>NC_136978.1:23284503-23663518 GCF_032717465.1 Coenobita brevimanus
CCTACAGAGTGTTTTCACCGGTAAAGCTCAAGTAACTTATGCATCTTTGCCTCAGGATCAATCTGATAATTATGATGTAGTTAAGAGCTTGATTCTTAAGGCCTATGAGCTTGTTCCTGAAGCCTATAGAGTAAAATTTAGGACAACTTATAAGCAAGATAAGCAATCCCATGTTGAGTATGCAAAAATTAAAGATCTCTAAGAGCAGTGGTTAAATTCTAAGAATGTAAATTCTGATTTTGATAAATTTAAGCAGATGATTTTGCTGGAGGACTTCAAAAAGTGTATTAATAAAGATGTAAGCCTATATCTTGATGAGAAAAGAATAGATAATTTGTCTGATGCTGCAGTTTTAGCTGATGAATATGTTCTCACTCACAAGAGATATTCTAAAGAAAAAAGGAAAGCTGAGAGTAAGTACGTTGCCTCTACTCAGAGTACAGGTAACAGGAAAGAGAATAAAGATGATGTTTCTCAGGAAGTAAATACCAGCTCCACCTCTAGATTTCAGAAAAGTAAATGTACTCATTGTAGTAAGCTTGGTCATACTACGGAGAAATGTTTCAGGAGACAGCGTGATATGAACAAAAAGGAGTCTTTAAATATTCAGTCAATTGGTCTAGTGTCCAACCTTGAGAGTTCCCAGAATTCTTTAACTGAGTTAACTGAACCTGTTTGAGGGGTTAATTAAATCCTCATGATGAAGCTCCTCTTTTGAGCAGTAATGTGGGTGACACTCTCAAGAGTTCATGTGCTAATTTCCTGTCTGATGGTTTTGTCAGTCCTCTGAACAGTAATGACAGGAAATCAGTTAAAATATATCGTGATACAAGTGCTTGCCAATCCCTTATGCTGACCAGTGTTCTAGGCTCTAATAGTAATTCCTCTGATGAAACTGTAATCTTACAAGATGTAGGGAATAATCACTTCTCTGTCCCTCTGTGCAGAGTGAATTTAGAGTCTGGTTTTGTTAATGGTTCCGTTATGGTTGGGTTGGTTGAGACACTCCCAATGTCAGGTGTAACTTTCTTACTTGGAAATGATATTGGTGGAAGTCAAGTGTGTCCAGCTCCTCAGTTGTCTAGTGAGACAGTGGCTGCGATCCAGGATTGTGATGTCCCTGATGTGTTCTCTGCATGTGCTGTCACTAGGGCTAAGTCTAAAGTTACTGGTGACTTAGAGGATAATGATGATGATGTTATCCTAGCTGACACTTCTCTTGCTAATTTGGACCACTCACCAGATGAGGCAGTACCCCGTAGTGTTGATAATTTGTCTCGTCAAGAGTTGGTTGAGTTGCAGGTTGCTGACCCTGAGTTGAAAGGTCTAGCTAACTCTGCTTGCAGTGAGGAAGAGTCAGCCGGTGCTTCTACTTGTTATTATATAAAGTCAGGAGTACTTATGAGGAAGTGGAGACCCCCAACAGCATCAGCCGACTGTGAATGGGAGGTTGTACATCAAGTTGTTATCCCTCGTGTTTGTAGGCAGGATATCATTAGAGTGGCTCATGATTCCAGTTTGGCAGGACACCTTGGAGTGAGGAAGACTGTGGCACGCATTTTGAAACACTTCTACTGGCCAGGTATCTTCAGAGATGTTTCCTGGTATTGTAAGTCTTGTCACACCTGTCAAGTTGTGGGGAAGTGCAACTCCAGTTCCCATTCCTCCTTTTGAGGCGCCATTCACCCATGTGTTGGTGGATATTGTGGGCCCTTTTCCTAAGACTTCTTCAGGATTTTCTTATGTGTTGACCCTGATTGATATGGTTACTCGTTATCCTGAAGCCATTTCACTTAGAAATATCTCAGCAAAGAACTAGGGTTCTTCACAAAGTTTGGTCTACCCAAGGAGGTACAGTCAGACCGGGGAAGTAATTTCATGTCAAATGTTTTCAAGCAGTCTCTGAAAGAGTTGGGCATCACCCAGATCACGTCTTCAGCTTACCATCCCCAGACCCAAGGAGCGTTGGAGAGATATCATCAAACACTCAAATCGATGCTCAGGAAATACTGTTTGGAACATCAGAAAGACTGGGATAAAGGTCTTCCATTCGTTGTATTTGCCGCAAGAGAATCTCCAAATGAATCACTGGGCTTCTCACCCTTTGAACTACTGTTTGGCCATGAAGTAAAAGGACCCCTTAAGCTACTGAAGGAATGCTGGCTGTCGGAGGAAGATGACGTCAACCTGCTGAAGTGTGTGATGAAATTCAAAGAACGGCTGTCCACTGCTTTACAGCTGGCGAGAGAGAATTTAGGAGCTGCTCAGGAGAAGATGAAGACTTGGTATGATAAGAAGTCCAGGTTACGCCACTTTCAGCCAGGAGATCAGGTTTTGATTCTGCTACTGGTGCATGGGCAACCTCTTCAAGCCAAGTTTAGTTGTCCTTATTTCGTGGAGAAGAAACTCAGTGATGTCAACTATGTCATTGCCACACCAGATCGTAGAAAGAACAAGCAACTTTGTCACATCAACATGCTAAAGTTATATCACGGGCGGGACGAAAATAACCCAGTCTGCACTGTAGCTGTTCCACCCGAGTCAGCAAGTGAAGCTCTCCCATGCAATATGAGCCTGAGTGATAGTTTGGAGAAGAATCCTGATATCATGAATGATCTGCAGACTAAGCTTTCTCATCTAGCTCCCAAGGAAAGGAAGGAGTTTTCGGCATTACTGCAGGAGTACCCGCAAGTGTTCCGTGCTACTCCAGGAAGAACCACTGTGTTGATGCATGATGTCGATGTTGGAGACACAAAGCCAATTAAACTGCCTCCTTACCGTGTGAACCCAGTGAAAGTTCCTCTCATCCAGAAGGAGCTTGACTACCTGTTGGACCACAAGATGACTGAGCCCCTGTCAGAGCGAGTGGAGTTCTCCTGTCACTCTAGTCCCTAAGCCAGGTGGGTCACAGCGGCTTTGCATCGACTACAGACGTGTTAATCAGACAACCAAAACAGACACTTACCCTCTCCCTCGCGTGGAAGATTACATAGACAAGATCGGAAAGGCTGGGTACATAAGTAAGTTTGATTTGTTAAAGGGATACTGGCAAGTACCTATGACTGAACGTGCTAGGGAGATCTCATGTTTTGTAACACTAGGAAAGACTTTTGCATGTTCTGTAGTGCCATATGGTATGAAGAATGCACCAGCCACATTTCAGAAGCTCATGAATGTTGTATCAGAGAGTCTGGCAGGGTGTGTTGTTTATATTGATGATGTATTAATCTTCAGTGACAACTGGAAAGATCACCTATGCCACGTCAGTAAATTTCTTGAGCGTTTGGTTCAGGCTAATCTTGTAGCTAATTTATCAAAGTGTGAGTTTGGTCAAGCTAAAGTTCAGTACCTTGGGTACGTAATTGGTGATGGACATGTTGCACCACCAGGAGCTAAGGTTCAGGTTATAAGTGATCTTCCAAGACCTAAAAGTAGGAAAGAGCTACAAAGATTTTTGGGAATGGTAGGTTATTACACTAGATTTGTTCTTAACTTTTCAATTCTTGTATCACCACTTACAGACCCACTGGAAAAGGGAGTTAAATTTGTCTGGACCGATAACTGTGAATCCTCTTTCAGCAAACTTAAAGCTATCCTATTAAGTCAGCCACTGCTCGCTACTCCAAATTTTGCTAAGCCTTTTAAGATGGCTGTTGATGCAAGTGATACAGGAGCTGGGGCTGTTTTGCTGCAAAAGGATGATCAGGGTATTGAACACCCTGTATCTTATTACAGTAAGAAGTTCACTTCACCTCAAAAGAACTACTCAACTATTGAGAAAGAGCTTTTGGCCTTGATTTTGGGTTTACAGCATTTTTCATTTTATTTGTGTTCTGGTTTTGATCCCATAGTCATTTATACCGATCATAACCAATTGAAATTCCTTAGTAAGTTTAAAGATAAAAATCAGAGTTTGACAAGATGGAGTCTACTTCTTTAGGAGTATTCATTAGACATACAACATATCAAGGGGAAAGAAAATGTTATTGCAGATTGCTTATCTAGACTTTAGACAGATTGTTTTAGAGTAATAAGAAATTTCCTTTGTAAATTTCTTTTTTTTTGTGGGGAGGTGTTACTTAGCCTATGATTTCATCATCCTTTGTTTAATCTAACGTACAGTATGCTGCATGTTTGATCACGATTCGCCTCGTGGCTTCCATATTGCGTGTTCTACCTCACTCCCCCCCTCCTCCCTTATAGTAGAGTAAGTCGTTCTTTCTGTTGTTCAGAGCAGGAGTGTCAACTCTTTGTCCCCTATGGCTTCATTTGCGCGTCCTTCTTACAAGTTCTATCAAGCTTTGCCGGCCCCTATATAATGAGCTCAGTCTCTGCATTAATTGCCACTTAGATCTACTCCTCATTTTGTTCACATCTCTGTCCTCCCCTGTACAGTTGTTATTTTTGTGAGTGCTCAGGAAGTCTCCAACCATCTAGCTGCTGTGTTATTTGAGTATAAGTGTTATTACATTTTTTCTTGTACTGTATAGCATAAGGTGTTAATTCGTAGGAATGGTAAGGTTTTTGTGATTCATGTAAAGTTCATATTGTCAGCCATTATTAATGGTATTTTGTATCTGTAATAATATATCTTGCATTAACTGAGCATTATCCGGTTTTCTCATTTTATCAGGGCTGACTTAGATAAATGTACTCTTGCTAATTTCGTGTTAATAGCAGCTATTGCAGTTAACCATATATTTAACCTGTTTTTGCCATTACATTATCCTTATGAGTCCTGAATGTTAAGTTGTTAGTTTGAGCATTAAACTTTAACTTGTAATTTTACCTAACTCTTTTGTTTTGAACCTGGACTTTGCGGGACAGTTTTCTCTGTTCCGATATAATATATATATATATATATATATATATATATATATATATATATATATATATATATATTGTTACATAGCCTATGATTTCATCATCCTTTGTATAATTCTTACATACAGTATGCTGCATGTTTGATCACGATTCGCCTCGTGGCTTCCATAGTGACCAAGCTTCCATGTTCTACCTCACTCCCCTCTTCTCCTCCCTTATAGTAGAGTAAGTCGTTCTTTCTATTGTTCAGAGCAGGAGTGTCAACTCTTTGTCCCCTATGGCTTCATTTGCGCGTCCTTCTTACAAGTTGTATCAAGCTCTGCCGGCCCCTATATAATGAGCTCAGTCTCTGGATTAATTGCCACTTAGATCTACTCCTCGTTTTGTTCACACATCTGTCCTCCCCTGTACAGTTGTTATTATTTTTGTGAGTGCTCAGGAGGTCTCCAACCATCTAGCTGCTGTGTAATTTGATTATAAGTGTCATTACATTTTTTTCTTGTACTGTATAGCATAAGGTGTTAGTTCGTAGGCCTGGTGAGGTTTTTGTGATTCATGTGGAGTTTTTGGTGTCAGCCATTATTAATAATATTTTGTATCTGTAATAATATATCTTGCATTAACTGAGCATTTTCCGGTTTTCTCATTTTATCAGGGCTGACTTAGATAAATTTACTCTTGCTAATTTCGTGTTAATAGAGGCTATTGCAGTTAACCATATATTTAACCTGTTTTTTGCCATTACATTATCCTTATGAGTCCTGAATGATTAGTTGTTAGTTTGAGCATTAAACTTTAACTTGTAATTTTACCTAACTCTTTTGTTTTGAACCTGGAACTTTGCGGGACAGTAGTGATTTTAGTATTCTCACTTGAAGTGTTCATTATCTCTCTCTGTTCCGTAACATAAATTTGGCCACCTCTTATCAGGATATTCAGGATATTATCATAAGGATATTGCTTAATATTTTGTGACTGTGATTTATTCATGATGTATACTATTACTACGCTTGCTGAAGCCAAAGATTTTTTGTCAAATGTGCAAACAGTGTGTGATGTAGAAAACAGAACAAAGAATGAACTTAAGCTTGTTGCTCAACAATTGGGAATTGCTGTTCACTCTCATCATTCTAAAGATCAAACTGTTGCCATGATTAATAAAAGCTTGTTTAATGTAACTCCTCCAGATGAGCAAACGCAGATTGAAATAGCTAAGTTACAGGTTGTCCTGCAGGAGGCTCGTGCTAAGGAGGGTGAGTTTCAGGCACGTTCTAAGGAGGCTGAGTCTCAGGCTCGTATTCAGGAGGCACAAATTGAACTTGCTAGGATTCAGGCAGACCATGAGTATCGTATGAAACAAGGTGGAACTGGATCATCTAGCTCTGATGATTTTGATGTGGCTAAAAATGTTAAACTTGTCCCTCCTTTTAATGAATCTGATTTAACAAAGTATTTTCAGTTACTTGAGAGGGTAGCTACAGGTTTTAATTGGCCCAAAAAGTATTGGCCAGTAGTCCTACAGAGTGTTTTCACCGGTAAAGCTCAAGTAACTTATGCATCTTTACCCCCTGGGGGTAGGGGGGTTTTCAAGAATACTCCCCCAGTATCCCTGCTTGTCGTAAAAGGCGACTAAAAGGGTTGGCGGAGGGTTAGTGCCCCTCCCCGGAAAACAACTAACTAAAAAAACAAACAAGAAGCCTCGGACAAGGACTGACCAAACGATGACGACCCAGGACCGGACAAAGGACTTGGTAATGAGTACATGGAATGTAAGAGGAGCGAATGATGAGGTGAAAGAGAGATTGTCCAGGTGCTTGAGGATGCGAAAGTGGATGTATGTGGAATAACTGAAACAAAATGGCGAGGAGAAAGTGTGAGAGAATGGGAGTATGGATGGGGTATATGTTCAGGAGTAGATGAGAATGAGAGGGCAAAGGAAGGAGTGTGTATAGTTGTGAGTAAAAGATGGAAGAAGAGCATAAGACAGTATGGATCATTTGGGTCAAGGATTGTGTGGGTAAAGTTGAAAGTTGGAATACAAATGTGGGCGATTGTGTGTGTGTATGCGCCAACGCAAGATCGTGCTAGAAGAGTGAGAGAAGAGTTCTGGACAAATGTGGAAATGTGCATGGAAAAGTTTGGAAGGAATGAGAGAGTGTTTTTGATTGGTGATATGAATGGTAAAGTTGGTAATGTGAAGGTGGATGGAATAGTTGGTGAGTGGGGTGTGCCTGCCGAGATAGATGAGAATGGGAGTGCGTTAGTGGACATTTGTGCTGGGAGGTTGGTGATAGCCAATACCCTCTTCAGGCATAAAATGATCCACAGGTATACATGGCGAGTGATGAGAAGGGTGGGTGGTGAACTGAATGAAAGGAAGGCAATGATTGATTATGTGTGTGTGGATGAAAGGATGCAAAGATGTGTAAAGGATGCAAGAGTGTATAGAGGTTGGGGGAGTGGACTTTCTGACCACTACTTGGTGGTGGCCAGAATTAGGATGCAAGTGAGATGGAGGAATAGAAGAAGGGAAAGACGAGAGGAAGGAGTAGTTGCAAGGAGAGTGGAAAGGTTACAAGAGGATGAGAAAAAGGCAGAGTATAAGAGAGAAGTGGAGAAACGATTGGGCAAATATGAATTGGAGCAGATGGGAGACGTGGAACGTGTGTGTAAGATATTTACAGAAGAAATATGTGCAGCATGTGATGTGGTGTGTGGAAGGAAGAGAAGGCGGAGGGGGGTGCAAGGAACAGCGTGGTGGACTGAAGAGGTGAAACAGGCTGTGGCACAAAAGAAGAAAGCATACAATGAATGGGTGAGAAATAGGGGCGTGGAAGAAGTTGAGAGGCGGAAGAGAGAGTTATATGTGGAAAGGAAGAGAGAGGTGAAAAGATTAGTAAGAGAGAGTAAGAAGAGAGTGGATGAGGAATTTGGAAGGAATTTGAGTGTAAAGTGGAGGGACTGTAAGAAAATGTTCTGGAGAGAAGTGAAAAGAGTAAGACAGGGTGGAAGTGAAGTGAGCAGGGGAGTGAAAGATAAAAATGGTAGATTACTAGTGGAGAAGGGAGAAAAAGTGAGCAGATGGAGAGAACACTTTAAGGAATTGTTGAACGTAGAGAATGGAAGTAATGCGAGTATAAGTGGCTGGGGAATGGCTGGGAGAAGGAGGGAGGTGAGAAGACAGGAAGAAATCAGTAGGATAGAAGTTGTGGAAGCAATGAAGAAAGTTAAATCGGGGAAAGCCCCAGTAATTGATGGAGTGTGTGGTGAAATGCTGAAGCATGAGGGAGAGATAGTAGTAGAATGGATGTGGAAGATGTGCAGATTGGCCTGGGAGGAAGGTAGAGTCCCGGAGGATTGGAAGTCAGGTTTAATTATTCCCTTGTACAAAGGAAAAGGGGAAAAAGAAGTGTGTGGTAATCATAGGGGCATTTGTCTTCTTAGTATAATAGGAAAAGTGTATGGTAGGATACTTATAGACAGAGTTAGAGAAAGAACAGAGAAATTAGTTGGAGAAGAACAGGGAGGCTTTAGGAAGGGAAGAGGTTGTGTAGATCAGATATTCATTCTTAGATCTTTAGTGTAAAAGTTTCTAGAGAAGGGAAAGAAGTTGTATGCGGCTTTCATGGATTTGGAGAAAGCATATGACAGGGTGGATAGACAAGGATTGTGGAAAGTGTTAAGAATATTTGGAGTAGACGGGAAGTTGTTGAATGCTGTGAAGAGTATGTACGATGGTGCGAAGGCTGCAGTGCGTGTGGATGGTGAACTAAGTGAATTTTTCTCTTTGAAAGTTGGTTTGAAACAAGGATGTGTCATGTCTCCATGGTTGTTCAATCTGTACATGGATGGGGTAATAAAAGAGGTACAAGGTAGGGTAGTGGATGTTGGAGTGGCCCTGGTGAGAGAGGATAGTGTTTGGAAACTCCCTGTACTGTTGTTTGCAGATGATACTGTGTTGTTGAGTGAAGACGAAGGGGAGCTGCAAGGCTTGGTGGATGAGTTTGAGAGAGTGTGTAAGAAACGGAACCTAAAGGTGAATGTAGGGAAGAGTAAAGTGATGGTCTTTGAGAGAGGTGAAGTTAGTGAATGTACAGCAAGGTTAGATGGTGAGGAATTGGAAAATGTGAGTACGTTTAAGTATTTGGGTAGTGTGATGAGTAAGGATGGAGGTTTGGAGGGTGAAGTGCTTGAAAGGGTACAGCTGTGAAGAAAGGTTGCTGGTTCCTTGAAAGCAGTGATAAGAAACAGGGAAGTGAGCATGGAAGTGAAAAAGTTACTACATGACAGTATTGTGATACCAACTCTAACGTACGGAAGTGAAGCTTGGACATTGTTGGAAGGACACAAGGCAAGAGTGAGAGCAGTGGAAATGAGTTATTTAAGAGGAGCCTGTGGAGTCACGTGGAGAGACAGGCTGACGAATGAGGATATAAAGGAGCGTAGTGGTGTGGATGTGGATGTGATAGGAAGCGTTAGGAGGAACACACTGAGGTGGTTTGGCCATGTGGAGAGGATGGAGGGCGAAAGACTGACGAAGAGAGTGTATGTGAGTAAGGTGGAGGGGGGAAGAGGGAGGGGGAGGCCGAGGATGAGATGGAGGGATGGGGTGGAGAGGTATATGAGAGAGGGGGGTGTGAGTTGGGAGCAGGGCAGTGAAATGGGGGGGGACAGGGCGACTTGGAGGCGATTTGTTTGTGGCCACCCCAAACGGAATTGAGGCGTCTGGCAATAGATAGATAGATAAAAGAGCTTGATTCTTAAGTCCTATGAGCTTGTTCCTGAAGCCTATAGAGTAAAATTTAGGACAACTTATAAGCAAGATAAGCAATCCCATGTTGAGTATGCAAAAATCAAAGAAGATCTCTTAGAGCAGTGGTTAAATTCTAAGAATGTAAATTCTGATTTTGATAAATTTAAACAGATGATTTTGTTGGAGGACTTCAAAAGTTGTATTAATGAAGATGTAAGCCTTTATCTTGATGAAAAAAGAATAGATAATTTGTCTGATGCTGCAGTTTTAGCTGATGAATATGTTCTCACTCACAAGAGATATTCTAAAGAAAAAAGGAAAGCTGAGAGTAAGTACGTTGCCTTTACTCAGAGTACAGGTAACAGGAAAGAGAATAAAGATGATGTTTCTCAGGAAGTAAATACGAGCTCCACCTCTAGATTTCAGAAAAGTAAAAGTACTTATTGTAGTAAGCTTGGTCATACTACGGAGAAATGTTTCAGGAGACAGCGTGATGTGAACAAAAAGGAGTCTTTAAATATTCAGTCAATTGGTCTAGTGTCCACCCTTGAGAGTTCCTAGAATTCTTTAACCAAGTTAACTGAACCTGCTTTGAGGGGTAAATTAAAATCTCATGATGAAGCTCCTCTTTTGAGCAGTAACGTGGGTGACACTCTCAAGAGTTCATGTGCTAATTTCCTGTCTGATGGTTTTGTCAGTCCTCTGGACAGTAATAACAGGAAATCAGTTAAAATATATCGTGATACAGGTGCTTGCCAATCCCTTATGCTGACCAGTGTTCTAGGCTCTAATGTTAATTTCTCTGATGAAACTGTACTCTTACAAGGTGTAGGGAATAATTACTTCTCTGTTCCTCTGTGCAGAGTGAATTTAGAGTCTGGTTTTGTTAATGGTTCCGTTATGGTTGGGTTGGTTGAGACACTCCCAATGTCAGGTGTAACTTTCTTACTTGGAAATGATATTGGTGGAAGTCAAGTGTGTCCAGCTCCTCAGTTGTCTAGTGAACCAGTGACTGCGACCCAGGATTGTGATGTCCCTGATGTGTTCTCTGCATGTGCTGTCACTAGGGCTAAGTCTAAAGTTACTGGTGACTTAGAGGATAATGATGATGATGATGTTATCCTAGCTGACACTTCTCTTGCTAAATTGGACCACTCACCAGATGAGGCAGTACCCCGTAGTGTTGATAATTTGACTCGTCAAGAGTTGGTTGAGTTGCAGGTTGCTGACCCTGAGTTGAAAGGTCTAGCTAACTCTGCTTGCAGTGAGAAAGAGTCAGCTGGTGCTTCTACTTGTTATTATATAAAGTCAGGAGTACTTATGAGGAAGTGGAGACCCCAACAGCATCAGTCGACTGTGAATGGGAGGTTGTACATCAAGTTGTCATCCCTCGTGTTTGTAGGCAGGATATCATTAGAGTGGCTCATGATTCCAGTTTGGCAGGACACCTTGGAGTGAGGAAGACTGTGGCACGCATTTTGAAACACTTCTACTGGCCAGGTATCTTCAGAGATGTTTCCTGGTATTGTAAGTCTTGTCACACCTGTCAAGTTGTGGGGAAGTGTAATCAGACCGAAAAGGTTGCACCTCTAGTTCCCATTCCTGCTTTTGAGGCGCCATTCACCCGTGTGTTGGTGGATATTGTGGGCCCTCTTCCTAAGACTTCTTCAGGATTTTCTTGTGTGTTGACCCTGATTGACATGGCTACTCGTTATCCTGAAGCCATTCCACTTAGAAATATCTCAGCAAAAAGAACGTGGTTAAGGAAATGCTAGGGTTCTTCACCAAGTTTGGTCTGGCCAAGGAGGTACAGTCAGACCGGGGAAATAATTTCATGTCAAATGTTTTCAAGGAGTCTCTGAAAGAGTTGGGCATCACCCAGATCACGTCTTCAGCTTACCATCCCCAGACCCAAGGAGCGTTGGAGGGATATCATCAAACACTCAAATCGATGCTCAGGAAATACTGTTTGGAACATCAGAAAGACTAGGATAAAGGTCTTCCATTCGTTGTATTTGCCACAAGAGAATCTCCAAATGAATCACTGGGCTTCTCACCCTTTGAACTACTGTTTGGCCATGAAGTAAGAGGACCCCTTAAGCTACTCAAGGAATGCTGGCTGTCGGAGGAAGATGACGTCAACCTGCTGGAGTATGTGATGAAATTCAAAGAACGGCTGTCCACTGCTTTACAGCTGGCGAGAGAGAATTTAGGAGCTGTTCAGGAGAAGATGAAGACTTGGTATGATAAGAAGTCCAGGTTACACCACTTTCAGCCAGGAGATCAGGTTTTGATTCTGCTACCGGTGCATGGGCAACCTCTTCAAGCCAAGTTTAGTTGTCCTTATTTCGTGGAGAAGAAACTCAGTGATGTCAACTATGTCATCGCCACACCAGATCGTAGAAAGAAGAAGCAACTTTGTCACATCAACATGCTAAAGTTATATCATAGGCGGGACGAAAATAACCCAGTCTGCACTGTAGCTGTTCCACCCGAGTCAGCAAGTGAAGCTCTCCCATGCAGCATGAGCCTGAGTGATAGTTTGGGGAAGAATCCTGATATCATGAATGATCTCCAGACTAGGCTTTCTCATCTAGCTCCCGAGGAAAGGCAGGAGTTTTCGGCATTACTGCAGGAGTACCCGCAAGTGTTCCGTGCCAATCCAGGAAGAACCAGTGTGTTGATGCATGATGTCGATGTTGGAGACACAAAGCCAATTAAACTGCCTCCTTACCGTGTGAACCCAGTGAAAGTTCCTCTCATCCAGAAGGAGCTTGGCTACCTGTTGGACCAAAGATGATTGAGCCCTGTCAGAGTGAGTGGAGTTCTCCTGTCACTCTAGTCCCTAAGCCAGGTGGGTCACAGCGGCTTTGCATCGACTACAGACGTGTTAATCAGATAACCAAAACAGACACTTACCCTCTCCCTCGCGTGGAAGATTGCATAGACAAGATCAGAAAGGCTAGGTACATAAGTAAGTTTGATTTGTTAAAGGGATACTGGCAAGTACCTATGACTGAACGTGCTAGGGAGATCTCATGTTTTGTAACACTAGGAAAGACTTTTGCATGTTCTGTAATGCCATATGGTATGAAGAATGCACCAGCCACATTTCAGAAGCTCATGAATGTTGTAACTGAGGGTTTGGCAGGGTGTGTTGTTTAAATTGATGATGTATTAATCTTCAGTGACAACTGGAAAGATCACCTGTGCCATGTCAGTAAATTTCTTGAGCGTTTGGTTCAGGCTAATCTTGTAGCTAATTTATCAAAGTGTGAGTTTGGTCAAGCTAAAGTTCAGTACGTAATTGGTGATGGACACGTTGCACCACCAGCAGCTGGGGTTCAGGTTATGGGTGATCTTCCTAGACCTAAAAGTAGGAAAGAGCTACAAAGATTTTTGGGAATGGTAGATTATTACAGGAGATTTGTTCTTAACTTTTCAATTTTTGTATCACCACTTACAGACCTACTGGAAAAGGGAGTTAAATTTGTCTGGACCGATAACTGTGAATCCTCTTTCAGCAAACTTAAAGCTATCCTGTTAAGTCAGCCACTGCTTGCTACTCCAAATTTTGTTAAGCCTTTTAAGATGGCTGTTGACGCAAGTGATACAGGAGCTGGGGCTGTTTTGCTGCAAGAGGATGATCAGGGTATTGAACGCCCTGTATCTTATTACAGTAAGAAGTTCACTCCACCTCAAAAGAACTACTCAACTATTGAGAAAGAGCTTTTGGCCTTGATTTTGGGTTTACAGCATTTTTCATTTTATTTGTGTTCTGGTTTTCACCCTATAGTCATTTATACCGATCATAACCCACTGAAATTCCTTAGTAAGTTTAAAGATAAAAATCAGAGATTGACAAGATGGAGTCTACTTCTTCAGGAGTATTCATTAGACATACAACATGTCAAGGGGAAAGAAAATGTTATTGCAGATTGCTTATCTAGACTTTAGACAGATTGTTTTAGAGTAATAAGAAATTTCCTTAGTAAATTTCTTTTTTTTTTTTGTGGGGAGGTGTTACATAGCCTATGATTTCATCATTCTTTGTATAATTCTAACATACAGTATGCAGCATGTTTGATCACGATTCGCCTCGTGGCTTCCATAGTGACCAAGCTTCCGTGTTCTACCTCATTCCCCCCTTCTCCTCCCTTATAGTAGAGTAAGTCGTTCTTTCTGTTGTTCAGGAGTGTCAACTCTTTGTCCCCTATGGCTTCATTTGCGCGTCCTTCTTACAAGTTGTATCAAGCTTTGCCGGCCCCTATATAATGAGCTCAGTCTCTGTATTAATTGCCACTTAGATCTACTCCTCATTTTGTTCACATCTCTGTCCTCCCCTGTACAGTTATTATTTTTGTGAGTGCTCAGGAAGTCTCCAACCATCTAGCTGCTGCGTAATTTGATTATAAGTGTTAGTACATTTTTTCTTGTACTGTATAGCATAAGGTGTTAGTTCGTAGGCCTGGTGAGGTTTTTGTGATTCATGTGGAGTTTTTGGTGTCAGCCATTATCATTAATATTTTGTATCTGTAATAATATATCTTGCATTAACTGAGCATTATCCGGTTTCCTCATTTTATCAGGGCTGACTTAGATAAATTTACTCTTGCTAATTTCGTGTTAATAGAGGCTATTGCAGTTAACCATATATTTAACCTGTTTTTTGCCATTACATTATCCTTATGAGTCCTGAATGTTTAGTTGTTAGTTTGAGCATTAAATTTTAACTTGTAATTTTACCTAACTCTTTTGTTTTGAACCTGGAACTTTGCGGGACAGTAGTGATTTTAGTATTCTCACTTGAAGTGTTCATTATCTCTCTCTGTTCCGTAACAATATATATATATATATATATATATATATATATATATATATATATATATATATATATATATATATATATATATATATAATCATCAGCCATTGCAAGTCCACTGCTAAACAAAGCCCTCCCCCAACCTTCTCCACGAAGTCCTTGACTGCCATTCTTTGCCTGCAGACTTCGTTATCTCATTCTCCACCTCTTGTCTGGCTTTTTGTCAGGCCAGTCAGCCTCTTGCTCTTTCGATTATCCCTTATTCTTGCTACATTAGCTGTCCACCTCTATTTCTATTCTTTTATAGCTTCTGTAATGTTCTTGACATTACTCTGAACTCTCACCCAGGTTGATCATTTCCTGTTTCTGAAAGATATTCCCAACACTGACCTTTCCATTGCTCGTTGAGAAGGGATTACTATGGATTCCGGAGGCAATGGAACAGTGTTTTTCGGCAATAACTTTTTATCAAAGCGTTGGATTACGATATTTTATCAATGTATGTTTCAGACCCCGACCTAACTGGCGTCAGTATGGTATATTACCAAATGTGGAGACTTAAGGCACGTATAAGAGGAAAATAAGCATGCGAGGCGATTGTTTTACCCATTGCTGGAGCGAGGCTAGCGGGGAAATGCCCCGCCCCCTCATTCATATCGTGACCACTTTGACGTTTCCATATAGACACCGCCCCCTAATCATGGTATGAGTGAATATTGGAAACGGTGGGTTTCTGCTTTGGTAGACGGAAAATGTTGCCTATATTTGAAAAATAAGACTGGTATTTTCGTATAGGCCTATAAGGAAGTAATCCATTTTTAACGCAGGGATGTGAATTACCGTAATGTTATCATATATGGAAATACCATCCTCTTGAGGTGTACAGCTCCCTATATCCCCTGACTGAAGTACACTTCCAACATTACAAACGTGCAAGTGACGAAACGTGTCATATATAAGTAACATGATAGCCTTACATTGCACACATGACGTGGTTACCTCGCAGGGGCTGGATACTCAAAAATTCACAATGGTTGTATTTTATGAATGTGTGTTCGTATCATTGTATTTTTGGCGTCGCTATGGCGTTTCATTCTCACTCCGAAGCATTGCATTATTTCCATACCTTGATTCATTTTCTATTCGAGTCAGTGTGACTTATAACTAAGGCCATGAATTGACGTTTTCGGACAGAGTCCTGTCTTATAGTATCGTAATATTTGGAGTATCTGGGTGGGCGGAACGTCATAACTATACGTCACGCTAGCCTCGCAAGAGCGATGGCTCTTTCTGTCGCCTCGCATACTTATTTTATTCTTATAGGTGTCTTAAGTCTCCACAGTTGGTATTAATCCATACTGACGCCAGTTAGGTCGGGGTCTGAAACATAACGCAGTAAAATATCATCTTAATCCAACGCTTTGATAACAAGTTACTGCCGAAAACCAGTGTTCCACTGCCTCTGAAACCCATAGTAGTTGATTTTCCATCGATTTTGTCAGTTTCCAGGTCTTACAACGGTACGCCAAAGCTGGGATTATACATTCGTCATATACTCATCGTTTCATACATACTGGCAAGCTACTTTTCATGATGCCTTTATGTTTACCGAAAGGTTTCCATCCAATTGTAATGCGTCTTTTAATTTCAGTATCATGGTCTTTCGTTAGTTTTATTATTTGCCCCAAGTAATTGTACTCCTCGACTTCTTCAAGAATTTCTTCACTTATTCTGATGACGCCCTTTTAGCCCAGTCCCTGTTGTTGAAATCCGTATACATCTTCTTAGGAAGAGGCTTTGACTGGTGATTTGAGTAAAGGATACCGCCAGCTTCAGAACAGTATTAGGTGGAATTGCTAGAATCATAGCATAAGTAAAAAAATGGCGGTTTTCAAAATGGCCACCACCTGGGTCTTTCAGGTCTATAAAGGCTTACAATTTCTAAAAGAAATGTAGTACCTGGAAGAGTATTATGGGGTTTTCAGGCACGGCCGACGTGATGTTGCCTATTACAAATCAATATGACCTTGCGTAGTACCCGAAATCCAAGATGGCCACCATCCGAACTCTCCCCAAACAAAAAAGTCGTGTATCTTCTGAAAGAAACATCGTGACTGGATGATGTTTATGCTAATTATGAGGTTTTCAGGCACTGCCGACACGATAGTACCTTTACTGATTCGATATCACAACATTTGATACTCTAAATTCAAAATGGCCAGCTTCCAAAATCCGTAGCTGACAAGAAAGTTGTCAGATTATCGATATAGCTGGAATATACCAATACTCTCTGGATATTACTATTTAATTTTTTTGTTTTTTGGAAATGTTTACTTGAACTGTTTTGGAAAGAAGTCATTACATACGATCCTTCCATGGAATCATTATGATATCAGATCTCAACTCCTTGGCATGAGAGGCATTCTGGGAGAGGTTGGTGCAGAATGATCGTAGTATCAATGACGAATTCACAGAAAGTGCACACGAAGTAGAGAGAGCTCTATGTGCACAGGAAAGACCCACTGAGAAGTTTGCAGAACTATTTGACCAGTTATCAAATCTCCACGAACAATTTGAGTGTTTTCTGGAAGAATGCTGTGCAAATCTGAGGTGTGTCAGTACCTGCACGTGTTTCAACAGATGGCTGCTACTATCAAGCATGCGGATGCATCAGATCGAGAAGGAAATTTCCCTCTACACATAGCTTCCGTGGAAGCTTCTCTGCCAATCTTCTGAGAGAACGACTACATCATTTACTTTCGCTGTGCCATATTCTACCTTGAATCCACGAAAGCCTTAGAAGCAGTTCATCCGGATGTTTTTCAGTGGTTCATGCATGGTCAGTTTGTCGTGAAGGATCGAATTGAAAGTTACATCAATGCTGTTGCACCGGATATGAAGCTAGAACAATCCATCCACAGGGCATCAAAAAGTGCTGGTGTCATTGTTGTCCAAACAAGAAGTCTGAAGGTTGTGATCGAGTGGCAACTCATTTTCCACAAAATTCTCCTCATCTCAAACAACATCAGGGAAATTATGAATGATGTGTCGATGAATCACAGTGAATCGGTGAGGGTTGGTTCATCATAAACTTACTGAACGCAAAGCTCATCAGCTGAATGAAAACATTTCAAAGCTCCTGGGCTTTGTGTGAGAAAGGGGTAACCCTTACATCATCAAGGCTCCTGCCATCAAACTGCACAATCGAATCACTAAGTAACTGGCGTTGGATGAATTGGTCGTCTGGCTGCTCCAAGTGCAGGTGAATGGGGATCAACTGTTAAGAGAATTCCGGAGAGGTTTGTTGACAAGACCAAAAAACTCTTTACCACTATATCGAAGAGGAAAGTACCTCAAATTGACAGCAAACCATCCACTGATGTGAGTGCAATTTTTGCTGTGACATCGAAAATGACAGCAGTGGCTCAGTGCAACATCGAAATTGTGATACAGCGAGGCATGAAACTTGAATCTACCTATGCCCGTGATATCCTGCCTGTTTGAAGGCGAACTTCTTTCCAAAACTGGCAAAAGTTCGCTCATTGCAGACTTGGAGAAGAGTTTAACAGGCGACGAGTTCCACTTTCCTGCCTTTAGATGCATCCATTATATTGGACCTCATGTCGAAAATACATTCTGTTCCAAACTCGGGTTCATTTGGAACATTGGAAAGTACAATCAATTGTGTGCTATCAGCGGGCCACTCTGTTTGTTCCAGGTCCAGCCTCTATATCATGTCTGACAGCAACTTAAAGTCATCTGTTAAGGGTGGAGAAAGGCTACGTTGCGCTGGTGGAGTTGAATCCGTTGACCTCACTGAGCTAACTGCAGGTGTCCCAATACCCCAACAAATGAGCAAGTTGTGGGCCTTGGTCAACAAAACTATGCTGCAGCATCTCGTTTGCGATCTCGCCTCGACTCCTGAGGTGAAGTTGAATGTTGTGCTTGGTGGATGCGCGTCACAGGTGATGATGTTGTGTCATCAGAGTTTCTCCAGTCTGGAAGGCCGTCCACCCAACCACTTTCTGAAACTACAGAACCTATTGACATGCTGACACGTGATGCGGAAGAAGCCACTGTTCACACAGTGATGCAATGTGCATGGGAGGTGGATCGGGGAAGTAGCCGGCTGCTAGTAGTTTCCAGTGACGCAGACACAGTAGCACGTCTGCTTCATTATGTTCAATATTTTCGAAAGCGAGACCTCCAAGAATTGTGGGTAGAGTTCGGCACCGGTGAACGACGGCGTCATATACCACTACACACGCTTGCAGATAAACTGAGAGTAGGACTTTCTAAAGTCATTGTGAAGGCACATATATTGACTGGAGATGATGCATTGAGTAAGATACGTACCAAACATGCCTCTCTGTCACGTGATCCAGAGCATTACTTGGCTGATTATGAAGTCTGACACTCTCAATGACGAGATCTTGATGAAAGCTGAGGAGTATCTCGTTCGGGTGTGGGCTGGCGCGAAGAGCACAGCCGAATCGCAAACATTCGACCAGCTCCAGGTGGAAGTCCGACCGCGAGCTCCGACACGAAAATCGTTGGAAGCTCCGCCACCAGCTTCAAGCGCAAATCGTGGCCACATCAGGAGACCATTTTACTCTGTCCGTAAAGTTCAATGCCTTTTTGATGTTACCATCCTGCCACAGACCCTACCAAATACGGGTGGGTGAAAGGCAATGAAACACTACTATCTGAAGAACGCCTGAATCCATTACCCCAAAGAATGCTTGTCGTTTGTAAGTGTGGCTCGATGCGATGTTTGTGCAAAAAGGAGGGTGTCAAATGTGTAATTTTTTGTCATAAATTAGAGTCAGTCTGTCAAAATAAGTGAAAATGCCATCTTTAAGTCATGATTAAGTCATATGTTCGTGAAATGAGCTTCACATGGTATTGATATCTGTATGACTGGGAAATGTCTTTGAATAAATACTTTATGCTTATGTTTTCATTACTTATTTGTGGCCATCTTGAATTTTGGGTAACAGATGTGGTGATATCGAATCAGTAAAGATATTATCGTGTCGGCAGTGCCTGAAAACCTCATAATTAACATAAAAAATCATCCAGTCACGATGTTTCTTTCAAAAGATACACGACTGTTTTGTTTGGGGAGGGCATGGATGGCGGCCATCTTGAAATTCGGGTACTACGCAAGGTTATATTGATTTCGTATAGGCACCATCGTGTCGGCCGTGCCTGAAAACCCCATAATAGTCTTCCAGGTATTACTTTTCTACTAGAAATTGTATGTCTTTGTAGTCCTGAAAGACCCTGGTGGCTGTTTTGAAAACCGCCATTTTTTTACTTATGCTATGATTCTAGCAATTCCACCTACTGTAGTACTGTTTTGAAGCTGGCGATATGCTTTACTCAAATCACCAGTCAAAGGCCCTTCCTAAGAAGATATATACGGGTCTCTACAACAGGGAAAGGATTATTTGGTGCATTTGGATTAAACATTACTTCGATTCATCTTGAGCCCTACTTTGAGACTTTCTCTATTCAAGTTACTGAACATTTCTTGCAATGTCTCTGCTGTTCCTGAGATTGGGACAATGCCATCTGCAAATCTTAAATGGTTTAGATTTTCTCCATCTATGTTTATTCCTTTGTTTTCCCAGTCTAGCTTTCTGAAAATACTTTTTAGGCATGCTGTAAATAATTTTGGTGGAATTGTACCTCTCTGACGCACCCCCTTCTCAATTTTTTCCGAGTCTTTATGTAATTCAACTGCAGCAGTTCCCTCATTATATATGTTTTCGAGCAGTTTTACAATGCTCTCATTTACTCCTTGTTCTCGCAATGAATTTATAATTGCTATGTGCTCCACTGAGTCAAAAGCCTTGTCTTAATCAACAAAACTTAAGCAAATTTGGATTATTCAATTCTGTAGTTTTCTCAATTAGCTGATTCATTGTGTGTAAATGATCAGTGGTCGAATACCCACTTCGGACTCCTGCCTGTTCACGAAGATGGTTTTCTTCCAAATTTGTTACTCTGTTCGTAAGGACTTTAGTGAAGAGTCTGTAAGTAACTGGCTAATGGGTCGATAGTTACTAAGATCTTTTCAGCTGCCATTTTTTTGTAAAGCAAAATAACTATTGCAGTATTTTATGTTCTGCGAATTTTCTTCTTTATACACTGAGTAAATAAGTGGGCTGGCCTGTTTTGTACTTCTGCTTCTGCATATGACAGTAAATCAGCTACAATTTGATCTTCTCCTGGGGCCTTCCCTCCTTTCATACTTTTAAGAGAAATGTTTACTTCGTCTGTTGATACCTTAGGTATTTCACTTGTATCAGCTGAAAAGTTTGCAATTGGAACACTGTCTTTGATGCAAACAGTTCTTTGTAAAATTCTTCAGCTCTCTTCACCATCCTATCTCTGCATTTAATGAGTTCACCATTTTTGTCTTTCAGTGATATAATTTGTTGCCTTCCTAGTGCCATTTTACTAGGGACCTGTTTCAGACTTTTTCCTTTTTTGATGGTTTCTTTGATCTGACACATGTTTCTGTTTCTTTTTTCTTCTCTCTGTCTCTTGTTGATAGCTGGGAGGTGTATAACTGCCATCTTAACTCTCTTCTCTCTCTCTCTCTCTGAATATCTACAATTATATAATAGGGCAAAAATTGACCTTTGATGTAGAATGTGAATCAAAGTAATTTACAGTAGAACAGTATATGATGGAATGACTTTGTGTTGCATATGTTTGATACGTAAAGCATGGAATGACGATCAGAAACACGCACAGCTTTTCGTGGAAACATATGCTTACACCATAAAAACGGCACGTTGTGCGTGGTGGGTGCTAAAACAAAGACTACCTTTTACTGTCCATTAGAAGCATCTGTTATGCAAAGGCTAAATTACTGCTTTTTTCTCAAAAGCTCTTCGTAGTGTAAATATTCCACTCGGGGCACTCAGTGTGGTACATTGTCGTGAAAGTGTGTAAGTGCCCGAATAGACAAGAGGGGTGTGAGACTTTGGTATGGTATGCAAGTGCAAAATCAAGAGTTAGAAAGATGTATATTACATTACTGGGGATGTGGACTGATTGCGCAGAGCGGATAAGGTAGTTAATAACGTGATTCGTGAAAGATGTGGAGCAAAGAAGTCTATTGATATAAGTATATAAATGAGAAAATGCTTTGATGTTGGTGATATGGCATGGTGGAAAGTGAATGTGATGGGTGGAAGCTGACGCACAATGTGCGGTAACTAAGTGCGTATTTTATGAACTCGTACAGCGTAACAGGTAAAATAAATGCCGAGATCTTCTTTAGCGGGAGAAATTTGAGCTGTGAGATGAGGTTTTCAATGAAAAGCTCTAATATCAATAGAAACACGACAAAGAAAACTAGGCTTCATTGATGTTATAAAGTGGACTACTATTCGACTAATTGTTACTGCCTCTGAAATTAATTGCCAATATGGGTGTTAGACTGTCTATATACCGAACTATCCATTTGTCTGTCTATATTACAAACATATACAGGATTTCTGTGCATCGTTAAGAGATAATTATTGGTAGGGGAGTTTCTTGTTCAAGAGGGCAAGAGGGTGGGGTAGCTTGAAGCTTTTATAGAATGTAATGATACTGGTCCAAAGGAAAACGTAATGGAGGTAATGGAACCGCCTCTTTCTACCACTGGTTAAATATCCATTGGTCCAAATGAGCAGGGTCCCCTCACCAGCGCATGTGGCGACATCCTGCTGAGGTTCATCAGTCATACCTTTCTCCATGGTTTGCGTCCGCCGTGGCCGATCAAACAAGACACTGGCTATTGTCATTTGAGATGAATATATACTCATACCTCTTCAGAGTAGCATTAAAAGAAATTGATGAGACTGTAGTACCAATAAAATGTAATGAAGACAGCTATGAGTGACACCAGAACATAATTATGAGTCCATTACACTAAGGCAGACATACGTTGACAATGTCTATATATCTATCTATTGCCAGACTCCTCAATCCCTTATGGGGTGGCCACAGATAAATCGCCTCCATGTCGCCTTGTCCCTCGCCATTTCACTGCCCTACCCTCAGCTCACACCCCACTCTCTCATATACCTCTCCACACCATCCCTCCATCCCATCCTTGGCCACCCCCTCCCTCTCCCCCCCTCCACCTCACTCACATACACTCTCCTTGTCAGTCTCTTGGTCTCCATCATCTTCACATGGCTAAACCACCTCAGTGTATTAATTTTCTCCTAACGCCTACTATCACATCCACAGTCACACCATAACTTTCCTTTACATCCTCATTTGTCATTCTGCCTCTCCATGTAACTACACATGCTCCTCTCAAATAACCCACTTCCATTTCTCTCACTCTTGACTTGTGTCCTTTCAACAAGGTCCAATTTTCACCTCCTTACTTTAGCGTTGGTATCACAACACTAACATGCAGCAACTTTTTTACATCAATACCCACTTCCCTACTTCTTATCACTCCATTCAAAGAACCAGCAACCTTTCTTCCTTTTTGCACCCATTCCAGCACTTTATCGTCCAAACTCCCATCCTTACTCATTATACTACCCAAGAACTCAAATGGACTCATATTTTCCATTTCCTCATCATCCAACCTCACTGTACATCAGTGACTTCATTTCTCTCGAAGACCATAACTTTATTTTTCCTTACATTCACCTTTAAATTCCGTTTCTTACACTCTTCCAGACTCATTCGCTAAGCCTTGTAGTTCCCCTTCGTCTTCACTTAACAACAGAGTATCATCTGCAAACAACAGTACAGGAAGTTTCCAAACACTGTCCTCTCTCATTACGGACGCTCCAACATCCACTGCTCTATTTTATACATTTTTTATAACCCCATCCTTATACAGACTGAACAATTATGGAGACATGACACATCTCTGTTTCAATCCAACATTCAGATAAAAAAAATTCACTGAGTTCACTATCCTTACGCACTGCAGCCCTAACACCCTCATTCATACTCTTCATAGCATTCAGCAACTTTCCATTCACTCCATATGTTCTTAATATTTTCCACATTCCTCGTCTGTCCACTCTGTCATATGCTTTCTCCAAATCCATGAAGGCTGCATACAACTTCCATCTCTAGAAACTTTTCCACAAAAGACCTAAGGATTATCTGATCTACACAATCTCCTCTCTTCCTAAAACCTCCCCGTTCTTCTCCAACTAATTCCTCTGTTATTTCCTTAACTCTGTCAATAAGTATCCTACCGTATACTTTTCCTATACAGTAAGAAGACAAATGCCCCTGCGATACCACACACTTCTTTTTCCCCCTTTCCTTTGTACAGGGGAATAATTATTCCTGACTTCCAATCCTCCGGGACTCGACTTTCCTCCCAGGCCAATCTGCATATTTTCCATATCTGTTCTACCCCTATCATTCCCCATGCTTCAGCATTTCACCATACACTTCATCAATTCCTGGGGCTTTCCCCATTTTGACTTTTTTCATTGCTTCCACTACTTTCAACCTACTGACCTCTTCCTTCCCAGCTCCCTCCTTCTCCCAGCCATTCCCCAGCAGCTTATACTCGCATTACTTTCATTCTCTATGTTTAACAGTTCCTTAAATGCTTTCTCCATCTACTCACTTTTCCTTCCTTCTTCAATATCAATCTGCCATTTTTACCTTTCACTCCCCTTCTAACTTCTCTATCACCCTGTCTAACTCTCTTTACCTCCCTCCAGAACACTTTCTTACATTCACTCCACTTTACATTCAAATTCCTTCCAAAGTCCTCATCCACTCTCTTCTTTACTCTGTCGTACTAATCTTTTCACCTCTCTCATCCTCTCCACCTATAACTCTCTCTCTCCCGTCTTTCAACTTCCTCCATGCCTCTGCTTCCCATCCACTCACTATATGCTTTCCTCTTTGCGCCACAGCTTGTCTCACCTCTTCATTCCATCATGCTGTTCCTTGCACCCCTTTCTGCCTTCTCTTCACGCCACACACCGCTTCACATGCCGCACAAATTTCTTCTGTTAATATCTTGGACACAACTTCCACCTCCACATCTGCTCCAAATCATATTTTCCCAATTGCTTCTCCACTTCTCATATTCTGCTTTCCCAATTACTTCTCGACTTCTCTCATATTCTGCTATTTTTTTTTTATCCTCTTGCATCCTTTTACTCTAGGTGTATAGACTACCTTCTCTTGTCCTTCTCTCATTTCTTCCATCGCTCTTGAACCTTGACTCACCACCACCAAGCGGTCGTCCGAAATCCACTCCCTCATCCTCTGTATACTCTTGCATCCACTACGTCTTCTCATTCTCATCCACACACACACATAATCAATCATTGCCTTCCTTTTCTTCAATTCACCACCCACCCTTCTCATCACTCACCACGTATACCTGAGGATCATTTTGTGTCTCAAGAGGGTACTGGCTATGACCAACCCTGTTCCAGCACAAACGTCTACCAGAGCTCTGCCATTCACATCCACTCCTGCAGGCACACCCCACTCACCAACTACTCCATCCACCTTCACATTCCCTACTCTTCCATTCATATCTCCAATCAAAATCACTCTCATTCCCCTCAATCTTTTCCATGTATGCATTCACATTTGCCCAGAACTCTTCATTCAATCTGCTTGCACAATCTTGCATTGGCACATACAGACACACAATCTCCCACGTTTGTAGTCCTATTTTCAACCTTACCCATACAGTCCTTGAACTAACTGATCTATACTCTCTTATATTCTCCTTCCATTTTTTGCCCTCTCATTCTCACCTACTCCCGCTCATATACTGCATCCATACTCACATTTTCTCACACTCTCGCCTCTCCATTTAGTCTACATCAAACCACATATGTCCACTTTCGCACCCTCAAGAGCCTGGACAGTCTCTCACCTAATCATTCGCACCTCTTACATTCCATGTCACTATCCGAACCACATCAACTTGACTGTGCAATATATGAATTATTTCCAAACTTAACGATATTGAATGGACGTAGACCGTCCCCATGAAAATTAATGATTACGGTATTCATTAATTAATATTAGGTATATTCATAGAAAGACGGAAGTCCTCCAGGATGCGAAATGTTGTGACAAGGAATTGTTAATTTTTGGACGGGGAATTGTCTTGAGGGGGAACTATCCCTGGATCCAGCTAGACAGCATTCTTTAACAACGCTCACCAGACGCACATTCTGCAGAAAGAACCCTCCCCAGAGTGACACAAGTACATCTTCCCAGACCGCGACCCTGCCCTGCTAAAGTACCAACACAAAACAACTCACAGACATTTTGGCCACACTCCAGTACAGCCTCCCTACCACATAACACTTATACACCACATGCACCACACTGATAGTCTTCTGGTATAACCTCAGCAAAAGAGCTCTGGGACCGACCAGACAAATTCACCGCTTTCCTCTGGTCCACTGGGTTCAAAAGGAGGTGCGCCTGGGGTTGCAGTACATTCTTCATACTTCTAGACAACTTGATTTAGGTTAGACCAGGCCTTTGGTTATAAAGGGGAAAATGAGAGTCATATTTAACCCCTTGAGTTTGAAAGTTTCTCCGAAAATGAATAAAATCATTTGGAGATAGTTGTAATAATATAACGTTATTGGGTTGAAGGGGTTAATCTAAATGCCAAGGTAATAAGGGTCATTAAAACAGCTGAAAAAAGATTACTGCGTTTATTAAAGTCGATATACATTCTAGTATATAAAAATAATTTTCAGTATTTTTTTATCTCTATAGAACAGGAAAATTATACCAGAAATGAGCAGACGGTAAAGACAGAAAAGAGAAGCATGAAATCAGGCGAGGCGCGAGTCTGACAGATTAAGTTATGAAACATAGGAGACGTGTGGTGCAAGTAAGAGCAACACCAAGGCTGAAATACACAAACTTATGATCAGTTTCTTCTATTAACCATAGTTTGTTATTGAAGGAATAGTCTGCACAACTTTTTCCTTATCCGTTCTTTACAAACAACTGCTAATGATAATATTACAATCCTCTTATAAATATATATTTTTTAATGAACAGTCGAGGGAAACATCTATACTCTTGTGCCTCTCTGCTTCTGTGGGAAGTATAGGGCCCTTATTATAGCTTGGTCAGTGGTGGTGAGTCTTCGTTGAAACGGGGAGGGGTTGAGGCCCTTTTGGCGTGGCCAGTGGCCAGAGGCCGAAGACGTGATAATAAGCGTCAGTAAATCAGATAATATTCTGAGTGCCTTTGGAGATTCCGGACATTTCTACATTAGCGATTTATTCTGATCGTTACGAATCCATATGCTCTTGTATATTACTGATCGTACTTCTATATCAATATTAACTTCTTGACTATAATCACACCCGCTGCATATTTTTCTTACCATTTGCATATGACTGTATTCAGCACAGGACAGATGTTATGAACTGGAGTGGTTAGATGCAACGTTCATTACCCTGTCATTACTTTGGGATTTTTATATATTGAATAAGCTCGTCTGGTAGTGGCAAGATAAAAAAAGAAAAGTTGCCACCGTACTCAAGGTGTTAAAATGATAAAAACAACGAACAGGAAAATGTTAAGGTGTATTTTAACAAAATAAATTATTAAGGACGAGCTGATGCGAAGCTTACTTATGCCAGCCAAACCACGGTCTGGGCCTGGCGCCTTAATGCACCTTTGACCCTGAAGTATTGTGTGCAGGTGTGAGATGAGTGGTAGGAAACAGGTGAAATGCAAGACAAAGAGGCGGTTTAGTCTAGTCTAATCTGAGTCAAGTATGGAGATTAAGTGAATGTTGAGTTATAGGTCGTCAGCTCCCACATAACGGGCAAACCGGTCAAACAAAGTGAATGTCAAAATAAAATCATAACTATGTGTAAGGTCGTAATGAACAATATCTTTATTCCAGGCCTTTCGACATATTTTCGTCGTTGGTGGCTAAAGTATACAAGGAAAAAAAAATCAGCAAATGTACAGTACATGATAATAAAACACATATTAAATGGGTCCTTTTCATTCACATAATTTACGTAAAGGTACTAGCATTACTTTCATTCTCTGTGTTTGACATTTTATATTCTGTTACTGCTACGACCAAACGATTTTATCCAGCTTGGGGAGAGTTCGAACTGGAGGAGTTAGACTCGGCCCTCATTAACCACTTCAGCACAAAAGGTAGGTGGTAGGTAGTGGCGACCATCACCGATTCACTTGATGCAGTGCTGCCTACTTCTTCCTTCCACTACCTCATTCTGTGTCTGTTCTCCTCTCTTCCTACTTCTCCCTTTACTTCCTGTCACTTTTTATGACTCTTCTTTCCACTTCAGGTTGCTCAACATTGGGTGACAAGTCTAATGACTGCCTGTAACCCAGGAAACCATTTATTTTACAGCGTTGGGTGGTAACCATATAGCCAAATTACGGGGTAAAGTGGAACCTGATATGGTGCCCCTGTAGACTGGAGGGAGAGACGCTAATCAGGATCCATCAAGGAATCAAATCTCCAAACTATTCCCTGCGCCTCGCTGTGGTGAGGAACTGTCAGCCGCAATGAAACATCGATTCACTACACGGGACAAGCCTTCAGAGGAGGCTGCTTGCCTGCGATTGATGGATTTACTCAGCCAGGCAGACTGAGATTGATCAACAACATCAAAAGCTACTAAAGGTCAGTCCTAAACTGGATGTAATAGTATGTGGTTGCAAGAATAATAATAATAATAATAATAATAATAAAATGAAGTGGTTTAGAGTTTGTTTGAGTCCTGATGTAACTTGGATGAATTTTTTCTCATGTTTTAGCAACTGATGATGACAAACAGTACGGTATGTCGAAACAACTGGATTTTAAGATGGAGTTCATTGCGACACAGGCGACTGCGTCCCTCTTTCTCTGTATATATATATATATATATATATATATATATATATATATATATATATATATATATACAGAGAGAGAGAGAGAGAGAGAGAGAGAGAGAGAGAGAGAGAGAGAGAGAGAGAGAGATTCTGAATGAACACTCCTTGTGTCTGATGGGTAGTTATGTAGTGATATATATTTTTACTTATTCTTGCACTTTTATTCAGGTCAGGAGAGATTTTCGTACTGGAGGAATTATATACAGTACAGGCTAGCCTGCACTATTTCCTTCACTACTACAAGGTTGTACCTAACGCCCCTATCTTGAAAAGTCTCCTGATTAAAATCGTCTGTTGGCAAAAAGTATAAGATACAAAGACAGCACTGTAATCAAAGGGTAAGGCTGATATCAGATGAAGTGTAGTGTGAGTCAGGTGAGGACCGAGTCAGGCTGTCTGGATACAGAATGAATATAGTGACTTATGACGAACTGAAGAATGAATCCGGGGAAGGAACTAGATAAAGTCTGAGTTGGTGAGGGCCAGTAAGTGAGAAGTGAGGAACGGTTCAGGAGACGTGTGTTTGGTGCAATGAGGGTACAATCAGAAACAAAAGTTCGCATAGTATTTCATCTCCTATACTTGTCACTTCGCTCTACTGGCTCATATTCCCAAGCTTAGAAAGAATTGGTATGCTTCTCTGCCCATAGATAATGTTAACTGACATGACGCACTTGAAGGAAAGTGAGGTAGACCCAGTACGCCAACTTCAGTGCCTGACTGTAAAATGGAACAATCGTATAAACTGCCGATAATAAAAACAGCATCTTCTTCCGAAGCTACTAGACACTAATTCTTTGTAAATATTTTTTTCTGACACGATTCGAACATAAGTCGACAATTTATACATATAATAATACGTACAGTTTTGCTACTAGTACCTACCTCACAGCACAGACATTAATGACTAATGATATATCATAGATCAACCACATACACAGCATTTAAGTACAAAATGTAGGTCACCTTAGTGTTATGAACTGCATGTTAAAAGCTCCACACTGAGATCGCAATGACAATATAAATCATTAATTCATTTAGTTACCTGATTATCTTGCACGTACCCCATCTTCCCTGTCATTTACCTCATCTATCTCAGGCCCGACACCATCTCCGTCAGTGCATCATACCTCTCTATAGTAAAATACAATTTACTTTGGTTGAGGGTATATGGCGCATATTGTCACTGCAAACACTGCGATGATAACTGTGCATTGAATGATATGCTAAAGTACTCTTCACGTACTTTTTTCAGACTTTAGTCGCTTGTGCCACTTGCAGTGAGATATACCGGGTATGTTACATTCCCGTCATTACTTCGAACTTTCATTTTTCGTTGCCGCTTTATAGCTTACAACTTTTTTCGTTGCTGCTCGATTTGAATCGCACGAATGGTCATGGCCATCCAGGAACTCAGGACAACAGCCCCTCAGATTACCTTGAGGTAATAATATTTATATATACTTTAAGCAGAATTTTTTCCTATATATTTTATTTCATTATTCTTACCGAATTAAACAATCTCCGATTACATCCAGTGTTGGGAACTAACGTTCACCTAATAATTCACGTCCTCTAGTTTTCATTCCCTGGTGGCTCATATACCTAAACTCAGAGAAACTTGGTATGTTTGTCAGTCCAAAGATGATTATCTTTGATGTGACGAAATTCACCAAGATGATCAAAGTGTTATGTAGGCTAGATGTAGTAAAACAGTATGTGGACTTTTCTCCCTGACCGTATGAGAGCAATATATTATTTTATGTTATGATGTCGATATGATATTTCGCTGGACTAGAGTGTCAATGGAAAGTGAGGTCAGGGACGAAGAGCAACGCCTGGGTGTGTGGAGGTTGCGGTTTGTCCAGGTGGAACGAAGTGGGTGACGTGTGGGGCAGCAAAGAGGTCACAGCCTTGATACACCAGCCGCAGAAGCTGTCTGTGAAGCTCGGGTTCTGCCATCACTACTTCGCCTTCACTCTCACTCCCAGTTGCTAAGTCCTCCATCTCCTCGTCTAAGAGAATAAGATCTTCATCATCTTCCTCCCCTTCTCCATCTTCCTCAATCAAAGTCACCTCGTATCCAGCATTAAAAGCAGCAGTGAGCGGAGTGTGTGAAGTGGGGCCTGCTAAGAGCTGCTGTGACAGTTTAGAGAGCTCGACGTGTGCGTGTTGACGCGTGAGGTGAGCTGCCAGACCCAGCACTACAGGGTGGTCGTCAGGCAGGCTCTCCTCCTCCAGCAAGAATCTAAAAAAAAAAAAGTGTAAATACATTTAGGCTATTGTTTGGGCAAGTGAGCAAAGCAAGCGAGTGGTGATATGTAGAGGTGTATGGTATGGAGGAGGACTACCGGGCCTTGGGAGCAGGCTGTAAAGCCTATGCCCAGAGTCAGACAGACAGACAGACAGACAGACAGACAGACAGACAGACACACACACACACACACACACACACACACACACACACACACACACACACACAAACTTGCTGTACTACATGTAGTTGGGTGGTTGAGCACAGCACCAAAACTGAGTTATCTTGAAAACTATTAAGAGGATCAACACACACTGTTGGAAAGTTTATGAAAAAGTAAATTACTGTAAAAGTTTAACAAAAATAATGTAACTTAAGTTACTGTTCTGAAAATTCACCACCATACTACTGAAAAAGGCCAAACAAGTACCTGATTGAGTATAAAACTGAGTTATCTCGGAAACTATTAAAGCGACAGTGGATCTACGAGTACGCACATTGTTGGAATGCTTATGCGAAACGTAATAGGTCTTACTTAAATGTCTTTTCTCAAAATCTGCCACCACATTGCTGAAGAAGCCCCCAAATACCAGTGTAAGCTATTTCCGAAATTATTAAAGTTACAACGGCCTCTTAGGAAGGGAAAAGGTTGTGTAGATCAGATATTCATTCATAGGTCTTTAGTGGAAAAGTTTCTAGAGAAGGGAAAGAAATTGTATGCGGCCTTCATGGATTTGGAGAAAGCATATGACAAGGTGGATAGACAAGGATTGTGGAAAGTATTCAGAATATATGGAGTAAATGGGAAGTTGCTGAATACAGTGAAGAGTATGTAGAGGGGTGCTAAGGCTGCAGTGCGTGTGGACAATGAACTTAGAGAGTTTTTCTATTTGAAGGTTAGATTGAAACAGGGATGTGTCATTCTCCATGGGTGTTCAATCTGTGAATGGATGGGGTAATAAAAGAGATACAAAGTAGGGCAGTGGATGTTGGAGTGGCCCTAATGGGAGATGGCAGGGTGTGGAAACTCCTTGTACTGTTGTTTGCAGATGATAATTGTTTTTAAGTGAAGACGAAGGGGAGCTGCAATGCATGGTGAATGAGTCTGGGAGAGTGTGTAAGAAACAGAATTTAAAGGTAAATGTAGGGAAGGATAAAGTTATGGTGTTGAAAGAAATAAAGTCACTGAATGTATAGTGATGCTGGATGTGGAGGAAATGGAAAATGTGAGTGCGTTTAAGTACTTGGGTAGTGTGATGAGTAAGGATGGATGTTTAGAGGATTAAGTGCTTGAAAGGGTACAACAAGGTTGCTGGTTCTCTGAAAGCAGTGACAAGAAACAGGAAAGTGAGCATGGAAGTGAAAAAGTTACTGCATGACAGTTTTGAGATACCAACTATAACGCATGGAAGTGAAGCTTGGACCTTGTTGGAGGGACACAAGCCAAGAGTGAGAGCAGTGGAAATGAGTTATTTGAAATTTGCATGTGGAGTCACATACAGAGACAGACTGTCAAATAAGGAAGTGAAGGAGCGTTATGGTGTGGATGTGGATGTAATAAGATGCGTTAGGAGAAACACACTGAGGTGGGATGGCCATTTGGACAGGATGGAGAGCGAAAGGCTGACGAGGAGATTGTATGTGAGTGAAGTGGAGCGGAGGAGAGGGAGGGAGAGGCCAAGGATGAGATGGAGGGATGGAGTGGAGAGGTATATGAGAGGGTGGGTGGGTGAGCTGTGAGCGGGGGAGTGAAATAGGGGGGGACAGGGCGACATGGCGGAGATTTTTTTTGTGGCGTGCCAACAACTAGAAAGAGACAAAGAGAAACAAATAGCCATATATAATGCTAGTGCAACCTTCAGACACTATGTACAAGTTGCCAATAACACCACCTATATTTATGGCAGACAGTGTGCTAAATGGAAAGACAGTGTATATATCAGATTTAAATTAGGCTACAAATATTACTGGCAGTTGGGTGTGGCAGGTACCGAGGCTGGGAGACGGTGTAAACTGTGTGCCCAGCCCGATGCTCACACACTACAACACTATGTGCTCCACTGCCCCTCACTGGCACAATTTAGGAACCACCAATTATGTTCTGTTTCTGAGCAAATTGTATGGATGATAAACAACAAATTATCAGAGTTGCTAAGTGCAAGAATTTAAGGAATATATTGTAATCTTGACCTGAATCGAATGAGTTATTGATTTTATTGAAATAACATAAATTAAACAAAGTACAACATTTTAAACTAATATGTACAGTATTCTATACACCAAGGGCACAGCGTGGGAGCGGTGTGGTGGCGGTTGGTGGTTGGGGGACCCAGGGGAGGGGGTAAGGTTTGGTGGTGACCTGCTAATCCCAACCCTTCCCCCATAATCTGGGGACTCCGGTCGCCGCACCCTCCCTCTCCCGCGTCCACACTCTGTAGCCTCACACTTGTATAATTTTACAATGCGCTTTTCCTGGATGTATATGTAGATCACCATGTACAAGTTTTATGTGTGCACAAATGTATTACTGTTTGTGACCTCTGTTTCCTATTCCATTCACCGATCTTGTGTACGTGAATATGTATATACTGTACATATGGTATATATCAGTATGTTCAAACAAATTCCATGTAACTACATACAACAGCACTCTTTATCCTCACTGTACAGTTTAATACATGTATTACTGTATATAAGATTACTAATTAGTCCACTTTAAAATTATTGACCAATCACACGTATATTGTAATCTAATATAATACTTTAATAGGCTCGGGAAGATGACTACCTAAGTATCATCTTCCTTTTGAGATATTGTACAACTACTATTCTTATATGTGATGTGTATCTCAATAAATGTATCAAATTCAATTGTTTGTGGCCACCTCTTACGGGATTAAGGCGTCTGGCAATAGACAGATAGACAGACAGATAACGGACTTACTTTCAGAAAAGTAATGGTTACTGAACTGGCTTTTCTCAAAAGTTCTAGGTTTGCATCAATATCAGCCAACTGCACAGGATGGCATAATACTGTACGTTTAATCAGAGTAGTGAACGCCAATAACTTATTTTAACTTTCCACTCTTACACGCACAGTCACGATCGAAGTTCACAGACACTTCCCTGCCGGCTATGGCGATGGAAGGTGTTGCAAAAATATTTGTGTGAAGGCGATATTATACTCTCAGATGTTCTGACAGAAATGTGATATATGGAAGGGCGATGCTGGCAAACGTTTGTTTGTGATAGTACACTTAAGCATTTTATGCTGACTAGCACCAGTCTGCTTTGTTCAGTCGAGAAATCCCTAGTAAGTAAAGAGTTAAACGATTCTACACTATTTGTGGTGCCTTAAATGTGTGTAGTGAACATTACTGTTCTGTATTTTAAATAGCTCCGTTTTGAGTGAGCAAGCATGAACACTATTAGACAGGATAGTAAAGCACGGCTCAAAACCTCTTATTTTGGAAACTATTAAACCTTCAGCGGATGTACTCATCATTCGAAAGTTTGTGAAAAATAATAGGTGTTAATTGTGACTTCTCAAAGTTCGCCACCATATTGCTGAATAGGTCCCCCTCCCCCCCCCCCCACAAAAAAAGATAAGCTGAGAACAAAAGCCTGTTATTTGGAAAACTATCAGAGCAACAACGATCTAGCCACATTCTTGGAAAGCTTATGAAAAAGTTATAGGTGGTACCTAAGTGACTTAAAATCTGCCATCAAATTGCCGAAAAAAAAAAAAAAAAGCCAAATCGAAGGGTGCTTTATGGGGTGGAAGACAATTGACAATCGTCATGGTCGAGCCTGCCACAGACGTCGTAGAACACGCATGCTCATGAATCATATGCTGCATTTGTTTGTGTGCACTTGTGATAGGATTAATCTCATTCCTACTTACAAAACCACTTACACTCTCCAATGAATACACACAACAAGAGCTTATTCATTTGTATGAGTCATACAAAAAGGTAAAAATATTCTAATCTGGCAAGTCTAGCAACTAGTCAGCTCATTCATCCCTTATAATTTAATGTTTTCTATGTTAATTCTTTAGAAATGAGTAGATTTGTATCTCTTAATATATGGTTTCAATGAGGAAAGTCATATTTTCCTCCTCTGAGACGATTTACTAACTTAAATTTATTAATGCCTAAATTCGCCTTCAGTCATCGATTTCGACAAACCGTCCCAAATCCAGGAACGGTCAACAGTCATTTTTTGCTTGCTCTGAGCCTCTGAGAGAGGTCGGAAGGTTGGACTGAAGACGAGAGGACGCACGCTGAGAATCTGAGATATCAGGATCGTACTGTTGTGTTCCCCTGTGCATTAATAGGGGTGGCCATCAATTTCCTCAGATTATGAATGATGAAATTACAAAATAAACAATTTGGATAATATAGTGTCATATACAGTATGTATATATTTCTCAAAGTGGCTAATCAATCCAGAATAGAATATATTCTCTATAATAAGTATATATAGAAAAATATATGTATATATATATATATAAAAATATGTGCTTTTCACTTTCACTCACAAAGTACACACTGCTTCCTACCCAGATGACTTAACACTCCCACACACACTTCATGACTGGTGTACTACAAAAAGACTCAGAATGGCCTCTTTTATGGTAGAACACAGTCATAACTCACACCTCACTATCAATAACATCCCCCTTGTCCCACATGCACACAAAATCTTTGGTGAAATGAAAGCACAGGAACAGAAGAATTTGGTAATATCTTGCAGCATAGAGCAGTTAGTTAGAAGCTGATCTGTAAAAATATTTATCTAAGACAGCCTTTCTGAAATTATCTTGATGTCCTCAAATGTGAATATGACAAAATCTTGGGTGCCGCAATATTAGTAAACAAAAGCAGAGTCTATCTTGTCCCTGGGACTGTGCCTTCAATGCGCATGCGCCACTTGGATATTTGGGATGTTACGAGCGTCGTACCGATTTTTTACTTATATTGGCTAGTAATCGACTTGAAGAGGGCAATTTTTTTTTTTTTTTTATGCGAGGAAGAAGGAACCAAAGGCCATGAGCCCGCAGTAACAGTTCCCTCCAAGAGAAAAACAAAATACAATAGACAGCCAAATTCAAGATCCGATCATTTTGAGATGCCTGGACACACTGCGTTTGAAAGACTGGAGATCATAGGCAGGAGGAAATACAGACAGAGGGAGACAGTTCCAGAGCTGACCTGTTGCATGAATGAAAGACTGGGAGTAACGGTTAACTCTTGCATTAGAGAGTTGGACAGAAAAGGGATGAGAGTTTGCTGCCAGACGGGTGCTACGCGCCCGTCGTAGAGGTGGAGGAATGCAAGCAGACAGTTCAGAGGAGCAGTGACCATTAAAGTAGCGATAGAAAAGAGATAAAGATGCAACAGTGTGGCGAAGAGACAGAGGTTGAAGGGAGTCAGTAAGAGGAGGAGAGTTAATGAGACGAAAAGCCTTTGACTCCACCCTATTGAGAAGAGCTGTATGTGGGGAGCCTCCCCACACATGAGAGTTGTATTCCACACTGGGGCGGATAAAACCCCTGTATAGAGTCAACAATTGTGCAGGGGTAAAGAAAGAGCGGAGTCGGCTTAGCACACCCAATCTCTTGGAAGCAGATTTTACAAGAGATGTAATATGATCTTTCCAAGATAAGTCCCGAGTAAATGAAACCCCAAGCATGTTCAAGGATGATGCAGGATTAATCTGAATATTATTAAACATTAGTGGGTATACCTGTGGAAGATTTTGTCGGGTTGATAGGTGTAAGAACTGAGTCTTAGAAGCATTAAAGACAACCATATTATTTTTACCCCAGTCAGAGATATGAGCCAAGTCAGACATTAGGTGTGCCATAGCCTCATCCCTTGTTTCTTGAAGTAACTGTTGAGATGGGCGTTGCGGGAACCGAATAGAAAGGTGAAGGGTGGAGTCATCAGCGTATGAGTGGATAGGGTTAGATGTACAGCTTAGAAGATCATTGATGAATAAAAGGAAGAGAGTTGGAGATAGGACAGAGCCCTGAGGAACACCACTGTTGATAGATCTAGGAGAAGAACGATGGCCGTCTACGACAGCAGCTATAGAACGACCAGAAAGGAAGCTAGCGATGAAGGTACAGATAGAAGGATAGAAACCGTAGGAGGGCAGTTTGGAAATTAAAGATTTATGCCAGACTCGATCGAAAGCCTTTGAGATGTCAAGTGCAATGGCAAAGCTTTCGCCAAAGTCCCGAAAGGAGGATGACCAGGAGTCTGAAAGGTAGGTGAGAAGATCGCCAGTGGAGCGTCCCTGACGGAACCCATACTGACGATCGGAAAGAAGGTTGTGATAGGAAAGATGCCTTAAAATTTTTTTATTAATAATTGACTCGAAAACTTTTGAAATACAGGACGTTAAAGCAATTGGACGATAGTTGGAGGGTTGGGAGTGGTCACCCTTCTTTGGGACTGGCTGAATGAGAGCAAACTTCCAGCAAAAAGGAAAGGTACAAGTTGACAGACAAAGGCGAAATAGTTTGCCTAGGCAGGGTGTAAGCACAGAAGCACAGTTTTTGAGAACAACAGGAGGGACCCCATCAGGCCCATATGTCTTGTTAGTACTGAGGCCAGTAATGGCAGAAAATACATCAACTGAAGAAATTTTAATGTCAGCCATGAGGAAGTCACAGGGGGGAAGTGATGGAGGAACAGCACCGGAATCATCTAAGGTGGAATTGGAGGAGAAAGTCTGTGTGAAGAGATCTGCTTTATCAGTAGAAGAAATAGCTACAGAACCATCAGAGTAGAAAAGAGGAGGGAAGGATGATGAGGTAAAGTTGTTAGAAAGATTTTTGGCAAGGTGCCAGAAGGAGCGGGAAGAATTCGAGTTGGAGAGTTGAGAGCATTTAGTATGGATGAAATTATTTTTAGTAGAGCGAAGAACAGACTTAGCACGATTCCGGGCAGAAACGTAAAGATTATGTGATTCAGGGGTGGGTTGGCTCCGGTACCTTTTGTAGGCCTTGTCCTTGTTGCGGACAGCATTAGAACAAGCGTGATTAAACCAAGGCTTTCTTGCATTAGTCAAAGGATATGAGAAAGGAATGTATGCTTCCATGCCTGAGAGAATAACCTCCGTAATGCGCATGGCACACTCAGATGGCTCACGGCCATGGAAGCAATAATCATTCCAGGGAAAATCAAAGAAGTACTGCCTGAGGGCCTCCCAGTCCGCAGCTCCAAAATGCCAGAGACGACGTTTCCCTGGAGGGTCCGCAGGCCGTACTGGAGCGATAGGACAGGTTAAGGTAATAAGGTTGTGATCGGAGGAGCCCAACGGAGAGAAAAGATTAACAGAGTAAGCAGAAGGATTAGTTGTGAGGAAGAGGTCAAGTATGTTGGAGCTCTCTCCAAGGCGGTCAGGGATACGGGTAGGGTGCTGTACAAGCTGCTCTAGGTCATTAAGGATAGAAAAGATGTAGGCTTGTTCACCAGGTGGATCCGTGAAAGGAGAGGAGAGCCAAAGGTGGTGGTGAATATTGAAATCTCCAAGAATGGAGATTTCAGAGAAAGGAGAAATGGACAGAATGTGTTCCATCGTAGAAGTAAGATAGTCGAAGAATTTTTGATAGTCAGTAGAATTAGGGGATAAGTAAACAGCACAGATATATTTAGTCAGAGAATGACAGGAAAGCCGAAGCCAGAGAGTGGAGAATTCAGAAGAATCAAGTTCAGGAACACGAGAGCAAGATAAGTCGTTGCGTATGTATACACAACAGCCACCTTTGGCTTTGAAATGAGTATAGAGAAAGTAGGAGGATACAGAAAAGGGTTTGCTGTCAGTTGCCTCAGACAGCTGAGTCTCCGTTAGAAAAAGAAGGTGAGGTTTAGAGGAGGAGAGGTGGTGCTCAACAGAGCGAAAGTTAGATGAAAGGCAGCGAATGTTGCAGAAATGAAGAAGAGAGTCAGACAGTGGTTCCAGGCACCTCGAGTCGTCACCGGGAGAGGGGCAGATGGCGGGGGCATTTATGGTCCCCCCCCCTGGGGACTCCGAGGCTGGGTGAATTGACGCCATTTTGGTAAATTTTGAATAGGAAGTGTAGTGTGTACTGTGCATGTAGTTTGGTGAAGACAGATAGAGAAATTTGTACTGAAGAGCATGCTGGCCTACTCTCTGTGTAACTGAGACACTGAAAAAGTTCAGCAAAGGGGGATGGTCAGGAACTAGTCCTGAGGGCTGATGAAACGGGAGCTCCAGCACTCCCTGTCATCAGCTTTCCATCCACCTCGGGAGTACTGCCCTGCTCGACTGGTGCTACAGTCTACTCCCAGTATTTCGTTCCAGCCAATAGTGAGTAATGTAACTCAACCTCATTCAGTACAATAAAAGACTACTAATGCAAAATAAATGAGGATCTTGGAGTTCAGTTGATGCTAGTCTAGCTGGATAAATATTTTTTACGTATTACTATGAAAATAATAAGTAGTTTGCCTTCATTTCTTCTCAATTATTTGAGAAAAAAATAATTCCTCTACACATTACAAACATTAATTTGAATCATAAGTCCACACAAAGATATATTATTAATGATTCATGAGAGTGCGACTGTTCACCGTCAGTGGCAGGCTCGACCACTTCAATGGCGGCTCCAAAGCACCCCATTAGTAAAGCAACTGTAGATCTGGTAACACTACTGGGAAGCTTTTGCAAAAGTAATAGCTGTTACCTACGGGACTTTCCAAAGGTCATCATACTATTTATAAAACCAAAGAGTGCCAAACATTGCACCAAAACAGTGCTATTTCGGAAAGAATTAAAATTCAGTGGATCTACACACATCGTTGGAGAGCTTATAAGAAAACGCAATTGCATGATCTAATGAAATTTTTCAAAATTAGCTGCCATATTGTTTTGTAAAGCAAGAAAGCACCAAACTAAACTGAAACACTTTGGAGAGTATCAAAACTACAGCACATCTATGTACAGTCTAGTGCATGAAAAAAAAAGTATCTGCCAGGATGGGTGCCACTGTTTCGATAATTTTAACGAAAACCCGCATAATGTCTTGGGAGGGTTGGTATGCATTTCTCAATATGCTTTGTTCACTGTATCTTAGTGTTTCATACATATTGTGGACGTAGTTATTTTAGACAGTGTACTGTACAGTTGAGCAAGTAGAAAGTGCGAAAAAATATTGGGGTATATGGAGAAATCTGGCAGTTCCCTGTAGTGAGTCCAAGTATTTTTATGAATGAATCGCTCAGAACCTAGAGCCTGCGTAAGATGGAACGTGATCGGTTGAACTTTTGAGTGGTGGTGAAACAGATATTCTCATCATATTATACGTAAATCAATGTTAATAACTAATAAGTGGCACGAAACAATGTATAGAGAGTACTACAGTATATAATGATCGAACATGGAGTATAACAGAGTACTAAGCGTCAGCAATCTGTAAAACGTTACTGGCAACATAGCACTGAAGAGCAGCATGTCACCTGGTAGTTTCGTTTATTCATAATATTCGAAGCAGTGAAACGAAGTCTAGTGGATCAGATTAATAGATGTTGACCCCTAACGAAGAGAACCGGCAATGCTTTCTTTAACGAAGGTATATTGGCACCGTAATACATTTCATCAGTTTCAAGGGTTATTATGCTCTGTGACACATATCTGTTAATATGCATAGGCTTGTACAGTACCATACCCGTATCCCAGACCGCCTAGGAGAGAGCTCCAACATACTTGACCTCTTCCTTACAACTAATCCTTCTGCTTACACTGTTAATCTTTTCTCTCCGTTGGGCTCCTCCGATCACAACCTTATCACCTTAACCTGTCCTATCACTCCGGTACGGCCTGTGGACCCTCCAGGGAAACGTCGTCTGTGGCATTTTGGAGCCGCGGATTGGGAGGCCCTCAGGCAGTACTTCTTTGATTTTCCCTGGAATGATTATTGCTTCCATGGCCGGGAGCCATCTGAGTGTGCCTTGCGCATTACGGAGGTTATTCTGTCGGGCATGGAAGCATACATTCCTTTCTCATATCCTTTGACTAATGCAAGAAAGCCTTGGTTTAATCACGCTTGTTCTAATGCTGTCCACAACAAGGAGAGGGCCTACAAATGGTACCAGAGCCAACCCACCCCTGAATCACATCATCTTTACGTTTCTGCCCAGAATCATGCTAAGTCTGTTCTTTGCTCTGCTAAAAATAATTTCATCCATACTAAATGCTCTCAACTCTTCAACTCGAATTCTTCCCACTCCTTCTGGCACCTAGCCAAAAATCTTTCTAACAACTTTACCTCACCATCCTTTCCTCCTCTTTTCTACTCTGATGGTTCTGTAGCTATTTCTTCTACTGATAAAGCAGATCTCTTCGCACAGACTTTCTCAACTAATTCCACCTTAAATGATTCCGGTGCTGTTCCTCCATCACTTCCCCCCTGTGACTTCCTCATGGCTGACATTAGAATTTCTTCAGCTGATGTATTTTTTGCCATCACTGGCCTCAATACTAACAAGGCATATGGGTCTGATGGAGTCCCTCCTGTTGTCCTCAAGAACTGTACTTCTGTGCTTATACCCTGCCTAGGTAAACTCTTTCACCTTTGTCTGTCAACTTGTACCTTTCCTTCTTGCTGGAAGTTTGCTCTCATTCAGCCAGTCCCAAAGAAGGGTGACCACTCCCAACCCTCCAAATATCGTCCAATTGCTTTAACGTCCTGTATTTCAAAAGTTTTCGAGTCAATTCTCAATAGAAAGATTTTAAGGCATCTTTCCTATTACAACCTTCTTTCTGATCGTCAGTACGGGTTCCGTCAGGGACGCTCCACTGACGATCTTCTCACCTACCTTTCAGACTCCTGGTCATCCTCCTTTCGGGACTTTGGCGAAAGCTTTGCCATTGCACTTGACATCTCAATGGCTTTCGATCAAGTCTGGTATAAATCTTTAATTTCCAAACTGCCCTCTTACGGTTTCTATCCTTCTATCTGTGCCTTCGTAGCTAGCTTCCTTTCTGGTCGTTCTATAGCCACTATTGTAGACGGCCATTGTTCTTCTCCTAGATCTATCAACAGCGGTGTTCCTCAGGGCTCTGTCCTATCACCAACTCTCTTCCATTTATTCATCAATGACCTTCTAAGCTGTACATCTAATCCTATCCACTCCTACGCTGATGACTCCACCCTTCACCTTTCCATTCGGTTCCCGCAACGCCCATCTCAGCAGTTACTTCAACAAACAAGGGATGAGGCTAAGGCACACCTAATATCTGACTTGGCTCGTATCTCTGACTGGGGTAAAAATAATCTGGTTTTTAATGCATGTAAGGCTCAGTTCTTACACCTATCAAGCTGACAAAATCTTCCACAGGTATACCCACTAATGTTTAATAATATTTAGCTTAATCCTGCATCATCCTTGAACATGCTTGGGGTTTCATTTACTCGGGACTTATCTTGGAAAGATCATATTACATCTCTTGTGAAATCTACTTCCAAGAGATTGGGTGATCTAAGCCGACTCCATTCTTTCTTTACCCCTGCACAATTGTTGACTCTATACATGGGCTTTATCCACCCCTGTGTGGAGTACAACTCTCATGTTAGGGAGGCTCCCCACATACAGCTCTTCTCAATAGGGTGGAGTCAAAGGATTTTTGTCTCATTAACTCTCCTCCTCTTACTGACTCCCTTCAACCTCTGTCTCTTCGCCGCACTGTTGCATCTTTATCTCTTTTCTATCGCTACTTTAATGGTCACTGCTCCTCTGAACTGTCTGCATGCATTCCTCCACCTCTACGATGGGAGCGTAGCACCCATCTAGCAGCAAACGCTCATCCCTTTCATGTCCAACTCTCTAATGCAAGAGTTAACCGTTACTCCCAGTCTTTCATTTATGCAACAGGTCAACTCTGGAACTGTCTCCCTCTGTCTGTATTTCCTGCTGCCTATGATCTCCAGTCTTTGAGTGTGTCCAGGCATCTCAAAATGATCAGATCTTGAATTTGGCTCTCTATTGTATTTTGTTTTTCTCTTGGAGGGAACTGTTATTTCGGGCTCATGGCCTTTGGTTCCTTCTTCCTTGCATAAAAAAAAAAAAGGCAGTAGTTTAATAATGACCTATTTGTTGTTTTATGGTATGACAAATCTTACCTGGCGGCTAGGGTGTGGCGCAACCCTCTGTACAGTAGTGCCACGCTTCTCAAACCCGCGATGTGAAATGGCTGTTATATATGTAAAAGGCATCACAAATACGATAAACACCAATGAATACAATGTTAACGTGTGTATTATAATATATGAAAGAACAGTAAACTTATTGTGCATAAAATATTTACACGGCAATACAGAAATGTGGCATAAATTTTTTAGTGTTGCTAAAAAAAAATGTAGTCACCTTTATTGGCTTTTACCGTATATCTGGCGTGGGTAATAATGTCACAATTATGATTATAACATAATGTGTAGGAATATAAGTAAAAATTTGCCAATTTCTTAGTTTTAAAAAAAATTACATTTAGTTCCCATGAGTGGCAACACTCAGACCCAGTCTGAGGGAGGTGTTGAGGGAGAGATGGAGGAAGGGAGGGAAGGAAGGAAGGAAGGAAGGAGTGATTGAATAAAAATAAATCATGGCGCCGCACCAGCGAGGTCATCTGGCAACAAATGTAAAACAATAATAAATATTTTTAAATATAATTAGATATAATATAAAATAAAGAAATAAAATCATAAGTTTATGTCACTCATAAAAGAAACAAAATTCCCCAGGGTTACGCAAATCTCCTCCAGGAGAGAGAGAGAGAGAGAGAGAGAGAGAGAGAGAGAGAGAAAGAGAGAGAGAGAGAGAGAAGAGAGAGAGAGACAGAGAGAGAGAGAGAGAGAGAGAGAGAGAGAGAGAGAGAGAGAGAGAGAGAGAGAGAGAGAGAGAGAGAGAGAGAGAGAGAGAGAGAGAGAGAGAGAGAGAGAGAGAGAGAGAGAGAGAGAGAGGGCATCACGCATATGGAAAACGTGGCAACACTGTACAGAGCTTCGTGCCCCACCCTAGCCGCGAGTTAAGATTTGTCATACCATAGTACCTTTTATATTTCACCAAATATATTATACTGAAATAAGAAGAGAGAAGACTGTGCTAAGCCAGTAAGACCTTGTAGCACAAGGGAGAAGGAAATAAAGAGGGACAGCAAGCACAAGGAAAAAAGAAACGAGGGAGAGTTGAAGAGCTGAAAAGGATTGATTCGGGACCAAAGAGGTGCCACCTTTAATCTCTACACCGTGGGGTTGTTTTTGCGCTCCTTGCATGTCCCGTGAGGATATTCGGGCTCCAACTGACTTTTTAAAAATATTTGCCAAAAATCAGTTATTATTCCTAGAATATTATAATTATATATATGCATATGGCACATACCTTCAGCTTTCTCCTGGGATGTTTGTTGAGCCTTCGTCGAGTACTGTAGGACTTGTGGAGACTTCTGAATTTGGGTAATGAAGTCTCCACTTTACACTTCCCGACACCTCACTAGAAACACTATTCTATGATTTTCAAACAGTTTGGAATCCAAACTCCAAAAAAAAAAAAAAAATGTGAAAGCAATGAAAATTACGAGCGTGTACAAGCTTTCCACTTGCGCTTGTTCCCCACTGGTATTCTGTCATTTATTATTCATAAAAACACTCACACTTTATACTCCTATTACTTTATAACACTTATATATATCTGCAGTATTTATCCATAAGTTTCCTTCAGTAATAGTAGTTTATTGTCACTGTAGGCATTCAATTTCTCTTTCAGTTAAATACATAGAGAGCCAAGGTTTCACTTTCACTGTCATAACTTCAAATATTTGTACTCATATTCTTATATTACTAATTATTTACATTTCTATTTACATTTTCTATTGTATTTTCAATATTTACACTTCTATTTTACTTACACTATGTTATGCACTGTCACTTGCAGTAACTTACAAAACTATATTACACTGTTCCATCATATTTACATCCACTGCTTTCACTTGCTATTTACACATTTATTACACATTTACATTTTCCACTTGCACTTTTAGAACTGCTTCAGGCTGTGGTAAGCAAAGAGGCAGGTAATGCAGAGGGGAACCTGGCACTCAGCGCACTGCAAAAAGGTGCGTTTGTGCTCAGGTGTGTGTCTGGTGGTATGTGCACACACCTGGCACCTGCGGATCGCAGCCTTCCTCTTGGTTGTGGCAGGCATTTGCACCAGTCTGTGCCAATCCATGTACGCCCTCTGCTCAAGTCTGTCAGAAAGTCTAACAGAATGGTGCCTTGGAGCTGCTGCTGTCACCCTACCATATCTCTCAACTAGCTGCTGAACACAAGCCCTGGCGAACAACCTCAGGGAGAAGGACTTGGGTGGCTTTACCTTCATCTTGTACAGGATAAAGGTGTTCAGCATCGTCATGTCAATGAGATGCAGAAAAACTTTCCTGTACCACCTATAGTAGGACTCGCGTAAGTTTGCGGCTGTGGTGTGGCCCGCACCTGTGTACAATGGTGCCACGTTTCCCCAACTTGCGATGTGAAACGGAAGCTATTAATGTACAAGGCATCAGAAATTCGATAAATTCAGATGAATAAAACTTACACTTGTGTATTTTGATGGATAAATCAACAGTAATCTTATTATGCATAAAATATTTATACAGTACCACAGAAACATGGCATACATATTGTACAGTGTTGCTAAAAGAAATTGTAGTCACTTTTAATGGTTTTTAGCATAGTTTTAGGGTGGGTAATAATATGACAGTTATGGATATAAGATAATGAGCCTGAAAAAAGAAGAAATATGCCAATATCCAAAGTAAAAGAAATAATTCATATAATGCTTGTGAGTGGCAACACTGCCACACCCAGTCTGGCCTAAGGTAAAGTACATACCCCTCCGTAGACCCAAGCATAGCTTGTACAGGTGTTGCTACGGAAAAATGCTCAGATTTACTGGCTTTTACCGTAATATTAAGGGCGAGGAATAATCACATTTATAATCATAAGCTAATATGTAGGACAAAATAGTAGGCATATGCCAATACCGAAGTAAAAAAAAAAAAAAAACATTATTCACTCGTGAGCGGCAACACTTCCACACCCAGTCGGTGGCCTTGACAGCATACTGTAGCTTCCTGGTGGTGACCTCGTGTCACTTCCTTTATGTCCTTTGCATAGACAGCATGGCAGCTCAATCAGCCCATTCCTCGCCTCTACACAGCCAGGCTAAAGAAATTGTCTTCAATGTAAGGAAGTATTTTCAGGAGGAGAAGGAGAAGGGAGTAGTTCTTCAAGGCCTATCAAAGGTCATCTCTCGTGCAGCTGCAGCAAAGAAGATTAGCGAAAGAGCAGTTGAAAAAATCTCTAAAGATGCAAGAGAGGCCGTGGGAGTGAGGGTGCCCACAGGGAAGGGTTCCCGCTTGATTTTGCTGCACGCAGGAACCAAAGATGGATTTGTTCCTGGAGCAACCCTTGTTTTCCAAGCAAAGAATGTAGGAGACTATCATGAACAGATGAATGCAGACACCTTTGAAAAGTGGTTTAAGAATCAACTGTTACCCAACATTCCATCATCTTCTGTTATAGTGATGGATAATGCATCCTATCACTCCAGAATAATAGATAAACCACCAACTACTGCAACCAAGAAAGTGGAGATCCGAGAATGGCTGGAGAAGAAGGGTGTTACAGTGCCAAACGGTCTCCTCAAAACGTAACTCCTGCACCTTGTGACTCGCCACATCGCAGCTGCCGATACAAACTACGTAATCGATAAGACAGCCTCAGAACATGGACATAGGGTTGTACGCCTACCCCCTTACCACTGCCAATATAACCCAATCGAGCTAATTTTGGCACAAGTTAAAGGCTATGTGTCAAAGAGGAATACATTCAGAATTGCAGATCTGAAGCCACTCGTCCATGAGTCACTCAATAACGTCACGGCAGACAACTGGAAGAATGCTGTGAGGCACGCAGAAAAACTGCAAGAGGATGATGAAAAGAGAGATGTGGTGATTGACCATTACATTGATTCTTTCACTATCACTCTCACATCTGATAAGGATACATCATAACTCTTCTATCCTCTTTTTCGCACTTTTCTTCCTCATGTTTCTCTTCCTTCTTTTTCTTCTGTTTTTCTGCCTTCTGTGAGAGATAGAGGAATAGGCCTATTGGGGACACCTCTTAAGAAAAAAGCACGCCAAGACAAATACCTCAAGGGTGGTGTGGAAATGATGTCAAATTTACAATATATACAATATTATGTGAAAGAAAATATCCAAAATGTCTCTTGCAATAAGAGAGAGAGAGAGAGAGAGAGAGAGAGAGAGGCAGGAGAGGGGCAAGGTTGAATGCACTGTTGGCATGACGGGGGGTGGTGGTGGTAGAGGCATTGTCAGGCTGAGAAAGAGATGCAGGAAGGGGAAAGAGAATGAATGAATGAAAATCAATCATAGTACTGCAATAACGGGTCATCTGTCGCCGTATACAAAAAATGATAAATATCACTAAATATAACAAAACCAAATTAACAAATGAAAGCACAATTATAAATAACTTATAAAAGAATCAAAAGTACTCAGGGTGGCTCACATTTTCCAACAGGAGAGAGAGAGAGAGAGAGAGAGAGAGAGAGAGAGAGAGAGAGAGAGAACGGTATAGAAAACGTGGCAACACTGTACACAGGTGCGGGCCACACCACAGCCGCAAATTTACGCGGGTCCTACTATAGTATTCTTCCTGAGGCAGTCGATCTCTCCAATCATCATGTTGGACTTGTCCATCAGCCGCAGGTTGATATTATAGTCGATGACAGCATCAGGTTTCCTCACAGGTTCACCTGTCCTACGGTCGACCTTCCCACTGTCTTTCAGTTCCCCCTTGTGTACGGTGGTGAGCATGTGCACGACCCTCTTGTCATGCCACTGTATTGCCAGCATCTACTCAGATTTGTGTAGGTGCACGTCTCCTTGCTGCGAGTTTCCTGCCTCGGGGAATTTGGGGAAGTTGGCATGATTGCTCTTCACAGTGCCGCAGGAGCTGATGCCGTGCTCTGAAAGGTATTTAGCAAGTTTCGGTGCTGTATAGTAGTTGTCAGTATAGAGCACATGATTCCCACCAAAATACCTTTCAAGCAGCACTTTCACTACACAGCCTGAGAAGCCAAGGAGGTGTGTTCTGTCCAGATCGACAGTGCTGGCTGAACAGATGACAAAGTCAAGGATGTACCCCATCTTACAGTCGCACAGTACAAAGAACTTGATTTCAAAGCAATGGCGTTTGCTTGGAATGTACTGTACAAACCTAAGACATCCTCTGAACAAAACCAAGGATTCATCTATGACAACCTTCTGAAATGGGTGGAAGAATGACATAAACTAATCCTTCATTCTGCTCTGCATCTCTCGGATCTTCCAGAGTGGGTCGGTCTGGGAAGGTACATTGTTGTTGGCGAAGTGCAGGTTCCCCATGATGTTCTGCAAGCAATCTCTGGCCATGTACTTATTGCAGGTGGGTGAGGGTAGTAAGGGGTCCATGGACCAATATTCTTCCAATCTTTGAATGTGGCATGAGAAGCATGAGGGCAAAGAACACATAGTCTACAGCTCCTGCACTCTCAGCACGGTCCACTGTTGCATCTTCGCTGCACCTGCACCACTTGCAGCACGTTGTGACTCGTACCTGTTTGTCTCATCACATATGTGCTGCATGACTTTGTCATCAAGGAAGGTCAAAAGGAAGTCCACACACTCAGCACCCTTGTCAAGAGTGAAGGCAGGCTGTATCCCTGAGGAACTCTCGTCGAAATGAAGATGTTCAGGGACAAAATCGGAACCTTCCATCCACACGAAGGCGTCCAGGGTTCCCTGTCGTGGCAGTGTAGGGTGGGTGAGGGTGGAGGGTGGCTGTAAGGCAAACTGGGCTGTTTCAAGGTCACTCTCACTGATCCTAGGTTCCCGTGTAGCACTAGCAGCCCTTACTCTACTTGCTACTCTACTTTTACGTGTCAGGGATTTACTTCTTCCCCTACGGCCTGCCTTCACTGTAGGTGCTGGTGTAAACTCTGACGACGAAGACTCAGGAGAAAAATCCGCTGAAGATGAGGAAGAAATTAGTGAAGTCGGGCTGGGGGAGCAGGGAGGTGATTCACCTCAGGACTCAAGGCGGGTTGGGTCACGTGGGGCCAATGTTCCGGGGCTAACCCGCCGCCTTTCACTCCCTTCCCAAATTCCTTCCCTTGCTGCACTAAGGGCTCCTTTCCCTTGGAGCTAGGGATAACCTGGGACACTGAAGCACTCATCCTGGGAGTTTCTGTCACGATTTCCTCCCCAGGCTCATCACACGATTCACTTGAAGGATCAAAGTCACTATCCATCATTATCATGATAATTCTGCCAGTTCACGTTCCACTGCTGAGTCACTTAGTCCTTTACTGATTCCCACACGAGTTTTTCTAGGGGTAGAGGTCACAGGGCCCTTTGCAATGGGCGCAGAAGCTGCGGAAATGGCGGGGCGCGCATGCGGCATAGTTTCACCTCAGAGGACGACAAGGAGCTGAATGACCGGCATATATGGGCAGGCAAGGGTTGTCAATGTCAATAGGGTGACAGCTGCTAATTTACATGCTATGAAGTGATTCGTAGGAAATCTCAACAATACATAAAAAAATAGGTAGTTCCAGGTGAATGTAAGTATCACTTAGGCTTCTCCCTTTCTTTCTTATATATATTTTTATTATGAGAATAGATTATACGGCATATTTCAGGGGGAAATTACCAGGGGAAATTAGCGAACGAGTGCACGTGGTGTTGTCAGGTGGTAATTAGCCAATTCCAGGTGTATGGCACTATCACTTACCTTATTTCTTTATTGTATATATTATTTTGTATAAGAATAGGGCATAGGGCTTATTTCAATGGATGAAATCAGTGGAAAATTCCGGGGAAGATTTGCTTAGCACAGCAAGGCCGGACAGGTGAGAGGAGAGGGTAATGGAGGGAAGGTAGGGAGGGGGGTCAAGAACGGAGAAAAATGGCTAATTGTCAACAATGGATGGGAGTACAGATGACAGTAGGAGCACTGACTATTGTTGGACATTGGCAGTACTGATAGATGATACAAGCCACCACTTGTAAGCATGGGAGAATTCAAAATAACACAAAATCACAAAAGCGATGCCCTGCAGTATGATCCATTGCACCAGAGTGTCATGACAGTGACGCCCCTCGGTTAAGGGGTTAAGTATCGCCCACGTCTCTGCAGACAATACCCCCTCACGGGGCTCATTCTCATTATAAATGCATTGCATTAGAAACGTAAAAATATAGTAAGATAATCAGCAACATTCATATATTATGAGATGGTTACCTTAAAATTCTTTCCAACAGCTCCACTTAATTACTTTCACATCCATGAGGTGCATAAAACATCAAACAGGGACTACTGTAGGTAACCAAATATCCAGCTTTAATATGCAGCACCTATGACCAACACCGATCCCTCCCCCACAGTGTTTGGAGGAGATGGTACGAAAGAGACAACGATGAAGACAGTGGGATGAAGAGGCTACAGAATGGGTAACTAGCATGAATTAACACTCGCAGCCGTGGGGTTGATCCCTCATTTTAATACATAATTATGGTGCTTGACGTTAGTCAGTCCCAGGATGTATGCTAAGTTGTTAAGCCCCGTCCACACTTTCGCCTATCGGACAGAAACTGGCAGACTGTGCCCTCATCGGGCACAGTCTGTCAGGCATGACTGTGATGTTGTCCAAACTGCTGAGTAGCTGGTCAGGCAATAAAGTCGACCAGTAGCCAGTAGGTGGTCGGCAGCGATTGAGTGCGATATGACCATGCACAACACAGTTGAAAAGAAAAAGAAATAATTCAGTATAACATATAAACTGTTGCAATTGTAAAAAAAAAAAAAAAAGAAAACAATGAAGAGTGCAGAAAAACAATATGGTTAAACAGGCAACTTTTTGAGGACGGCAAAGTCCTTGGCTCATGCCCGGCGCCAGACCACCAGGAAATGTCTGATGATTATCCCCAACTATGGGCACTGGCTAGTGGCTGTCCGCTGGTTTGCCCATCAAAGTTGCCACAAAGTGTTCGATGATGGGCTTTAAGATCATATGATTGCTTTGACCTTATTTGTGTATCACTTACTGGCATCATTATCAATTGCCAGGATGTTTACCATGTGCAATATAGCTGCAAGATGAGCATGGCGCTCATTCCAACACGTATCTCACAACGGTTTTACCCCCTTTTATCTTTTCAAAGAAAATTCATTGCAATCATTAAATAGGACATGTCTTCTGATGTGGCGATAATTAACCCCCCCCAACCCGACGTTTTCTGGGCAGTGGTACGCCCCAGTCCCTACATTTTTGGACCTTTTTTTTTTTTTTGGCTCAAACATCCGCTTTTGGTGAGAAACATCGAAAATTCATAGAGAAATCACTCACCTGAGGTTTAAAATACTCGATCCAGGTAGGAGTACCTCCTTACCTTACAGGGTTTTCTATCAGGCTGGCTGCAAAGAAAACGAGTTCTATGGGAGGATAACTATTCCACACCACTCATAAACGGTATTTATTTATTTATTTGGTACGAATTTATATGTAGTATGAGAGTATATTGGTTTTCAAACGGTAATATAGGCATTATAAGCATTGTTTCACTCACTAACTCATCAGCATTCCTGACCTTTTTTTGCCATATTACCTGATCATCATTTCTGACTGTTTCTTCCTCTAATGTTTGTCCTCCACATTGTCATCAATTGGGGAATCAATCTCGCCCTGAATTTCGTATCGTGGCATGACATGGCATTACTGGCCAGATCACTGATAACAGGTGAATTGCTGAGAAAAGGGCATGCAGGGGGGGAAAGAGGTCATGCTGGGTAAGGCATTGTCCCTGCCTGGCATCTTGTAGAGGAAGGTGTCCCGTGTATACGTGCCAAAACTCACTCGCGAAAATTGAAAATTGCGCAAATTAAATTGAAAATTGTGCAAATTAGGGACCTTGCAAAGTTGCCGCGTTAATTTACGTCTCCGGATATGAGTGCACATCATGTGAGGACGTGAATTCACGTCTCCGGGATGTGGCGGGTTAATAGAGGGACGGCATGGTAAACAATTATGAGGGTTTGTTTTTGCCTAACATATATTTGTCACTAATGTTGATAATGTTTCAACTCTGCTAGCCTATATCTTGTCATCAGTAAGCATAGAACAAAATCATAATAATTTGCAGTAAGTCTATTCTACTATATCTCATCATCAGTAGACATAGAAAAAAATCATACTAATTTACAGTGAGTCTATTTCCTGACAATACATTCATTCCTCATAACATTATAAAATAATGTTCTCTCCAAAATAACATGTGATCTATATATGACAAATAAACAATACTCCTGTTTTATTTGGAAAACTTCGCAAATGAATATAATATCATGAAAACATCATTGGATGATATTATTAGCTCAAAATAAATTTGCCACTATAATTACAGTCAATATTATGTCCAAAGAAAATTGCTGGTAATCACATCGTGAAGGCGGTCAAGTAGTGACGCCACATGATCGTGAATGGTGTGAGGCTTTCTCCTGAGGACCCACCACTCCCTCATCATGTGACGTAACAGTCACTGTGGCGTCCTTTCCTTGTTGGGCATCCAAACATTAACAATATTGGTCCAAACGTTCTCAGTGGGACTTAGGTCAGGGCTGTTGCCAGGCCAAGGCAAAAGTTCAAGGTGACGCTGATCCTCAAACCATGTTCGCACAACTCTCGCTGTGTGCACGGGACAATTATCATGCATGAAAATGATGTTCTCAGGTTACCGAAGGATGTATGCATGGACAGTAGGCAGCATCACCTCCTCTAGTATCTCCAGATACTGCTCAGCCGTGAACCTTCTATCTATCTCAGTGACCTCACCTACACCAGTGAGACCAATCCACCCCCACACGTTGCATGTTACATGACCACTTCGTACCTATGTGTAGATGTGCCCCCAAACATAACTATAAAACATAAACTGATTTCCGACTGGACCACCTGGTTGCTGGATTTGGCTGACATGGCAACAGTGCATGCCCGTGTGTGTGTGTGTGTGTGTGTGTGTGTGTGTGTGTGTGTTCTTACCTAAATGTATCTTTACAGGAATGAGTCAAGCTCGTACTGTCCCGTGTCTTAAACCATATTTATCGTACATATCCTTAAATTTGTGAATTGTTTTGGCACACACTATTTCATTCGGTAGTGCAATCCATTGATCAATTGCTCTGTTTGGGAAACTGAATTTCCTTACGTCTTTATCACCTCTCTTCTTATGCAGTTTTTTGCAGTGTCCTCTTGCTGCTGCTTCCCCATATGTTAAGTAATCATGTATGTCTATTTTCTCCTTCCCTGATATGCATTTATATAGCATTATCATGTCACCTCTTTTCCTTCTCTCCTGTAGTGTTGGTAGATTCAGTTTATTTAGTCTCGTAGCTTAGGTCCCTTAAGCTTGGTATCCATCTTGTAGTGGCCCTTTGAACTTTTTCAATCTTGTCTATGTGTTTTTTGAGATGAGGACTCCAGACTACTGATGCATACTCCAGGGTTGGTCTAATGAATGATGTTATTATCCTTCTTAGCATGTCTTCATTTATGTATGTGAATGCTATTCTCATATTTGCAAGCAGCGTATACATGTTCCGTACCTTCTCGCTGATGTGGTCAGCCGGAGATAGTCTGTTATTGATAATCACACCTAGGTCTTTCTCTCTATCTGATGTGTATAGGGTTTTATTTCCTAACATATAATCCCAATCAGGTCTTTTTCCACTTTTACCAAACTTGATTACATGACACTTGTCAACACTGAATTCCATTTGCCATGTATTACTCCATTCATGAAGTCTATTTAATTCTTCTTGTAGCTCTTTACAAGAGTCTGTGTTAGTAATTCTCCTTTGTATTTTTGCATCATCTGCAAACATATTCAGATAGCTTTCATTTCCAGTGTTACTGTTTATATCATTTATATACACAAAAAACATGATTGGGGCCAGCACTGAACCCTGTGGTACTCCACTAGTCATTTCTTTCCATGATGAGTAGTTTCCCCTTAGTACTGTTCTCATTTCTCTTTTTATGAGAAAATCTTGCATCTAACAAAACAGTTTGCCTCGAATTCCTCCTTGATGGTACAGTTTCCATAAATGTCTTTGGCGTGGTACTGTATCAAATGCTTTCTTGAAATCTAAATAGATACTGTCCACCCATCCTTCTCTTTCCTGTATTGTGTTTGTTACTCAGTCATAGTAGCTCAACAGATTAGTAACACATGATTTCCTTTTCTGAAACCAAACTGTCTTTCTGTTATCATACTGTGTTCTTCTAGATGATTTACCCAAGCTTTTCTTACAAGCTTTTCTAATACCTTACTTACAACACTGGTCAGTGATACTGGTCGGTAGTTGAGTGGATTTTGTCTATTTCCTTTCTTGAATAAGGGGACAATATTTGCTTTTTCCAAATATCAGGTAGTTTACCTTGACTCAAGGATTTCTTGAAAATTAAAAATAATGGTTTACTTAACTCCTTTGCACATTCTTGCAGTACCCAACATCAAATTTCATCAGGACCACTTACTTTTCCTCTGTCTAATTTACTTAACTCCTCCTGTATTACTTTTTCTGCTATTTGTATATCTGGTAGTATGTGTGGACATGCATGTTCCACATAGTTCCTCTCAAAATTTTTTTCTTGTATAAAAACTAATTGGAAATTCTTATTTAGCGCTTCACATACATCTTTCTCTTGCGTATAGGTGATTCCCTCGTCCGTAATGGATTGTATTATATCTTTTACTTTGGTTTTGCTTCTGATGTAGCTGTAAAATAGCTTTGGTTGATCACTACTTTTATTCATTATATCCTCCACAAACTGTTTTTGGGCTTCCCTCCTTATTCTTGTATAATCGTTTCTTGCCTGTTTGTAATTATTATACGCCCTTTCACTATTGTGTTTTCTGTATCTATTCCACAACACATCTCTTCTTTCTTTTGATTTTTTACATTCTGTATTGAACCATTTCTGTATTTTCTTATCTGCTTCTTTGTGCTGTGGGATGTACTTCTGGACTCCCTATTTCATAAAATTCACAGAATTTTTTATATACAGCATTTAAATCTTGTCCTCTAAGCTCATTTTCCCAATCAACTTCTAAGAAATACTTCTTTAGGTCTTGATATTTTTCCCTTTTTATAGTTTAGGCTCTTTTTGTAACTTTCATTGCTGTTAACTATATCATATGCTATCCGGAAGTTGTAATTTAGTACTGCATGATCGCTTTTGCCGAGTGGAGGGTGATATGTTAAACTGTCAATATCATTTTCTTGCCTAGTAAATATTAGAGCTAGCATTGAAGGTACATCGAGTCCTCTTTTTCTGGTGGTTTCCCTCACATGTTGCATTAGGAAAAACTCTTGCACGAGATCCAGGAGTTTTTGGTCCCAACAGCTTTCTTGGCTAATTATATCTAGAGTATTCCAATTTATATTTGTATTAAAATCTCCAGTTAGTATAATTCTTTCCGATTTCTCTTCCGTTTTATGTAGTAATGATCTTAAACTCTGAATTGTACTCTCTGCCAGGTCCTCATATTCGTCTCTTTCCCATGTGTTTGATCTGGGTGGCATGTACAAATTGGCTACAATTACTTTCCCTTCAGATGTGTTGATCTCTACTGCAATCAGTTCTACTTGTGATCGTATATCTATAGTCTCACCAATCTAAAACCAAGGTTTGGGTGGAGACCAGCCGGGGATTTCCCGGCGTACAGTGCTGCCTTGTTTCCTATACTCTGATTGGCTAATGGCTGACCTGACACCGTAAGAGTTCGTCCGCTCACATCTCGCCACCTGGCCTGACATGACTTCACCCACTTGTGTGTGTGTGTGTGTGTGTAAAGACAAACTAATTTAATTTATAAATATAATTTAAGTTATATATATAACAAAGTGAACAGTGGAAGCACGTGACAGAAGCTTAAATCTCCCTCTAATGGGTCAATTCCCAGTATGGGCCTGGATGTTGCCGCTCGTGAGTGTTTTAACTTATTTATTTCTATTAAGAAAATAGCGTATGTTCTACTGATTCCTTCAAATTATATTATAAACGTAATTGTTACATTACTTACCCAACTTAGAACTATCGTGAAAGTCGGTAAAAGTAACTACATTTTTTTCGGCAACACTGTAAAATATGTATGCCACGTTTCTTTATTGATGTACAAGAGCCATATGCACTACAAGTTTACCTTCCTTTGATATGCTAGAATACTTACGTTTATATTGTATTAGTATGTGTGTACCTATCTGTGATGCCTATTACAAATATAACAGAATCTACTCATCGCTGGTTTAGGAAGTATGGCATGGCTGCACCCAGCGCCAGACCCCACCCAAACCTTGGTTTTAGATTGGTGAGACTATAGTTTTATTTCATTGATTTTTAGATTTTTCTTAGTTAATATTATAATTCCCCCTCCTTTTTTTAAATTTTTATCTCTTCTCCATATATTGTATTCCTCTAAGTTTAGTATGTCATTGGATATCCTTGGTGTTAATTTTGTTTCATGACATCCTTGGTGTTAATTTTGTTTCAGTTAGGCATATTATATGTGGTTCATTTTCTCTGACATAATCATTCATCTTTAGTAATTTAGATACCATTCCATCCACATTTGAGTACATCAACTTTATCATCTTGTTTATATACTTGTCATGACATGGTTTTACTACCTTCCTCCTTTTTATTCCCTCCTGTTTGTGTACCACTTTCGTACCTGCAATGCTATTACTTTGTAAAAAAATGTGTTCTTCTCCTCTTCTGATCTTCCCTCATTTTTTGTTTTTGCTTCCTGCCTCTTGTCTTTCAGTAATTCCAGTTCCTCTTGTGTTAGGCATCTTTTTATCCATACATTTTTGAACTCCTCTTTTTCCATAAGATTCTTTGCATTTTTGAGTATCTCCTCCACAGTGTTTACACTCTGGAAAGTTACCTTTAGAGGTCTTGTCTTGCTTTTTTCGTATTTCCCTAACCTTTTGTGTTCCTCTATATCTTTACTACAGATTTCCTCTGATACTTCTTTTAGTAAGCTCATTACAATGCCATCTCCTTTTTGTCTCTTGTGATCTTGCTTTTTACTTCTTCCTCTTCTATACCAGTGATTACTATAGATTTGTTGATATCTACTGAATCTCTAACTTTGGGTTGTTTTGGATTATTCTTTTCACTTCCTTTTTAATGCTTTTTTCCTTTACCCTTGTTTCTAAGTCTTTCTTTACTTTCACCACTTCAGCATACGTGGTTTCCACATCATTTTTGTAGCTTTGCACAGCTTCATCCACTTGTATTATCTTCTCCTCAATATCATTGTTCTGGTCTATCAGACTGCTTACTTGCCTAATTGTCTCTGTATCATTTTTGAACTCTTCCATAATACTCTCGTGATTGACTACTGTACTTGCCATTTCACTCATTTTCTTCCTAAGTGTACTCTGGGGTGCTTTCAAAGCTAGTATTCCGCTAGATGGCTCCACTGTTGCAGTAAACACCTTCCCTGCGCTGTTTAAAAAGCATATTTTTCTTTGTTAAATATCTATACTGTTGAGGGAAAATGTGAATCATGGTAATGTCATATGCCTTAATATAAATAATACAAATAGAACATCTATATATAACGTATCATGAAATGTTTATTTTTATCATAAACGGAAATTAAAATATCACTGATGGCATGTGATGGCAATCCGCCATTTCAGTGGTCCTATATTATTTAATTTCTGCTACATTTAGTGCAAATTTGGTTCTTAATACATTGTCTGTTCAGACTGTAAAGTACGCCTAGTGGGTATCTAGATTCATCCAGTTTCTATGTGGGCAGAAATTTAATGTTGAGTAAATACTGGCATTCAACATTTTGCTCGCTTCCTTCACGCATGCGCACCACAAGACAGTCCCGTGTTTAAGTTTTTTCACGAGGGATGTCAAGTTTCCATGAAAAATTTTATTTTGATGGCGTGTAATGTCACGGATTCACTCAGAGCAGAAACGAGCTATATTCATAACATTCGTCACTGGTTCATAAGTGACCATGTATAGGCAGTGAGTTTCACTGAGCGATATCTTTGTGTAATTGTCATTCCCACATCTTGCCTCTCTAGCTGTTAACTAAGCTACGCCCATTTCTCATGTCCCTGTACCCGACGTTGGTTACATTTCTGTCGTAAATGGACACACTCACAAATACACATAGTTCAGTAATGTGAGTTCCTGACTGGAGCGGAGAGAGAGAGAGAGAGAGAGAGAGAGACCTTCCCCTGCAGCTTCCTTGCACCATGAGTCATATTCATATGTATCATTGTAGCTTTTTGTAAGTAAAGTGTTACCGTGAAGGTTTGTCTTTTTCTGTTGAGAACTAGTGGTTATTTTAATTTTTACATTTCACCAAGTGCCTACCAAATAAATACCTTAAGGTCATCTTACCATCAATATCTCACACACATTGCCCCCTCTTGGCAAGTCCCTAATGGTATGGTCATGTGAGAACTGTCTCCAGGTCACCTGTCCACACACATATGTTTGTAAGATCTTCCACTGACTGAGTCAGTAGCTTGTGCACATACCAGTCCACTTGACCTGGATGCAATCTCACTGGGGGTAGACATTTAAGAGGATGCAGTAGTATTTACTCGTCATGTGTTTGCACGTTTGCATATATATATATATATATATATATATATATATATATATATATATATATATAAAATCGTGAATACTGAACTTGACTCCGTGTGAATCTTGTGGATCACTTGGAGGCGATGTCTTGGCTTGTTTACCTTCCACAGTCGTCTGTCCTCGGTGAGACCGGGCAAAAAATGACGCGTAAACGATCTTGGTTTTGGGACGGTTCCTCAGACCGGATGATTTATGATGGTGAATGCCAGTATTTACTCAACATTAAATTTCTGCCCACATAGAGACTGGATGAGTCAAGATACCCACTAGGCGTACTTTACACTCTGAACAAACTATGTAATAAGAATCTAACTTGCACTAAATGTAGCAGAAATTAAATAATATAGGACCACTGAAATGGCGGATTGCCATCACATGCCATCAGTGATATTTTAATTTCAGTTTATGATAAATATAAACAATTCATGATACGTTATATATACGTGTTCTATTTGTATTATTTATATTAAGGCATATGACATTACCATGATTCACAATTTCACACAACAGTGTAAATATTTAACAAATAAAATTGTGCTTTTTAAACAGCTCGGGAATGTGTTTACAGCTACAGTGGAGCCATCTGACGGAATACTAGGCTTTTCAGAAGCACCCCAGTTCACTGACGGTTGTGTCTTTCCTGTTGGCCTCCCTGCCTAATTTTTCTATTTCTTCCTTTTGCAAGTGCATTTGTTTCTTTATTTCATGAATTTCATTTTTGAAAGCCATCTCCAGTTTGTGTACACGTTCAACCAGTCTATTGTGAGTCTCCACTTCAACCAGTTCTTGGTAGAAATCATCTTGCTTTCTACCTTTATCCCTTTTCTTTTCCAAATTTGCTTTACAAAAGAGTATGTCCATTTTGCAATACTAAAAGCACAGAGTACATGTACTTACATTCCCCGGGGCAGTTGTATTCTAAACAAACCTCAGCTGACTGAGTGCATTCTTTGGCCACTCGGTTCTCTTTTCTGTTTGAACAAGTCTTGTTTAAACTTATTATTTTTTTTATATAATAAAAAATCATTTAGTCTAACCTGGTACAGAGCTTGATTCATATAAAGATACTAATTTAGGTAATGCCACTGGCCGTACTGGCTCGGTATGGAGCGCTGTCGACGCACGTCTGTTCTCCTTGGCTCCTTGACTCCTTGTGTGTGTGTGTGTGTGTTTGATCTGGGTGGCATGTACAAATTTGCCACAATTACTTTACCTTCAGATGTGTCGATCCCTACTGCAATCAGTTCTACTTGTGACGGTATATCTAGTTTTATTTCCTTGACTTTTAGATTTTTCTTAGTTATTATAATTCCTCCTCCTTTTTTTAAAATATCTGTCTCTTCTCCATATATTGTATTCCTCTAACTTTAGTATGTCATTTGATATCCTTGGTATTAATTTTGTTTCAGTTAGGCATATTACTTGTGGTTCATTTTCTCTGACATAATCATTCATCTCTAGTAATTTAGATACCATTCCATCCACATTTGAGTACATCAACTTTATCATCTTGTTTATATACTTGTCCTGACATGGTTCTACTACCTTCCTTCTTTTTCTTCCATCCTGTTTGTGTACCACTTTCATACCTGCAATCCTATTACTTTGTAAAAAAATTTCTTCTTGTCCTCTTCTGATCTTCCCTCATTTTTTGTTTTTGCTTCCTCCCTTTTCTCTTTCAGTAATTCCATTTCCTCTTGTGTTAGACATCATTTTATCCATACATTTTTGAACTCCTCTTTTTCCTTAAGATTCTTTGCATTTTTTAGTGTCTCTTCGACAGTGTTTACACTCTGGAAGGTCACCTTTAGAGGTCTTGTCTTGTTTTTTTTGTATTTCCCTAACCTTTTGTGTTCCTCTATGTCTTTACTACAGATTTCCTCTGATACTTCTTTCAGTAAGCTCATTACATTTGCCATCTCCTTTTTGTCTCTTGTGATCTTGTTTTTTACATCTTCCTCTTCTATACCAGTGATTACTATTGATTTGTTTATCTCTACTGAATCTCTGACTAACTTTGGATTGTTTTGGATTATTCTTTTCACCTCCTTTTTAATGCTTTTTTCCTCCACCCTTGTTTCTAAGTCTTTCTTTACTTTCACCATTTCTGCATACGTGGTTTCTACATCACTTTTGTAGCTTTGCACAGCTTCATTTACTTGTGTTATCTTCTCCTCAATATCACTGCTCTGGTCAATAAGACTGCTAACTTGCCTAATTGTCTCTGTGTCATTTTTTAACTCTTCCATAACACTCTCGTGATTGACTACTGTACTTGCCATTTCACTAATTTTCTTCCTAAGTGTACTCAATTCCACAGTTAGTTCACTGATGGTTGTGTCTTTCTTATTGGCCTCCCTTCCTAGTTTTTCTATTTCTTCCTTTTGCAAGTGCATCTGCTTCTTTATTTCATCAATTTCATTTTTGAAAGCCATTTCTGGTTTGTTTACATGTTCAACCAGTCTATTGTGAGTCTCTACTTCAACCAGTTCTTGGTAGAAATCATCATTTTGCTTTTTACCTTTATCCCTTTTCTTTTCCAAATTTGTTTTACTGAAGTATGTATCCATTTTGCAATACTTAAAGTGCAAAGCATATACTTACAATCTCCGTCTTGTTGTAAACAAACCTCAGAGATGACTCATCGTATTCTTTCGTCTTGGTTCTATATCCTGTTTTTACAAGTCTTGTTGAAACTTATTATTTTTTTCCTTTTTATAATGAACAATCATTTAGTCTAACCTGGTACTGAGCTTGACTCATACAAAGATACTATTTAGGTAATGCCACTGGCCGTGATTGGTACGGAGCGCCGGTGTCACACGTCCTCCTAGCTTGAATCCCTCTTTGTTTGTGTGTGTGTGTGTGTGTGTGTGTACATGTCCGACAATTTTTTAAATCGCTAAGTTTCATCCTCCGAATTATATTATGTGGCCATTGTATTATGCTATGATATAGACTAATAAATATTATGTGATTGGGATATTGGGCTGTGCACTATACTATTTACAGTCTGAGTTATATAAAATGATTTTCTTGTCTTGTAGCGTGAACCATGATACAGGTTGAGCTGTGGTTCAGATACAGAGGGCAAGTTCACCCAGAAACGGCGCGATGTAGGGGGAAGGGGGGAGTATCGGAATGAGTGGCCAACAGTTATATATTCTTAGTCATTACAGTATACTGTAGCCATTAAGGTGTCAATGATATCCTGCATCCTAAATAATAATAAATCTGTTTATTTTTATTATCTTTATACAGACCCAGTTACACACTAGGATACCCCCTCCCTCGTTAACGGAAGCCTGCTCCACCGCCTTGACTCTCAACTCAAACTCCTCAGCTGGCTATCAGTAGACGCGCGCGCGCACACACACACACACACAGACACACACACACACACACACGCACACACACACACACACACAAACGCACACACACACACACACACACACACACAAACGCACACACACACACACACACACACACACACACAATTATCAGTTTGTGCTAATGAGTAATGAGGTTGCATTTATGGTCCTTTCACCGCAAGAAGTCTGTTCAGGGTGGGGCCCACCTGGTGAATCACCTCTAGCAATGCTGCCAAATCAACCGTAGTACATGCCTCTCTCTCTCTCTCTCTCTTATTTCCCATTTATGTGCTATTTGAAATTGTTTTTTATATTCTGTATATAGTAAAGGAAGCTATATAGTACATTGAGTATCACTTTTTAGAATTATAACAACGATTTGAATGAATTCTACGACACGTGGCAGTGCTTTTTTCCCATGTTGCCACGCCGTAGACTTGCCAATTTGACCACCAATTATCGGATTATCACTCTGTCCCTACCTACCCCCATCCCACCTCTCTCTCTCTCTCTCTCTCTCTCTCTCTCTCTCTCTCTCTCGTCAGTATAACAGAAAGTTCTGATGACAAAGAAGATTATGATTAAAGATCAGAGAGAGGATTAGGCCTACAGGGGAAACCTCTTAAAAATAAAACGCGCCTAGACTTTTACCTCATAAGTGGTGTGGAAAAAAAATTGAAAATAAATAATAAATAATATACTATATATATATATATATATATATATATATATATATATATACAGAGAGAGAGAGAGAGAGAGAGAGAGAGAGAGAGAGAGAGAAACAGGTGTGATGGGGGTAGGTAGGGAGAGTGATAATCCGATAATTGGTGGTCAAATTGGCCACGTCGCACTCTGGGGAATTCCAAATTCTGCCACACCCTGAACGGACTTCTTGCTGTGAAAGGACCATAGTATGTTTACCTAAAATTTGATACCGTGTCAATATACAAGTGCAATAAATAAGCACCTCACAATACGGATTACGTTAACCAGTAATCAATACTTATTTGCATAGTTTATGTTTCAGTAATAGTCATGGGGTAGCCATACTCACAGTGATATTTTCGTTAATGTTAAAGGTAATCATGTGTTCAATGGCGGATACCAGTTAGAGGGGAGGTGGCCGCTGACGGTGTAAGTCCAACTCGGCCCATTGCCAACTCGGACCATTAACGATTACCAACTCGGCCCACCTGGCAAACCAACTCGGACCATTCTGGAACACCAACTCGGACCATCAGCTGTACCATGGACCTTACCAACTCGGCCCACCTGGCAAACCAACTCGGACCATCAGCTGTACCAGGGACCTTAGATATACTTCAATCTCTCATTCAACTCGCTTAGACAACTCTTTAAACTCTCGATTTAACAATCATAATTATTACAAAGCATAGAATTTTACCTGTAGCAAGTATATAATTATACCTACATAATTATGCTTACAGACAGACTGATAAAATGGGTGATAAGGTTGGTTACCAGATAATTGTACATCCTAAGATAGAACATAACATGGTCGATACTTCGATCTCGCATTTAACTCGCTTCTTTTTAAGTCTATGATGCTTGTATGAAGCAAAATGTTAGCAGGCAGCAAACAACACGGGTCAGAGTCACAGCTGGGTCAGTAGCTGTAACATGGCTGATCAGTGCTTGGTGTGTCAGAATATACTGTGTCCCCGACAGGGACAGTGTGCCATTGCATATCTTTTTGTCTGTTATGCGAACGAAAGATGGGTGGGAATTTTAATGTGTGAAGCTGCAGATCACAGCATAACATCAGTTTCCATTATCTGGTATTATCTTAATAGCTGTTTCCTATTACCGCAAATGTTATAGTTATTTAATATAATTCTTTGCTCATCAGCTTAACGAGATACTAGTGGAAAATAATTTATGTCTGATGTTTTAAGAAAACTCAGTTATTAATATTACAACAGGGAGGCACTATGTGATTGATGCATGCGCTGGCAGCACAGGACATGCGGGAGTGGCGTCACCAGGGAGGAATACAGGACGGCCGTGAAGGAGGGGCAGGACATCAACTGGATGTGTAATTTATGCATGACGATGGACAATGGCGCAACTCCCGTCGAAGATGAGAGTATGACGGCATCGGACATTAGCGCGATTCCTGCTGAAAATGAAAGTCTGACGGCATTGGACACTGGTGCAACTCCCACTGAAGATCCCTCACCTACAGATGTTCATACAAGACATGAAGACATCACACATGAAAAACTATTACCATCATCTCAGAGAGGGCAGCATAAGCTAATAGACAGCTTGGGTTACGCATACACGATAAAAAGAAAATTTACTGAGAACAGTTTCTTACCATATTGCCGTGTCTGCTCGATAGACTGCTTTTAACTAATAAAGTTTACTGTTTTGAATAATTTTAACTGTAGAAAATTACTCTGGAGGGAATAAATAAAAGTATTTTATAAGTTTTAGCAAGAGTTTCTTTTTGTACATGACAATGGCCCGAGTTGGTATGCAGTGGGCTGACTTGGTCATGGGACGAGTTGGCACTGGGACGAGTTTGCAATGGGCCGGGTTGGCCTGTAACCGCCGCTGACACCTTCATTCCTCTTAGCTACGGTGGTGAGTTGTAGTGTCACTGCAGAGGTTCCAGTTCCTCCAGTTATGTCAATAATTAAAGTTAACATACTGATGAACAGCCATTTCTTATGAAAATACGAACAGCCTATATGGAACTCTCAAAATACATTCATATAGCATATTGTTGGAGCTTTTCGGCTCTCACGCATCAGTTACAGTCTTGGTCCTTTGTTTCAGTATTGCCAGACTAACAGTGTGCAATGTTAATGAACATGCTATTAATGTTAGTTCTATATACTTATTTACATTTGGAACAACAGATTCAAAGCAGGATTTCATTCAGTACACACAATGCCAAATACGGTATGTGTGTGTGTGTGCGTGTGGGTGTGTGTGGTGGGATGGTGGGGAGTATAGTATGAAATGTGTGTCATAATGGTAATATGGTTGTGTGGGTAAGGACGTCCAAGACTGATATGTAATCTTTGCCTTTAACACTTGATGACACACCTCATTATTTATTTAGGCTCTATTCATAAGATTGTTGCATGTTACCTTATTATTTTATATATGATTCTGTTCGGGGGGTGAAACCTGAAACACCATATAAAGACAAACTGAAATATATATAAAAAAAAAATGCATTATGTGTGGCAAAATACACGAATAACAGTATTTCAGGAAGAAATATTACCGTATGATAACATCTATATAAGTACGTTGTAGGTGAAGCGTTTCTTAAGCTTAGATTATCGGATTTCCTTTGATCAGTATGTTACACTATACTGTAGCTTTGAGTTAATATGTTATATATTGTATTATAAGTGATGTCATGGTGGACGTTCACTTAAAACTACATCGAACAGACAGCAATTGTTAGTAGTTTACCGGTATTTGTTATTGATCACACGCTGACCAACTTATGCCTGAGTAATTTTTTAAATCTTTATCACGATTGGAAAACAGCACCTAAGTCATGTCAACAGGTGGCAAGATGCCTAGCGAGTTGGCAAAATGTCTAAGAGTTGTGACTGTGCCATTCAAGAAAGCCTCATATTTCAATGGAAAAAACGTGCCATTGTAACAGGAAAGTTGCGTTAAGAAAAGCACATATACGTCACTAGTTCCCGTATAAGTGCCCCGTAATAAAAATCATGTCAGTAAGCAAAATAAATAAGATAGTGTCGTATCAGTTATATTGTCAGGTAAGTTATTACAGTTACTGTTAGATTGTTACACTATGGTACATGGAATAATACCCATTATAATCAGAGGATAATAAAAAAAAAAATAATAATAATAATAAGATTTGTATGGAACTCATTCATTAGTAGGAAGTCAACCCACCCTCCTTCTCGATCACCTCTCGCAGTCTGCATAGAGGCGACATGGTTCCATATGAGCTGTTTTTGGCTTCTGAACTATTCCCACTAGGCATGGATGTGGGCCAGTAGTTCATCTGGTGTCCGTTCACTCTCAGGCTCCCAACAGTTAACCATATTCCCCCATACATTTTCGATGGGGTTCATGTCTGCTTCCTTACAGAGCCAGTCGAGCAGCTGTAAGTCCTCTCGACCTCCAGACCATTCCGAGACTCTTCTCACCGTATGGATGGGGCAGCGGTCATGAACAAAAATTATAAGGCCGGGAGGAAACGGATAGTTCCGCCCCTGAACTGAGGGGAGGAAAAAATCCTGCAAAGTTTCAATGTATTTTTTAGCAGTGAAACTCCCTTCTATCTGGGTGACGTCACCCATGCCGTGGATGCACACTCGCCCCAAGACACTGACGGTGACGTGTCCACTTCTAGCCTCCTCCTACATGTTCCTGCGGTCGTAACTGCACGTGAACAGAATATTTACACATCGCTCATATAGTCTCATTTCTAATATCTTTGACGCTTCGCGAAAAGCCACCGTTTTTCATGTTATGGTTCATAATCCACTGTTTGTTTGGTATATTTTATGGGGATTGTAAGGCTTAATAAACAGTGGTGCAAGTGTTGGTAATATGCGTTCAGCTAGAGGTATCATTATTATGAATATCAATTGATCCCTATATCTATCTATCTATCTATTGCCAGACGCCTCAATCCCGCTTGGGATGGCCACAAACAAATCGCCTCCAAGTCGCCCTGTCCCCCGCCATTTCACTGCCCTGCTCCCAACTCACATCCCCCTCTCTCATATACCTCTCCACCCCATCCCTCCATCTCATCCTCGGCCTCCCCCTCCCTCTTCCCCCCTCCACCTCACTCACATACACTCTCTTCGTCAGTCTTTCACCCTCCATCCTCTCCACATGGCCAAACCACCTCAGTGTGTTCCTCATAACGCTTCCTATCACATCCACATCAACACCACAACGCTCCTTTATATCCTCATTCGTCAGCCTGTCTCTCCATGTGACTCTACAGGCTCCTATTAAATAACTCATTTCCACTGCTCTCACTCTTGACTTGTGTCCTTCCAACAACGTCCAAGCTTCACTTCCGTACGTTAGAGTTGGTATCACAATACTGTCATGTAACTTTTTCACTTCCATGCTCACTTCCCTGTTTCTTATCACTGCTTTCAAAGAACCAGCAACCTTTCTTCCCTGCTGTACCCTTTCAAGCACTTCACCCTCCAAACCTCCATCCTTACTCATCACACTACCAAAGTACTTAAACGTACTCACATTTTCCAATTCCTCACCATCCAACCTCGCTGTACATTCACTGACTTCACCTCTCTCAAAGACCATCACTTTACTCTTCCCTACATTCACCTTTAGATTCCGTTTCTTACACACTCTCCCAAACTCATCCACCAAGCCTTGCAGCTCCTCTTCGTCTTCACTCAACAACACAGTATCATCTGCAAACAACAGTACAGGGAGTTTCCAAACACTATCCTCTCTCACCAGGACCACTCCAACATCCACTACCCTACCTTGTACCTCTTTTATTACCCCATCCATGTACAGATTGAACAACCATGGAGACATGACACATCCCTGTTTCAACCCAACTTTCAAAGAGAAAAATTCACTTAGTTCACCATCCACACGCACTGCAGCCTTCGCACCATCGTACATACTCTTCACAGCATTCAACAACTTCCCATCTACTCCATATATTCTGAACACTTTCCACAATCCTTGTCTATCCACCCTGTCATATGCTTTCTCCAAATCCATGAAAGCCGCATACAACTTCTTTCCCTTTTCTAGAAACTTTTCCACTAAAGATCTAAGAATGAAAATCTGATCTACACAACCTCTTCCCTTCCTAAAGCCTCCCTGTTCTTCTCCAACTAATTTCTCTGTTCTTCATCTGACTCTGTCAATAAGTATCCTACCATACACTTTTCCTATTATACTAAGAAGACAAATGCCCCTATGATTACCACACACTTCTTTTTCCCCTCTTCCTTTGTACAAGGGAATAATTATACCTGACTTCCAATCCTCCGGGACTCTACCTTCCTCCCAGGCCAATCTACACATCTTCCACATCCATTCTACTACTATCTCTCCCCCATGCTTCAGCATTTCACCACACACTCCATCAATTCCTGGGGCTTTCCCCGATTTAACTTTCTTCATTGCTTCCACAACTTCTATCCTACTGATTTCTTCCTGTCTTCTCACCTCCCTCCTTCTCCCAGCCATTCCCCAGCCACTTATACTCGCATTACTTCCATCCTCTACGTTCAACAATTCCTTAAGGTGTTCTCTCCATCTGCTCACTTTTTCTCCCTTCTCCACTAGTAATCTACCATTTTTATCTTTCACTCCCCTGCTAACTTCACTTCCACCCTGTCTTACTCTTTTCACCTCTTTCCAGAACATTTTCTTACAGTCCCTCCACTTTACACTCAAATTCCTTCCAAATTCCTCATCCACTCTCTTCTTACTCTCTCTTACTAATCTTTTCACCTCTCTCTTTCTTTCTACATATAACTCTCTCTTCCGCCTCTCAACTTCTTCCACGCCCCTATTTCTCATCCATTCATTGTATGCTTTCTTCTTTTGTGTTATGTTTTTTTAATAATATTACAATTGTTTAGTGATACAGTATAAAAATATGTTTGTTATACATATCAATAAATTTATACATATGCATTAGATTACTGTCGCCTCTAATAATCTTTTCTCTATCATTAAATTTTATGAATACAAAATACCTGGTAACAGTCATATGGAGAAGTGTCAGGCATACGATCGACACATCACTATACTCTGGCCTTTATCTGCCTACTGCTCTTCCACACTCTCCTATCAGTGTTTCCTGAACCTCTCTGTTTACCATAATTCTTACAATCACCACCATATATATATATATATATATATATATATATATATATATAAACTGTGTGTGTGTGTGTGTGTGTGTGTGTGTGTGTGTGTAGGGTCTCACTTTTACCTGATAACCATACACCCACGTATCTTATTATCCTAATCAAGAAACTTCATACTGGCTAGGTTATATTCAGTAAATCCACGTGGGCTATCGTGTCGTTTACTAATATCTGTTCCAAGTGGCCCAACATTAAAATAAATAGAACAAAGATTTTGGGTGTGGTCATTCAAGAGGGTCATGCAGTAATCATATTATCAGTGATCACTTTCAAACTACTATGCGACACTGGGTATTGGTTTTACATTTGACCACTTTCAGTTTACAAGGAATTACATCGGCCAGTAAAGGAGAGCTGGATTTATAACCACACAAAAAAGTACGTGAACTTCGCAAACTATTAAACACTGAACTTGCAGCCTTTTCGTAGCAGTTTGCGTGAACGTCCACTGTGTGAGCCTTCATGACATAGTTAATACAATATATAACGGATATATGCCCAGAGTCGGATACATAAAAGAATATATATATATATATATATATATATATATATATATATATATATATATATATATATATATATATATATTGCATAAATCTATGCTATAGTATAACTTAATAAACTGATCGCTGGGAATCCGGTAAGCTACCATGAAAAACTGATGCTCCTACAGTGTTATTTTGTAATGAACATTAAAATAACTATTTTCTCCTGGAAGAAACAGTTATTCATGTAATACTGATTCCATATTAGAGTATTATAATACTTCAGTGTTTGTCTTTATATGGTGTTTCACGTTTCACCCCCAAAACATAATCATAACAACATAATAATGTAACATGCTACAAACTTATAAACAGAACCTATATAAATACTGAGGTGTGTGTCATCAAGTGTTAAAGGCAAAGATTACATATCAGTCTTGGACGTCCTTAGCCACGTATGCACACACCCATATTACCATTATGACACATTTCATACTTGCTATACACCCCCCACCCCCACCACACGTATTGTCCCACACCCACACACACACGCACACATACTGTATTCTGTGTACTGAATGAAATCCTGCTTTGAAATCTGTTGTTCCAAATGTAAATAAGAATATAGAACTAACATTAATAGCATGTTCATTAACACTGCACACTGTTAGTCTGGCAATACTGAAACAAAGGACCAAGACTGTAACTGATGCGTGAGAGCCGAAAAGCTCCAACAATATGCTATATGAATGTATTTTGAGAGTTCCATATAGGCTGTTCGTATTTTTCATAAGAAATGGCTGTTCATCAGTATGTTAACTTTAATTATTGACATAACTGGAGGAACTGGAACCTCTGCAATGACACTACAACTCACCACCGTAGCTAGGAGGAATGGAGGTGTCAGGGGCCACCTCCCCTCTAACTGGTATCCGCCATTGAACACATGATTACCTTTAACATTAACGAAAATATCACTGTGAGTATGGCTACCCCATGACTATTACTGAAACATAAACTGTGCAAATAAGTATTGATTACTGGTTAACGTAATCCGTATTGTGAGGTAATATATTGCATTTGTATTTTGACACTATCAAATTTTAGGGAAACATACTAAACGCAACGTCATTACTCATTAGCACAAACTGATAATTGTGTGTGTGTGTGTGTGTGTGTGTGTGTGTGTGTGTGTGTGTGTGTGTGTGTGTGTGTGTGTGTGTGTGTGTGTGTGTGTGTGTGTGTGTGTGTGTGTGTGTGTGTGTGTGTGTGTGTGTGTGTGTGTGTGTCTACTGATAGCCAATGAGGAGTTTTAGAGAGAGAGAGAGAGAGAGAGAGAGAGAGAGAGAGTCGAGGCGGTGGAGCAAGCTTCCGTTAACGAGAGAGGGGGTATCCTAGTGTGTAACTGGGTCTATATAAAAATAATAAAAATAAATAGGTTTATTATTAGTTAGGATACAAGATATCATTGACGCCTTAATAGCTATACTGTAATGACTAAGAATATATAACTGCTGGCCGCTCATTCCCATACTCCCCCCCTTCCCCCTACAACGCGCCATTTCTGGGTGAACTTGCCCTGTTTCTGAACCACAGCTCAACCTATATCGTGATTCAAGCTACAAGGCAAGAGTATTATATAACTCAGACTATAAACAGTATAGTGCACAGCCCAATATCACAGTCACATAATATTTATTAGCCTATGTCATAGCATAATACGATGGCCACATGATATAATTCGGAGGATGAAGCTTAGCGATTAGAAAAATTTGTCGGGCACACCACACACGGGCGCGGACTGTTGCCACGTTAGCCAAATCCTGCAACCAGGTGGTCTAGTTGGAAATCTTGCCGAGTGTACTTGTCAGTTTTGATAAATATTACACATTAATGACTTGATTTTCCAACTTTATACTGATATATATATTCCATAAGATTTATTTATTTAATCGATTACACAATACCTATGTTAAATAAAAATTCTCTCTCTCTCTCTCTCTCTCTCTCTCTTTCATGGCCACACCACCTAATAGTACACGGTCAGTATTGGTTTCCTTATACTGGATTACTGGAGTAGAGTCATCTCTTCTGATGAGAAGACCTCTTCGACCTCCCATGGGAAACTTCATTGCTACAGGCTTAACAACACGAGGTAAGTCACAATGAAATTGAAACAGTACAATTTACCAAACTTTCATGAATATCATAAATAATTCAAGCAAGTGGTCTTACCGCTTAGCGGTACTTTGAACAATTTGTAGCTGAATGATTATATATATATATATATATATATATATATATATATATATATATATATATATATATACAGTATATATATATATATATATATATATATATATATATATATACATATATATATATATATATATATATATATATATATATATATATATACAGTATATATAAAGTGAGTGAGAGAGAGAGAGAGAGAGAGAGAGAGAGAGAGACAGACAGACAGACAGAGATTTTTATTTAACATAGGTAATGCGTAATCAATTAAATAAATATATCTTATGGAATATATATTACGGTATAAAGTTGGAAAATCAAGTCATTAATGTGAAATATTTATAAAAACTGGCAAGTACATAATGTTTTATAGTTATTTTCGGGAGCACATCTACGCATAGGCACGAAGTGGTCACGTAACATGCAACGTGTGGGGGTGGATTGGTCTCACTGGTGTAGGTGAGGTCACTGAGATAGAGAGAAGGTTCAGGGCTGTGCAGTATCTGGAGATACTAGAGGTGATGCTGCTTACTGTCCGCGCATACACCCTTCCGTAACCTGAGAACATCATTTTCGTGCACGATAATTGTCCCGTGCACACAGCGAGAGTTGTGCGAACATGGTTTGAGGATCAGCGCCACCTAGAACTTTGGCCTTGGCCTGGTAACAGGCCTGACCTAAATCCCACTGAGAACGTTTGGGCCAATATTGTTAATGTTTGGAAACCCAACAAGGAAAGGACGCCACAGTGACTGTTGCGTCACATGTTGAGGGAGTGGCGGGTCCTCAAGAGAAAGCCTCACACCATTCACGATCATGTGGCGTCACTACATGACCGCCTTCACGATGTGATTACCAGCAATGGTCTCTGGACATAATATTGACTGTAATTAAAGTGGCAAATTTATTTTGAGTTAATAATTTCATCCAATGATGTTGTCATGATATATTCGTTTGGGAGGTTTTCCGAATAAAACAGTATTGTTTATTTGCCATATATAGATCACATGTTATTTTGGAGAGAACATTATTATATAATGTTATGAGGAATGAATGTATTGTCAGGAAATAAACTCACTGTAAATTATTATGATTTTGTTCTATGCCTACCGATGATGAGATATAGTATAGACTTCTATCTATCTATCTATTGCCAGACGCCTCAATCCCGTTTGGGGTGGCCACAAACAAATCGCCTCCAAGTCGCCCTGTCCCCCGCCATTTCACTGCCCTGCTCCCAACTCACACACCCCTCTCTCATATACCTCTCCATCCCATCCCTCCATCTCATCCTCGGCCTCCCCCTCCCTCTTCCACCCTCCACCTCACTCACATACACTCTCTTCGTCAGTCTTTCGCCCTCCATCCTCTCCACATGGCCAAACCACCTCAGTGTGTTCCTCCTAACGCTTTCTATCACATCCACATCCACACCACAACGCTTCTTTATATCCTCATTCGTTAGCCTGTCTCTCCACGTGACTCCACAGGCTCCTCTTAAATAACTCATTTCCACTGCTCTCACTCTTGCCTTGTGTCCTTCCAACAATGTCCAAGCTTCACTTCCGTACGTTAGAGTTGGTATCACAATACTGTCATGTAGTAACTTTTTCACTTCCATGCTCACTTCCCTGTTTCTTATCACTGCTTTCAAGGAACCAGCAACCTTTCTTCCCTGCTGTACCCTTTCAAGCACTTCACCCTCCAAACCTCCATCCTTACTCATCACACTACCCAAATACTTAAACGTACTCACATTTTCCAATTCCTCACCATCTAACCTCGCTGTACATTCACTAACTTCACCTCTCTCAAAGTATAGACTTACTGTAAATTATTATAATTTTGTTCTATGCTTACCGATGATGAGTTATAGGCTAGTAAAGTTGAAACATTATCAACATTAGTAACAAATATACGTTAGGCAAAAACAAACCCTCATAATTGATTGCCATGCCGTCCCTCTATTCATTATCACCACATCAGAAAACATGTCTTATTTAATGATTGCAATGAATATTCTTGGAAAAGATAAAAGGGGGTAAAACCGTCGTGAAATGCGTGTTGGAATGAGCGCCATGCTCATCTCGCAGCTATACTGCACACGGTAAACATCCTGGCAATCGATAATGATGCCGGTAAGCGATACACAAATAAAGTCAAAGCAATCATATGATCTTAAAGCCCATCATCGAACACTTTGTGGCAACTTTGATGGACAAACCAGCGGACAGCCACTAGCCAGTGCCCGTAGTTGGGGATAATCATCAGACATTTCCTGGTGGTCTGGCGCCGGGCATGAGCCAAGGACCTTGCCATCCTCAGTAACTTGCCTCTTTAACCATATTGTTTTTCTGCACTCATTTTTTTTTTTTTTTTTTTTTTTTTACAATTGCAACAATTTATGTTTTACTGAGTTATTTCTTTTTCTTTTCAACTGCTTGTGCATGGTCATATCGCACTCAATCGCTGCCGACCACCTACTGACTACTGGTCGACTTTACTGCCTGACCAGCTACTCAGCAGTTTGGACAACATCACAGTCATGCCTGACAGACTGTGTCCGATGAGGGCACAGTCCGCCAGTTACTGCCCGATAGGCGAGAGTGTGGACGGGGCTTAACAACTTAGCCTACATCCGGGGACTGACTAACGTCAACATAATTATGTATTAAAATGAGGGAACAACCCCACGGCTGCGAGTGTTAATTGACGCTAGTTACCCATTCGGTAGTCTCTTCATTCCACTGACTTCATCGTTGTCACTTTCGTACCATCTCCTCCAAACACTGTGGGGCAGGGATCGGTGTTGGTTAGGTGCTGTAAATTAAAACTGGATATTTGGCTACCTACAGTAGTCCCTGTTTGACGTTACAGAACTACGTCTTATGCACCTCATGTACTATCACGAACAAAAGTTCGTTCCCCCAGCCAGCCACTGTGTGTATCCGAAACACCTGAAGATCGAAAAACGAAGCATCTGAAAGAATTGCCATTTTCACCCAACAGATGGCGAACAGTAATGTTTATGAGGGGGGCAGGCAGGTTGGGTGAGGGCGGTGCGACGAGACGAGTTTGTATCTGGGTGCAGATTACGTAACTTAATCACCAGATATTGATAGGGTTGCGATTGTGATAGGGATGGATTACAATAAGGACGATCAATAATGTTCAGTAACAATATCTGTATGCGTGGTGGATGCTGTAGCAGCAACAGTGGTCTAGTTAATCTATGATTACTGGCAATATACTAAAATCACACGTTTTAAGGGTTGAAGCAGGGGCATATGATACTTGTTACTAATATACAGTATGTGATATTATGTTGAATGACGATACACGGCCAACATTCAGACAGCCTGTTATGCCAAACAGCATTTTATTTTGTCCATTATAAAATATTAGATTTTATTCCACACTTTACCAACACAGTAAATATCTCGGAGATAGCAAATTCATCGCACTCTGATATGTATATATCAGCAAATGTTGCCTCCCCCACCAAGTGCTTAGTGTTTTGCGGGAATTAGTGGCTGAAATACACCTACGGTTACACCTGGCAGCAGTGGCAGGTTTCGTTCGTGATTATTTTTCTTTGTTTTCCATTTTACCTCACTGACGGGCTATGGTGAGCAAAAATAGCAACGGCATTTTTTTTCCCTCAGGAAACTAGCATCTTCAGTTAGGCAAATTGTAAAATAAAGGCATACTATGTAGACTGTAGGCTGTAGCTATTGTTAACCTACTGTATACCTTAGTTGAGGCAAACAAGTCAGTGTAACCTTAGCCTTATCCTGACTCGTCTGGTGCTGGTGGAATACACAGTCCATACATGGTGCAGACACTATCAGCTTCCCAGACTCGTTAAATACGTTCAGTAACCCTGCAGATACATAAGTTATTCACCCCGTTATTTCACTTTGCAGAAATAACAACGTGATATCCACAGCTTATGTAATAAAACAAATACCTTGCTAGAAGTATATTGTGAGTCTTAAATTGACTATGATAAACGTAACTGGTTATTGCACATCAGGATCACCCATAAACAGGTGTTTAACAAACCAGCTGGTTATTGCATATCAGAACCACCCATAAACAGGTGTTTAAAAATCCAGCCGGTTATTGCATATCAGGACCACCCATAAACAGGTGTTTAACTATCCAGGAGTGATGGTCTTCACGCCCCTCATCGCTCTCCTTTGTCTCTCTTGTATGTTTGCGTCTGTATTTGTTTATGGTGGAGTCAGGGAGGTTGGGAGAGGCGGATGCCACGATTGTATGTTTGTATGAGGGTGATTATGTAGCTTTATCAACAGATGCTGAGCTAACAAAACGATCGTCATAAAGATGCTGAGATATCAAGTTCTTAGAAAAAAGAAAAATATGCAACAGACGATACTTTTCATACATGTAGTGGAACGTCTAAAACATATAGGTCATTACCAGGAGGAACTGTTCACTACCGTCCGGGCCACGAACTGGTTGTACGGGCCTCACACGGTGCCTGGGAGAGGCCGATCCAGCAATAAGCTTTGCAACACGAAATATATGAGCAACTGACTTGCACAAATACACATGAAAACATGTTTTACAAGGCATAGCCAGACAGAGGAGGTAGAAAAAACGAAGTAGGTTAATGAGGGTCAGGGAGACCAGCCGTCTTGGACAGTTCACCACCTGTTCTGACCAAGGCCTAAAGATTACCAGGTCGAACCGCGCACACGTGGCGTGACGTCATGCGGCCTACCTGTCCCTCTTCCCCTCTCTCCCCTACCCTTACTTCTCTCTGCTCCATTTTCTGTGGTGTACATACTCCCAAGCCTTCACTGACAGCTCCGTTCTCTCTCTCTCTCTCTCTGTCAGTATATATTTATATGTATATAATATGTTGCTACATACAGTATGGATATACAATATAAAAATTTGTATAAAATAGTTCTTGCACAAAATTTTCTATACAAGCCTATGTATATATGTACTTCTCTATTTTTCTGTCTAATATACTGAATTTGCTGTATGTTTTATATTCTTATATATATATATATATATATATATATATATATATATATATATATACTCAAGTACATAATTACAGAGAGAGAGAGAGAGAGAGAGAGTGTGAGGTGTTCCTTCTGATGCAATTCCCCAGTGTCCTTTGACACTCCTGTATACAGGGTGAGTCAAAAGTAGCGCCCAATTTCTGTTTCTTCGGCTGTCAGTTGATAGTTTGTTGCCATTTGTATTACAGTGTACAAGAAGGTAGAAATCAGCAATAGCCTGCAAAACAAAAACAAAAAGAATTAACTAAGAAAATTAATATTGCAAGACAAATATTTACAACATGACCTCCCAGAATCTGGGTGCTACTTTTGACTCAACCTGTAGATACAGGGTTCAGTCTCTCTCTCTCTCTCTCATTATTTATAATCAGTATGCATTACATAGATAGACGGATAGATAGAAAGGCTTGTATGGAATAGTTACTGCAAGAAAAATGTAGTGAAACTTTATTAGCCCCTTTTATATATACTATTTCTTATACTGTAAATCCACATATGTCTACATAACATTACATACACGTCAATATATAATGAGAGAGAGAGAGACAGAGAGACAGAGAGAGAGATGGTGTAATTGAGGTGTTCCTCTGAACCCCATGCAATATAAATTCAGAATATATTAGACAGAGGGATTGATAGATAAACAGGAAGATAAACAGATAGATAGATTTGTATAGAAGAGTTATTGCAAGAATAACGTAGAGAATATGTCCACCCATTTGATGTTTTCATGGGTAACTGTTGAAAGGTATCTTTGAAAAATATCCCTTCGTGTGTGTTTTTTTTTTTAATCGTGAGTCACATTCTTGCCTTTAGAATTTGGTAAAATCAGTGTTGGAAGTGCATCATCCTCTAGTCTTCTTTGACTTGGAGGTATTGGTAAGTCCAGCAGATCATATCTGAATGACCTTTTAAATGCTATTTGCTCAAAATGACGACTGCATACTCGCGCTATGTCTGGGTTAAAGGTGTCTTGTCTCTTACCTAAATGTATCCACTTTTGAAGAACTTCTGCATTTCTTGATAATCTAAACAAGCTAACACCCTTAATCTTCTTTCCAGAGTCTTCATAACACCCGAATACTGCACAATTAGCAGGCATTGAATAGTTTTGAACAGCACGGTGACCTCAAGATAACTGAGCAAGCCAGCATTATTGCTGGCTGCGTGACATCATGCGCGAAGATGGACGCATTTTCGTCTGGCCGCGGTTTGACCTGTTGTATTCTTTAGGCCTTGGTTCTGACATGAGATAACCAGTCACATGGGTCATAAACATTAAGACCCATAATAGACTTGGATTAAACACTTTGTTATTACTTACTTTGGGGCCTCACGTTTTTAAATGACTTATTAATTTTACAGAATGAATAACATTTGTAACTGCATTATCACACTGGTTGTGTCTGCCCAATGTATGGGCTGGCTATCCCACTCGCACCAAAGCTGGGCTTACATTGGTAGGTTTCCCTTAACCAAGGAATGGGCTGTTCATTTTTTCATTGCTTTACAATATACCCCACTGAAGGCGCTTCTTTACTGAGGGAGTATAACAACAATAGTATATCTCCACAATCATGAAGCCTGTCTATCTATATACCTAGGCTGCTTCCCCCAAGGAAATTGAGGTAGCTGAGACAGAATGACACACTCCCAATTTACTCATCCACTCAAACACATTCATTCGCATCTTAGCCCCAAAGGGGAGAAGGGACAGGTCCTCACAACACATCACCGCATGAGGGTCATTTGCACAGTGCAATCAGTGACATCCGCACCAGGGCACGACAGCAGAGCTGGTTTACCCTTGCCACATCATAATAGACCTATTCCCTTACCCACATCTGACCTGATCAACTGATCAGACCAAATGCGGGAGAATATCCCCTCAGCGCTGCATCATCATTTATTCATTCACAATTTCTCTCCATTTATTATTGTCACGAACAGCCACTCTCCTTGCTCAACAGACATCCCTCTCGCATCCAGTGCTTTCTTCACACTGTCTATCCATCCTGTTCGTGGTCTCCCTCTCAGCCTTACACCTCTCACATCAGATCTAGTTATCTTTTTCAACAGTCGCTCATTATCCATTCTCTCCATATGCCCAAACCATCGCAACACCCTCTGCTCAACTCGATCAGCCATCTATCGAACAACTCCAGTTTTCTTTCGCACTTCATCATTTCTCACTCGATCCATACACGTCGCTCCACACATACTCCCCAGACACCTCATCTCCATTACATTCAAACTTTTCCTTTCTGCTACACCCATATTCCATGTTTCAGCCCCATACAACGCAGTCGGTACCACAACACCCTCATACAGCCTTCTCTTTACATCCATTCTAAGCAAACGACATCTAAACACTTTTTTCATTCCTCCCAGCACCTTTCCTACTTCATTCATTCTAAACTTCACTTCTGCATCTATTCTTCCATCCATAGCAACATGTGACCCCAAATACTTAAAACACTCTACCTCCTCAAGCAACTCACCATTCAAAACTATATTCATCCTCCTACCATCTACCGACCTTGTACACTTCATCACTTTTCTCTTATTCTCATTTACCTCCTTTCACACACCCTTCCAAACTCCTTCACCAACTGTCTCAATCTCTCCTCTGAATCAGCCATCAATGCAGTATCATCTGCAAACAGCAGCTGCTTCAGATTCCATTCTCTACCATCAACATTCACCAGACTCAGACCTCCACCTAACACTCTTGCATTCACCTCCCTTACAACACCATCCATATAAATATTAAACAACCAAGGCGACATCACACATCCCTACTGTAGCCCCACTCTCAAAGGAAACCAATCACTCATAGTATTTCCCACTCTTACACACGCTCTATTATTTACATAAAAACTTTTCACCTCTTTTAGTAACCTACCATCAAGTCCATACAATCTTAAAACAGTCCACAAAGCTTCCCTATCAACGCTTTCTCTAAATCCATAAATGCCCAAAACAGATCCTTGCCTTTTGCTAAATACTTTTCACACACTTGTCTCACAGCAAACACCTGATCCATGCATCCCCTCCCTCTCCTAAAGCCACTAATCAGTCCCTCTGTACCTTCTCAAACTCTCTTAATTAACACTCTACCATACACCTTACCTATAACACTCAACAGACTTATACCCCTAAAGCTAGTACATTCATACTTATCACCCTTGCCTTTATACAATGGGACCACACAAGCACTTGCCCAGTCAATTGGCATCATACCTTTCATAAAGCATACATTCAACAATCTTACTAACCAGTCAACAATAGTCGCCCTACCACCCTTCAGGCATTCCACAGCACACCCATCCACACCTGCAGTTTTCCATTTTTTCATCTCCTTTACTGCCTCCTGCACTTCCTCCTTCGTGTTCAAAGAATCATTCAACTCTCCCAACACATTTATTCCTCGCACTCTTCCATCTGCCACAGTCTCAGCCACCCTTTCTTCCTCTACATTTAACAATCTTTCAAAATACTCTGCCCATCTCTTCCTTACTGCATCCATCTCAATTAACATCCTTCCATCCCCTGCTTTTACTCACTCTTCCTTCCTAGGTTCACCCTTTCGCACCCTTTTCACCTCCTTCCAAAACATTTACTTATTCTGTTGAAAGTTCTCAGTCAACCTCCTACCCCACCTCTCATCTGCTACCACTTTAGCATCACACACAGCTCTTCTTGCCCTATTCCTCTTTTCCTTATACCTCTCATATGACACCTCATCCTTCTTCTACAGCCACACTTCATATGCACGTCTCTTCTCAGTCACAGCCATACTTACAGTACTTCCTTGCACCACCGTTCACTTCCTTTTCTTACACCACCACCCACACGTCTCACACCACACACCTCTTCCACATGCCTCACCACAGCACTCTTAAACAACTGCCATTCCTCCTCCACACTGCCATTTTCCTGATCTTTCACTGCATTCCACTCATCTTTCAATTGTTCCCGATACTCTCTCATTTTCTCTCTTATCCAACTCACTCACTTTCAAAACCTTCCTGCCACACTTAACTCTCCTAGCTCTCACCCATCTCTTACTCTTAACTTTTCCTCCACCAGGTACTGGTCAGACATACCTCCACCCTCCCCTCTCAGAACTCTCACATCCAACAATCTTCCTATTACATTCCTGGACACAACCACATAGTCCATCAATGCTTTGTCAACAACCTTTCCTCCCTCTTGTCTCACCCATGTATACTTATAAATATCTTTCTTCTCAAACAGGGTATTTCCAATCACCATCTCTCGATCAATGCACATCCCTATCATTCGTTGCCCATTTTCATTTCTTCCAGGCACACCATGCATACCAACTACACCTTCAACTGCTACATTTCCCACTCTAGCATTCAGATCTCCCATCATTACCACATTCACATTCTCTCCAGAACTCTGCAGGCACTTATCAACATCATTCCAGAAAGACTCCCTGTCTTCTTCATCCCTTTCACTACGAGGCCCATATGCACTCACAAACACCCACAATTCACTATCAATTTTCACTTTCCAAAGAAAGGAAGTTCGTCTGATCCCTCCAATTACAGACCAATAGCTGTCACATCTTCTCCTGGTAAGGTATTTGAAACTTTAATTAACCCTTTCGCGCACGATAAGTTTCAATAAGTTTTCTGATCCCGGAATTTCGACTACGAAGCCGCCCGGCCGGTGAGCGCGCGCGCGGCAAATTTGAGCAAATTTGAGCGAATGAAACACATTCTTGCCTTATTTTCGCCCCCCAAAAATCAATGTATTCCCATGAAACCTATGTCCAGGTATGCATGGATGTTTGTTCTATCTGATAAACATGACCAAAACACAGGAAAACAACAGCACAGAAAGTTATGAGCCCTGGAAGGCATGTCGAGTAAACATTTTTGACTTCCCAACATCACCGTTTGAATGTTTTCCATCCTACAGGAAAATGATCTAATATTTTTTCATAGAGAATTTCATCAGCTTTCTAACGAAACCAATCTGGTTTAGATACGATGTATACTTTTCGAGAAAATGGTCAAAAACTGAGAGCCATTTTCGAAAAATTTTCACTGACCTCTGAGAGCTAAGTTTTCCCAGGGACCTAACGTTTTTATTACATAGTAATATGCCCCCATTATCCAGCTTTCCCACTGTGACGGGAAAACCCCATACGCCTCATAGTTCTCGAGTAAATCGAAAAAAGGTACAAGGCACTCCGTGCGTGATTGACTTTCGTGATGTGCGCGCATGGCGTACGCAATGTTCCCGTCTCACGTAACCACGAATTCTTATGAGAAATATTACATTTTTATGTATTGTACATATATAGAATTTCCTGCTCTTCATCATGGTTCAAACGTGAAATCGATACGTCCAATAGTTTCCGAGTAATTGGCAGAGAAAATGAGAGTATTACTACGAGCCTTTCTCAATGGTAACAGCCGGGAAGAGACACTCATTTCCACCGTCTTTTATCGCACAAAACGTAACATAATGCTTACATTTTGGTATTGATCATACGTAGAATTTAGTGGTATAGATCATGGTTGTTACAGAAAATCGATAAGTCAAACAGTTTTCGAGTAATTGGCCGACAAAGTGAGGTTATTACTCCGAGCGCTTGTCACTGATAACAAATGCGCAGGAAAAACATTTCCTCGCCTTTTACCCCCAAAACGCTACCAAAGGCTTACATTCGGGTATTGATTACACGTAGAATTTAGTGGTATTGATGATGGTTGTAACAGAAAATCGATAAGTCTAATAGTTTTCGAGTAATTGGCCGACAAAGTGAGGTTATTACTCCGAGCGAATGTCACTGATAAACGCGAGGGGAAAAAAACATTTCCCTCGACTTTTATCCCCCAAAACGCTACAAAAGGCTTACATTTTGGTATTGATCATACATAGAATTTAGTGATATTGATGATGGTTGTAACAGAAAATCGATAAGTCTAATAGTTTTCGAGCAACTGGCCGACAAAATGATGTTATTACTCCGAGCGCTTGTCATGTCACACAACAACCGCTAGGAACAAAAACATTTCTCTCGCCTTTTACCCCAAAACGCTACCAAAGGCTTACATTCTGGTATTGATCTTACGTAGAATTTAGTGGTATTGATGATGGTTGTAACAGGAAATCGATAAGTCTAATAGTTTTCGAGTAATTGGCCGACAAAGTGAGGTTACTCTTCCGATCGCTACCAACTTTTACACACACTGTTTCTTCCTCGCACACCGGCCTGAAGACTATGCTACTAACTTTCTTTTTCCCCTATCTGTACAGACTATTACATCTTCCATGGATGTTTTTTTCTATTGTTATAACCTACTACACATAAACATAACTCTTCTATAGTTACTGCTGTGGAGATTTACTTTCTTTCATGTGTAATCTGTAGGAGAAAATGGATATTTGTCTGAAAGTGTGAGAGGTAATGGTAATAGATTATTACATATATCAACAAAATTTGCAGAACTCACTTCCTCCAGGGGTGTTGATCCAGTTAGACCAGGGATTTGAAGATAAGGAGTTATGTAGTGTGTGTGTGAGTCAGCTGAGTTCCCTGAGAGTATGAGGCAACGCTATTTTTAGCACACACCACACTCGTTCACGGAAACTCGCAGCTTGTTTGACGTATATTTCATACAATTCCATACGCATTTACACTATCAGAATCACAATAATTCCAGCCCTAAAAACACCGGTAATTCTCCTCCCAACTTCAGGTTTGCCCCTTCACAACACTGTTTCATGCCACACATAACGCTTGCTGGCTCCATAATTTCACCAAGCCATCCACAGTATGTTTCACACAATATATATTTATGCCTTGGCTTCATTTATATACGTATTTCCACTCACGCCATAATGGCCTACGGGGGGGTGGATTGGTGCAACCCCGCTACACTGACCATGTGTCTGGCTCCAAGGCCCAACGATTGCTAACGGCCAGAATTGCTTTTCAATACATATATGAATGTTCCATCAACAATATCACATCACTATATGTTCACATACAATGTATTATCTCACTGATTCAATAGGGTCTTTGCCTTGGGCAAGAGGAGGAGAATTATGGACGATTTAAAGGGAACCACGAGCTGTCAAACATCACTGGCTGACTGCTCAACAAACACTGAGGTTGGAGGGAGCGGGCTGAGGCTGATAAGGCAAAGCAGTGTTGCCAATGACTTACCTCCAGTAGGCCTTGGCTACCCTAAGACGCGCCAAAAAATCACGCAAATCGGCCTATAAGTTTTTTTCTGACGAATATTTTTGGGCCTTGAAGGGGCCTTAAGGACGCGAGTCGCGTGACTGTGTCTGGCGGAGTGCAAGCCGACATCACGCGAATCGCGCGACTGTGCCTGAAAGGGTTAATAAGCATATTGCTAAACATCTTGAATCCAACAACTTAATTAGTGATAGACAATACGGTTTTCGCCACGAAAGATCCACCATTGACATACTCAATCTCTTAACTCATACCATCCATCAATCAATTGATCTTTTTGGAGAAACTCATGCAGTAGCTCTTGATATCTCTAAAGCTTTTGACAGAGTATGGCACCGTTCCCTGCTGTCCAAACTCCCTTGCTATGGACTAAGTCACTAACGTCTTTTGTTCCTTTGATTTCTTCTTATCTTAGTGACAGGAAAATAAAAGTAAAAGTAGATGATGTATATTCGTATTTCCACTCAATTAACACCGGCGTGCCGCAGGGATCAGTTCTGGAGCCAACCCTATTTCTGGTTCATATTAATGATCTCTTTTCTGTCACTCACAATCCCATTCACTCATATGGAGATGACTCAACACTACATAGTACATTCACACTCAGACATCCATTTACAAAGTCTAATATCTCTACCTCTCAACTCAGTACAGCCATCTCCATAAATCAAGATCTATCTACAATCAGTGAATGGGGACAGAACAACCTTGTCTCTTTTAATCCTAGTAAAACTAAATATATACAGTTTACTAATAGACAGATATTACCAGATTCGTACATTACCTTCAGTGCTACTAATATTCCCATCTCCAAAAGTATTGAAATTCTTGGTGTCTCACTTAACAGTGCCCTCAGCTGGACCTCCCATGTCAGATCACTTGCTAAAACCGCCTCAAAGAAACTTGGATTATTGTACAGAGTCCGTAACTTCTTCGCCGACGAGCAGTTAGCTATCATTTATAAGAGTCATGTGCGCTCTCAGCTTGAATATTGCTCACCCTTGTGGAATGGTTGTGGAGAGGTTGCATTAAGACAACTAGACAAAATTCAGAATAAAGCTGTTAGAATCATTAACAACCCTGCCATTACATATAAACTACCTCCCCTGCAAGTAAGAAGGAATGTTGCCTCCCTTGCATTATTTTAAACAGAAATTTTTTTGGCAAATGCTCAGACTAAGTTGCGTCCATGGTGCCACCTCTCCATGCCTTCCCTCGTGCTACACGGGCATCTGGTAGCGCTCATGACTGGAATGTCACTCAACCATATTGCAGAACTTCTGCCTATCAGAATTCTTTCATTCCCCGAACTGCATCTCTCTGGAACTCGCTTCCCCAGAGTTGTTTTCCTCCAAATTTCAACCTACAACTGTTCAAGTCTAACTGTTACAGATATTTTATGAACAGAGGACACCAGTAATCTGGTGTATGGATTATTTGTTTTTTCCCCATTTGTTTTTCCTTCCTCCATTGTTATTAAAAAAAAAAAAAACTTTCACCCACATCAGTCTCAATGACACCTCCTTCCATTCAATCACGCACTGCTGTACTGCCGGACTTATTAACAAGGCCACACCTTCTCTTGCCCTTCCTCTATCAACACCTGTCAGTGGGGTAAAAAAAAAAAAAAGTGTACCACCTGTAACTTTTATACTGACTCGTGGTTGACGGAATTCTGCCAGTGTGACCACATCTTTACATAGGGCACCATTTCCTGCAATATACTCAATACGGGTGAGGGTGGGCAGTGGGTCACATTTGTTCGCAATATTCATGTAACAGTGTGAAGTTAATCCCATTATAAAAAGCGGTGCCAAGGCACAGCAAACCCGGCAGTCATTATGGTGCTGACGTATAATCACAATAGGATATCTAGTCAAGGATGTCACATCAAATTTCGAGTAAATCAGGTGAAAATTGACGATTTTATGCTCATCTGAAAATTTAGGTCCAACCCACCTGATACTGACCCCCTTACCGTTTACCCGAGGGGTGACCCCCCTGAAGTAATGAGGCTTGTTATAGGATGCAGATTTGGAAAATGCTCCTTTAGGTTTTGCTGTCATTTAGATATGACGAATCTGAACATAGTCATAAAAAAAAAAAAATTACCCCTCCCCATTTTTATACATTATTGGCCCACTAGCCTAGGCCTTGGACCAATTTGGTCCAAAATTTAATCAGGTGATCAAGTTATAACCCATCGTCCTTGTAATTTTTGTCAAAATTGCACCAGTAGTTTTCGCCTAAAGTTATTAGACAGACAGACCGAGCAAAAACAATACCTGTCCCCGAGCCCCTCCAGGGCAGGGACGGGTAATAACAGATCTTTTGTTGGTAATGTCTGGAATAAACTCGAAACAATTATAATACAGGAAATAAATTATTGTTCGGTATAATAGGTTGTCAGAGGGATGGTCGATTATAAGGATTTAATAATATCACACATATATTAACAACACGTCATATACACCTAACCTAACTATCGTGGCAACGGCATCTCCCAACCTCCCCGACCCCATCATAAACAAATACAGAAGCAAACATTTCTACAAATGAAACACACAAAGAAAAGTGATGAGAGACATGAAGACCATCACTCCCGGATAGTTAAACACTTGTTCATGGGTGCTCCTGATGTGCAATAACCAGTTACGTGTATCATACACAATTTAAGACCCACAATATGCTTATAGAAAGGTGCTTGTTTTATTACATAGGTTGTGGACATCACGTTTTTATTTCTGCAAAGAGATAATAACAGGGTGAACAACTTATGTAACTACATGGTTACTAGGTTACTTGACGTATTTAACGAGGCTAGGAAGCTGATAGTGTCTGCACCATGTATGGACTATGTATCCCACTATGGTCCGTCTATTTTATGAAGAGCGTTTGGGCGTTGTCCCTCTTGGGAATTTCCTAGGCTGCCTCTCTGCCAAATGTGTACACCTTTCTGTCTCATATCAGCTATTTACTACTTCTAAATGAAGTTTATTTACAGTATATATATATTTAATTCTTTAATACAGCTATATAGTGTTATAAATGCCTCTTTTTTTCTTTTAATAACAAATACGTTTTATAAATACCACAACACTTGGCAACGTTGCTTTCCAACGTTGCCAAGCTTGTAAGAGTAGAGTGACTGTGTTAATCCACGTTATATCCACTCTGGCCGCCACCTGAGATGGATGCTCTTACTCCTGCTACTTGCTCTCGTGTGCTCCACAGTAGAGAAAAAAAACTTATTTACAACGTAAATAAGTATTTTTAAAAGAGAAAGCAAACAGAGGACCTATAATTGATCCCTCAAAAGTTGTTATAAACCACAAATAAACATTACACTTTAAGGAGAAAATCACAGTCATAATAAAAAATAATGTTAGAGAGAGAGAGAGAGAAAAAGAGAGACAGACAGACAGAAACGGAGAGTAGGGAGAAAGGGAATATGAGCGCAACAAGACAGACAGACAGTCAGTCTGGAGGCTTTTCCACAAATTCTAAAAATTCATAAAACTGTACACTTTTTATAGAAATAAATCTACAAAAAATGTAATTTCTATATGCAGAGAGAGAAAGAGAGAGGAGAGTGGTGTGCTGGGAGGGAGAGTTGTCATTAGCGCCTTTATTCTAATCCGATTAAGTTGCCCAGTACAAAGTATGGCAACACTGTGGGACGGGGACTCCCCAAGAGGGACAACGCCCAAACACTCTTCATAAAATAGACGGACCATAGCACCAGACGAGTCAGGATAGGGCTAAGGTTACTCTGACTTGTTTGCCTTTATTTTACATTTTGCCTGACTGAAGATGCTAGTTTACTGAGGGAAAAAAATGCAGTGCTAAATTTGCTCACTGTAGTGTCAGTGAGGTAAAGTGGGAAAACAAAGAACAATGAACACAACTTCTGTTATGTTGACCTAAGGTTGAGCGAAACCTGCCATGTGTGACCGTAGGTGTATTTCATCCGCTAATTCCCACAATACACTAAGGTCTTGGTGGGGGAGGCAACATTTGTTGATATACATATCAATGTGCGATGAATTTGCTCATCTGCGAGATATTTACTGTGTTGGTAATGTGTGGAATAAAATCTAATATTTTATAACAGACAAAATAAAATACTGTTTGGTACAACAGGTTGTCTGAATGTTGGCTGTGCATCGTCATTCAACATAATATCACATACTGTACAGCATATTAGTAACAGGTATCATATATATATATTTTTTTTTATGCGAGGAAGAAGGAACCAAAGGCCATGAGCCCGCAGTAACAGTTCCCTCCAAGAGAAAAACAAAATACAATAGAGAGCCAAATTCAAGATCCGATGATTTTGAGATGCCTGGACACACTGCATTTGAAAGACTGGAGATCATAGGTAGCAGGAAATACAGACAGAGGGAGACAGTTCCAGAGCTGACCTGTTGCATAAATGAAAGACTGGGAGTAACGGTTAACTCTTGCATTAGAGAGTTAGACAGAAAAGGGATGAGAGTTTGCTGCCAGACGGGTGCTACGCGCCCGTCGTAGAGGTGGAGGAATGCAAGCAGACAGTTCAGAGGAGCAGTGACCATTAAAGTAACGATAGAAAAGAGATAAAGATGCAACAGTGCGGCGAAGAGACAGAGGTTGAAGGGAGTCAGTAAGAGGAGGAGAGTTAATGAGACGAAAAGCCTTTGACTCCACCCTATTGAGAAGAGCTGTATGTGGGGAGCCTCCCCACACATGAGAGTTGTACTCCACACAGGGGCAGATAAAACCCCTGTATAGAGTCAACAATTGTGCAGGGGTAAAGAAAGAGCAGAGTTGGCTTAGCACACCCAATCTCTTGGAAGCAGATTTTACAAGAGATGTAATATGATCTTTCCAAGATAAGTCCCGAGTAAATGAAACCCCAAGCATGTTCAAGGATGATGCAGGATTAAGCTGAATATTATTAAACATTAGTGGGTATACTTGTGCAAGATTTTGTCGGGTTGATAGGTGTAAGAACTGAGTCTTAGATGCATTAAAAACAACCAAATTATTTTTACCCCAGTCAGAGATACGAGCCAAGTCAGACATTAGGTGTGCCATAGCCTCATCTCTTGTTTGTTGAAGTAACTGTTGAGATGGGCGTTGCGGGAACCGAATGGAAAGGTGAAGGGTGGAGTCATCAGCGTATGAGTGGATAGGGTTAGATGTACAGCTTAGAAGATCATTGATGAATAAGAGGAAGGGAGTTGGTGATAGGACAGAGCCCTGAGGAACACCACTGTTGATAGATCTAGGAGAAGAACGATGGCCATCTACAACAGCGGCTATAGAACGACCAGAAAGGAAGCTAGCAATGAAGGCACAGATAGAAGGATAGAAACCGTAGGAGGGCAGTTTGGAAATTAAAGATTTATGCCAGACTCGATCGACTGCCTTTGAGATGTCAAGTGCAATGGCAAAGCTTTCGCCAAAGTCCCGAAAGGAGGAAGACCAGGAGTCTGAAAGGTAGTTGAGAAGATCGCCAGTGGAGCGTCCCTGACGGAACCCGTACTGACGATCGGAAAGAAGGTTCTGATAGGAAAGATGCTTTAAAATTTTTCTATTGAGAATTGACTCGAAAACTTTTGAAATACAGGACGTTAAAGCAATTGGACGATAGTTGGAGGGTTGGGAGTGGTCACCTTCCTTTGGGACTGGCTGAATGAGAGCAAACTTCCAGGAAGAAGGAAAGGTACAAGTTGACAGACAAAGGTGAAAGAGTTTGCCTAGGCAGGGTGTAAGCACAGAAGCACAGTTCTTGAGAACAACAGGAGGGACCCCATCAGGCCCATATGCCTTGTTAGTACTGAGGCCAGTGATGGCAGAAAATACACCAAATGAAGAAATTTTAATGTCAGCCATGAGGAAGTCAGAGGGGGAAAGTGATGGAGGAACAGCACCGGAATCGTCTAAGGTGGAATTGGAGGAGAAAGTCTGTGTGAAGAGATCTGCTTTATCAGTAGAAGAAATAGCTACAGAACCATCAGAGTAGAAAAGAGGAGGGAAGGATGATGAGGTAAAGTTGTTAGAAAGATTTTTGGCAAGGTGCCAGAAGGAGAGGGAAGAATTCGAGTTGGAGAGTTGAGAGCATTTAGTATGGATGAAATTATTTTTAGCAGAGCGAAGAACAGACTGAGCACGATTCCGAGCAGAAACGTAAAGATGATGTGATTCAGGGGTGGGTTGGCTCCGGTACCTTTTGTAGGCCCTCTCCTTCTTGCGGACAGCATTAGAACAAGCGTGATTAAACCAAGGCTTTCTTGCTTCAACACTTAAGACGTGTGATTTCAGTATAAGACTAACTAGACCACTGTTGCTGCTACAACATCCACCACGCATACAAATATTCTTACCAAACATTATTTATCGTTCTCATTATAATCCATCTCTATCACAACCGTTATTCTGGTACAAACTCGTTTCATCGCACTGTCCTCTCCCAACCTCCCTGGCCCCCCTCATAAACATTACTGTGTGCCATCTGTTGGGTGAAAATGGCAATTATTTCAGATGTTTCGATTTTCAATCTTCAGGTGTTTCGAATTCACACAGTGGCTGGCTGGGGGAACGAACTTTTGTTCGTGATAATACGTGGAAGTAATTAAGTGGAGCTGCTGGGAAGAATTTTAACGTAACCATCTCGTAATATTTGAATGTTGCTGATTATCTTATTTTATTTTTGCATTTGTAATGCAATGCATTTATAATGAGAATAACCCCCGTGAGGGAGTATTGTCTGCAGAGACGTGGGCGATACTTAAAGGGTTTTGGGACCCCTTTGGTCCAAAATTAATCTTTTTCAGCTCTTTACCTGTCCCTCGTTTCTTTCTTTTTTTCCTCGTGCTTTCTGTCCCTCTCTATTTCCTACTCCCTCGTGCTACAAGGTCTTACTGGCTTAGCACAGTCTTCTCTCTTCTTATTTCAGTATAATATATTTGGTGAAATATAAAAGGTAGTATGACGACAAAGAGTTTAGTATTAAATTACTGCCTGTGCATATTAATAGATATCATGTGTCACAGAGCATAATAACCCTTGAAATTGATGAAATGTATTACGGTACCAATATTACATTCGTTAAAGAAAGCATTGCCGGTTCTCTTCGTTAGGGGTCAACATCTATTAATCTGATTCACTAGACTTCGTTTCCACTGCTTCGAATATTATGAATAAACAAAACTACCAGCTGACATGCTGCTCTTCAGTGCTATGTTGCCAGTTACATTTTACTGATTGCTGACGCTTATTACTCTGTTATACTTCATGTTCGATCATTGAATACTGTAGTACTCTCTATACATTGTTTTGTGCCACTTATTAGTTATTAACCTTGATTTACGTATAATATGATAAGAGTATCTGCTTCACCACCACCCAAAAGTTCAGCCAATCACAGTCCACCTTACGCAGGCTCTAGGTTCTGAGCGATTCATTCATAAAAATACGTGGACTTACAACAGGGAACTGCCAGATGTCTCAATATATCCCAGTATTTTTTTGCAATTTCCACTTGCTCAACTGTACATTGTTGGAAAGGCGTCCCTTCAGTGGCTTTTTCTTTTTTTTTTATTCTGCTTCACATTGCAGGACGAAGTCTCCTCTCCCCTTAAAAAAAAAAAAAAAAAAAAAAATTGGTGCCAAGGCACAGAAAACCCGCCCCCAGCAGTCACTTTAGTCTATCTATCTATCTATATACCTAGGCTGCTTCCCCCAAGGAAAGGGAGGTAGCCGAGACAGGACGACTCACTCTCCATTTACTCATCCATTCAAACACATTCATTCGCATCTTAGCCCCAAAGGGGAGAACGGACAGATCCTCACCGCACCACACCGCACAAGGGTCAACTGGGCAATGCAATCAGTGACATCCGCAGCAGGGCCCGACAGCAGAACTGGTTTACCCCTGCCACATCATAACAGACCCATCCCCTTACCCGCACCAGACCTGACTAGCTGATCAGACCAAATGCGGGAGAATATCCCCTCAGGGCTGCGTCATCACTTATTCATTCACAATTTCTCTCCATTTATTTCTGTCACGCACAGCCACTCTTCCTTGCTCAACAGACATCCCTCTCGCATCCAGCGCTCTCTTCACACTGTCCATCCATCCTATTCGTGGTCTTCCTCTCAGCCTTACACCTCTCACATCAGATCTAGTTATCTTTTTCACCAATCGCTCATTATCCATTCTCTCCATATGCCCAAACCATTGCAACACCCTCTGCTCAACTCTGCCAGCCATCTCCCGAACAACTCCAGTTCTCCTTCGCACTTCATCATTTCGCACCCGATCCATACGCGTCACTCCACACATACTCCTCAGACATCTCATCTCCATTACATTCAAACTTTAGTGCTGACATATAAACACAACAGGATATCTAGTCAAAGATGTCACATATCAAATTTTCAGCAAATCGGGTGAAAACTGATGATTTTGTGCCAATTTCAAATTTTAGGCCCGACCCACTTACCACTGACCAAGGAGTGCCCCCCTGATGTAATGTGGCATGGTATATGATGCAGCTTTGAAAGATGCACCTTTTGGTTTAGGTTTCATGTCGATATGATGAATTTGAAAGGAATTATGGTGAAAAATGATTTTTTCTTTAAATTTTTTGGGCTTGCAGCCTGGGCCTTGGCCCAAAATTTATTCAGGTGATCCCTATAAGTTTAATCAAAATCACACCAGTAATTTTCGCATAAACTTGTTAACAGATAGACAAACTGAGTGAAAAACAATACCCATCCCCAAGCTCCTGTGGCCCGGGGATGGAAAAAAAAAACAAAAAAAAACAAAGGCAACAGTGCCAAAATAATGTTACTTCAGAAACTCAAAGCTGCAACAGATCACATGCAAATGGAAAGCTTATGGAAAAGTATAGTTATTATTTCAGTGACTTCTCTTAAAATTCACTACCATTTTGCCTAAAAAAAATGCCCCAAAGTGTCAAACTGAGCACAAAGCTTTTTTTTTTTTTACCCCTCTTCTTCTTTTTTAGTATTAATTAACCCTCCCAGGCACATTGACGTGAATCACATTCTTTATGGTTTGGCAGATAAATGCACGTTGACGCGAATCATGTGAAAAAGCAGAAAAAACACTGTAAAAAGAAAAGTTTTTGGCCGATTTGCATCAAATTTGGAAGCGTTCTAGTGGGCACATTCCTCTTCCAAGGTAAAGAGCTGGCAACACTGTACGGCCTCCCAGGAGGCTGCCCGTAGAGAGAAACCTCAGTCAATCACAAGGAGCCAGACTGTGAGGCTGCATTGTGTGTGCTGTCCCTTTAACTCACCCTAATTCTCCCCCTCCCGCCCAAGTCGAAGCCCCAATGGACTGAGTGTGATAATATATTATTTCTGAGCATAATCTGAAGTGATTTTGTCGATGGAGCATAAATATATATCTTGAGAAGAAATGGTGCCCATTATCAGTCGTTAGGCCTAGAGGCAAGACGCGTGTTCGCTGTAGCGGGGTTTCGCCACTCCACGTCCCCTGGGCCCTATGCTGTGACTACACATATGTATATAGAAGAACCAATGCCTAAATAGTGTGTGAAAGCTATAGTGGCTTGCTTTGTGATACAATGGAACTAGCATGCGTTATGTACACCATAGCCAGAGTGTGGAATAGGGCAGGCGTTACCTGTATGCCGTAGTCGGGAAGGGATTATCAGAGGTGTTAAGGGATGGCTATTGTGATTGTCATACTGTATATGCGTATGAACTAGTGTGATATATAAGGCCAACATGCTGTGAGTGTTTGTGAATGAGTGTGGAGTGTGATGTGTGCCAACATAGCGGTGCGTCATAAATCTCAAGGCGAAAGTTCTGTGTCATGGTCACGTTGTATCGTAGTTAGGAATGTAAATAACTGTGGAGGTAGGGGTGGAATAATTGTGGTAGGTATGTATTTGCATATGATTTAGTGTAAAGTGTATATGAATTGAACTGCGAGTGTTCATGCAAGGATAAATTTAGGGTGCATAGTGTAGGTTAGTGGTACCTTAGCGGCAGGTGTGCAGGTGATGTCAGGACACCAGGCAACAATGTGTGTCACGGAACAGGTACTGTAACTTGCTAAGACATTCAGTGAGAAGTTATACTTTATGTACAATGAATGTGAAACTGGCAGCGAGTGTTCGTTGTGGGATATTGTGGGTGCATTGTGTAGGTCAGCAATACCTTAGTGGCAAGTGTGTGGGGATGAAAGGATGCCAGGCAACGACAGACATCACTGAACAGGTACTGTAACTTTCTAAGACATTTAGTGAGAAGTTATACTTTATGAACAATGAACGTGAAATGTGCTGTGAGCGTCCATGAAGGAATTTTGTGAGTGCGTAGTGTAGGTTAGCGATACCTTAGCAGTAGGTATGCGGGGACGTCAGGACGCCAGGCAACAATGTGTGTCATTGAACAGGTACTGTAACTTGCTATGACATTTAGTGAGAGGTTATACTTTATGTACAATGAACGTGAAACTGGCAGCGAGTGTTCGTTGTGGGATATTGTGGGTGCGTAGTGTAGGTTAGCGATACCTTAGCAGCAGGTGTGTGGGGACGAAAGGACGTCGGGCAACGACAGACGTCATTGAACAGGTACTGTAACTTGCTAAGACATTTAGTGAGAAGTTACACTTTATGTACAGTCAGGGAAAGTTCCGCATTACCCACCTCTCAAAGCACTGGTTTAAGACAGGTGAATGTGAAGCAGCAGCCAGACCTCATGTGTCTAGTAACTGAGAGTGTGAAGGAGGGGGAGGTGGTGGATTGGGGTCAGAGGAGGGTTTGGTGATACAGTAGGTTGAGAATCACATGTAAGTCTGCAATGTATGACTCGGATGGTGTGTTTGAGTTAATTTAGTAAGGATAGATGACAATATGAAGTTTGCATTTTATTTTAAAAATTATGTAGATGTCTGTTGAGTTATTGCTGCCGGGAAAGTTATGGAAGTTTGCTGGGTTCGGACAGAGGTTTGAATACTTTCATTCCCTGTCGACTATAACATGAGACGTTTCCCCAGGAGATATTCGTAATGATAAAACATATATTTATATTTTGTGCTGACTCGAAAACAGTCACACACACACACACACATCTGTGTGTGTGTTCTTACCTAATTGTTCTTACCTAATTGTATCTTTACAGGAATGAGTCAAGCTCGTACTGTCCCGTGTCTTAAACCATATTTATCGTACATATCCTTAAATTTGTGAATTGTTTTGGCACACACTGTTTCATTCGGTAGTGCATTCCATTGATCAATTGCTCTGTTTGGGAAACTGAATTTCCTTACGTCTTTATCACCTCTCTTCTTATGCAGTTTTTTGCAGTGTCCTCTTGCTGATGCTTCTCCATATGTTAAGTAATCATTTATGTCTATTTTCTCCTTTCCTGATATGCACTTATATAGCATTATCATGTCACCTGTTTTCCTTCTTTCTTGTAGTGTTGGTAGATTCAGTTTATTTAGTCTTTCTTCGTAGCTTAGGTCCCTTAAGCTTGGTATCCATCTTATAGCGGCCCTTTGAACTTTTTCAATCTTGTCTATGTGCTTTTTGAGATGAGGACTCCAGACTATTTGATGCATATTCCAGGGTTGGTCTAATGAATGATGTTATTATCCTTCTTAGCATGTCTTCATTTATGTATGTGAATGCTATTCTCATATTTGCAAGCAGTGTATACATGTTCCGTACCTTCTCGCTGATGTGGTCAGCTGGAGATAGTCTGTTATTGATAATCACACCTAGGTCTTTCTCTCTTTCTGATGTGTATACGGTTTTATTTCCTAACTTATAATCCCAATCAGGTCTTTTTCCACTTTTACCAAACTTGATTACATGACACTTGTCCACATTGAATTCCATTTGCCATGTACTACTCCATTCATGAAGTTTATTTAATTCTTCTTGTAGCTCCCTACAAGAGTCTGTGCTAGTAATTCTCCTTTGTATTTTTGCATCATCTGCAGACATATTCAGATAGCTCTCATTTCCAGTGTTACTGTTTATATCATTTATGTACACTAAAAACATGATTGGTGCCAGCACCGAACCCTGTGGTACTCCACTAGTCACTTCTTTCCATGATGAGTAGTTTCCTCTTAGTACTGTCCTCATTTCTCTTTTTATGAGAAAGTCTTGCATCCAACAAAACAGTTTGCCACGAATTCTTCCTTGATGGTACAGCTTCCATAAAAGTCTTTGGTGTGGTACTGTGTCAAAAGCTTTCTTGAAATCTAAATAGATACTGTCCACCCATCCTTCCCTTTCCTGTATTGTGTTTGTTACTCTGTCATAGTAGCTCAACAAATTCGTAACACAAGATTTTCCTTTTTTGAAACCAAACTGTCTTTCTGTTATCATACTGTGTTCTTCTAGATGATTTACCCAAGCTTTTCTTAAGTTTTTCTAATACCTTGCTTACAACACTGGTCAGTGATACTGGTCGGTAGTTGAGAGGATTTTGTCTATTTCCTTTCTTGAATAAGGGGACTATATTTGCTTTTTTCCAAATATCAGGTAGTTTCCCTTGACTCAAGGATTTCTTGAAAATTAAAATAATGGTTTACTTAACTCCTTTGCACATTCCTGTAACACCCAAAATGAAATTTCATCAGGACCACTTGCTTTTCCTCTGTCTAATCTACTTAACTCCTCATGTATTACTTTTTCTGCTATTTGTATATCTGGTAGTATGTGTGGACATGCGTGTTCCACATAGTCCCTCTCAAAATTTTTTTCTTCTGTAAAAACTAATTGGAAATTCTTATTTAGTGCTTCACAAATATCTTTCTCTTGTGTATAAGTGATTCCCTCGTCCGTAATGGATTGTATTATATCTTTTACTTTGGTTTTGCTTCTGATATAGCTGTAAAACAGCTTTGGTTGATCACTACTTTTATTTATTATATCCTCCTCAAACTGTTTTTGGGCTTCCCTCCTTATTCTTGTATAGTCGTTTCTTGCCTGTTTGTAATTATTAAACGCCCTTTCACTAGTGTGTCTTCTGTATCTATTCCACAACAAATCTCTTCTTTCTTTTGATTTTTTACATTCTGTATTGAACCATTTCTGTATTTTCTTATCTGCTTCTTTGTGCTATGGGATGTACTTCTGGACTCCTATTTCATAAAATTCACAAAATTTTTTATATACAGCATTTAAATCTTGTCCTCTAAGCTCATTTTCCCAATCAACTTCTAAGAAATACTTCTTTAGGTCTTGATAATTTCCCTTTTTATAGTTTAGGCTCTTTTTGTAACTGTCATTGCTGTTTACTGTGTCATATGCTATCCTGAAGTTATACTTTTAGTACTGCATGATCGCTTTTGCCGAGTGGAGGGTGATATATTAAACTGTCAATGTCATTTTCTTGCCTAGTAAATATTAGATCTAGCACTGAAGGTACATCAAGTCCTCTTTTTCTAGTGGTTTCCCTCACATGTTGCGTTAAGAAAAACTCTTGTACGAGATCCAGGAGCTTTTGGTCCCAACAGCTTTCTTGGCTATTTATATCTAGAGTATTCCAATTTATATTTGTATTGAAGTCCCCAGTTAGTATAATTCTTTCCGATTTCTCTTCCATTTTATGTAGCAAGGATCTTATACTCTGAATTGTACTCTCTGCCAGGTCCTCATATTCGTCTCTTTCCCATGTGTTTGATCTGGGTGGCATGTACAAATTGGCTACAATTACTTTGCCTTCAGATGTGTCGATCTCTACTGCAATCAGTTCTACTTGTGATGGTATATCTAGGTTTATTTCCTTGACTTTTAGATTTGTCTTAGTTAATATTATAATTCCTCCTCCTTTTTTTAAATTTCTGTCTCTTCTCCATATATTGTATTCCTCTAAGTTTAGTATGTCATTGGATATCCTTGGTGTTAATTTAGTCTCAGGCATATTATTTGTGGTTCATTTTCTCTGACATAATCATTCATCTCTAGTAATTTAGATACCATTCCAGCCACATTTGAGTACATCAACTTTATCATCTTGTTTATATACTTGCCATGACATGGTTCTACTAACTTCCTCCTTTTTCTTCCATCCTGTTTGTGTACCACTTTCGTACCTGCAATCCTATTACTTTGTAAAAAAATTTCTTCTTCTCTTCTTCTGATCTTCCCTCATTTTTTGTTTTTGCTTCCTCCCTTTTCTCTTTCAGTAATTCCAGTTCCTCTTGTGTTAGGCATCCTTTTATCCATACATTTTTGAACTCTTCTTTTTCCATAAGATTCTTTGCATTTTTTAGTATCTCTTCCACAGTGTTTACACTCTGGAAAGTCACCTTTAGAGGTCTTGTCTTGCTTTTCTCGTATTTCCCTAACCTTTTGTGTTCCTCTATGTCTTTACTACAGATTTCCTCTGATACTTCTTTCAGTAAGCTCATTACATTTGCCATCTCCTTTTTGTCACTAGCGATCTTGTTTTTAATTTCTTCCTCTTCTATACCAGTGATTACTATTGATTTATTTATTTCTACTGAATCCCTGACTAACTTTGGATTGTTTTGGATTATTCTTTTCACTTCCTTTTTAATGCTTTTTTCCTCCACCCTTGTTTCTAAGTCTTTTTTTACTTTCACCATTTCAGCATACGTGGTTTCTACATCATTTTTGTAGCTTTGCACAGCTTCATTCACCTGTGTTATCTTCTCCTCAATATCACTGCTCTGGTCCATAAGACTGCTTGCTTGTCTAATTGTCTCTGTGTCATTTTTTAACTGTTCCATAACACTCGTGATTGACTACTGTAATTCCCATTTCACTCACTTTCTTCCTAAGCGTACTCAATTCCACTGTTAGTTCACTGATGGTTGTGTCTTTCTTATTGGCCTCCCTTCCTAGTTTTTCTATCGCTTCCTTTTGCAAGTGCATTTGCTTCTTTATTTCATCCATTTCATTTTTGAAAGCCATTTCTAGTTTGTGTACACGTTCAACCAGTCTATTGTGAGTCTCCACTTCAACCACTTCCTGGTAGAAATCATCATTTTGCTTTTTACTTTTATCCCTTTTCTTTTCCAAATTTGTTTTACTGAAGTATGTATCCATTTTGTAATACTAAATGAACAGAGTATGTACTTACAGAATATGAACGCTTTCCCCGTGTTGCTGTAGTATAAACAAACCCAGCTGACTCAACTCATCGTGGTTCTTTGTTCTGTTTGAACCAGTCTTATTTAAACTTATTATTTCTTTTCCTTTTAATAATGAAAAATCATTTAGTCTAACCTGGTACAGAGCTTGACTCATTCAAAGATACTTATTTAGGTAATGCCTCTGGCCGTGTTGGTCTGGTATGGAGCGCCGGTAACGGACGTCTACCTCTGACGATGCCCTGTGTGTGTGTGTGTGTGTGTAAATTCTTACAAATTTGTTTAATTATTTATCCTCTGTCATCCCACTATAAACATCCTCCTGCAAATATTTCCAGTGTTATTCTGGTAATTATTCATCTGGAACTTGTCTAGGGTAGTGTGCAATAATTAAAAAAAAAGTCAGTATGAGCAATGAAATGACTTTTTGTTTTCCTTTAGACAGAATGACATGGGAAGTCCAAATTATAAGAACAGCCTCTGTAACTATCATTCCTATCGAATATTACAAAATGAAGGCAGGGAAGCATACCTTTGACAGTAAACATGTATTATATATGTAGTAATGTAGACAGACTCAGAGAACAGTGTGATACCATACAAGCAACATACTGCTTTTGCACTCTGAGAATACGTCGGACGTATTATCACTGGCTGTGATACTGTGACGTGAGCAACTCCACACACCCTTCCACCCCTGGCCGCCCTCCCTCCCACTCACAGTTATCAGACATGTGGGGTCTGGCTGCTGCTTCGTGAGTATTTGTTGACCACCAATGCTCCGAACAGTGGGTAATGCGGAACTTTCCCAGACTGTACAGTGAACGTGAAATGTGCTGCGAGTGTCTGTGAAGGAATTCTGTGGGTGTGTAGTGTACGTTAGCGATACCTTAGCGGCAGGTGTGTGGCGACGTCAGGACGCCAGGCAACCACGTGCATCTTTGAACAGGTACTGTAACTTGCTAAGACATTTAGTGAGAAGTTATACTTTATGTACAATGAATGTGAAATGTGCTGCGAGTGTCCGTGAAAGAATTCTGTGGGTGCGTAGCGTAGGTTAGCAATACCTTAGTGGCAGATGTGTAGGTGATGTAAGGACACCGGGCAACAACAGACGTCAGTGGACTGGTACTGTAATAAGCTAAGACATTTGTTGATTATTTATGATTTATATAAAATGCTTGTGATATGTGTCACGAATGTTCGTTGTGGGATGTGGGTGCCTTGCATATGTCAGTGATACCTTGGCAGTAGGTATGCAGGTGATGTAAGGACGCTGGGCAACGACGGACGTCAGTGGACAGGTACTATAACGTGTTAAGACATTTGTTGATTACTTATGATTTATATAAAATGTTTGTGATGTGTCACGAGTGTTCGTTGTGGGATGTGGGTGAGTAGCATATGTCAGCAATACCTTAGCAGCAGGTGTGCAGGTGATGTAAGGACGCCGGGCAATGATGGACGTCAGTGGACAGGTACTGTATGTGTAAGACAACTGTTGATGATTTATGATTTATAATAAAATGTTTGTGATATGTGTCACTAGTGCTCATCCAGAGATATTTTCAACCCTGAACATATCAACTTCCTGTAAGAACCATGATAAAGAGCAGTAAATTCTATGTATGTTCATTACGGAAATATAAGCCTTTGGGAGCATATTTTTTAGGAAAAGGCAGGAGAACGGAGTGTGTTTTATTCTTGCTGGCGGTAATAGTTGAAAACGCTTGGCAGAGTAATCTCACTTTGTTGGCCAATTACTCGAAAACTATTGGACGTATCGACATCCTGTAAGAACCACGATAATAAGCAGTAAATTCTACGTATGTACAGAACATAAAAATGTAATATCTCTGATAAAAAGTCGTTGTTATGTAGGCGGGAATATAGCGTTTGCTGTGCGAGCATGACAAAAGTGACACATGGCCGTGAGTACCCAGTCTTTTTTTTTTTTTTGCGATTTACTCGGAAACTATGAGGCGTATTGAAAATCTGTTTTGCCGAGGAGAAAGCTCATGAAATTCTACACAATATTATGAAATAAAAACATAAGGTGTGCAGGAAAACTTCTGCAGGAAAGCTCCCTGAACAGAAAAAGGGGTTTTGTTGAAAAAATGGCTTTCATCTTTTGGCTATTTTCTCGAAAACTACAAATCGTATCACAACCGGATATTTCTCATTAGAAAGCTGATGAAATTCTCTATCAAAACTTCAAATAACATTTTCCTGTATGATGGAAAGCATTCGAATTGTGATGTTGGGAAGTGAAATTGATGTTGCAAAATGTTTATTCAGGGCCGCCTAATGTTGTTTTATTCGTGTTCCCTGTGTGTGTGTGTGTGTGTGTGTGTGTGTGTGTGTGTGTGCTTATCAGCTAGAACAAACATTGACGAATAAGATCATATAGGTTTCATGGCAGTATATTGAGGTTTGGGTGGCGAAAATAAGGTGAGAATACGTGTTTACAGTGGCGCGCGGGCAGGCAGCCAGTCGAGTAAAACCGTGTGCCGGAAAACTTACTGAAACTTATGAATGCGCGAGAGGGTTAAGAGCTACAGCAAAACAATGCACACTCCTGGAATCATGTAGAAAAGCAACAGGTGTTAAATTTAAGTGAGTTTTCTAAATAATCTCCACCATGTTCCTGTAAAAACCTCAAAAGCACCAGACTGAGCACTAAATACTAGTTATTTCATAAAATGTAAATGCTCCGGTGGACCTGCAAACATCCTTGAAAAGCCTATGGAAAGTAACAGGTGTTAGAGAGATATACTAAAATCTCCAAGTTTGCTTTAATATCAGACAAGTGGGATGGCTCACTTCATCTTTTAGGTAAAGTAACAACATAGGCAAGCTTGCTCATTTGAATACATTCTTCAGTTTCAAGTGTGGATGCCTAGCCTATAACTTCATACATTTATACTTATTACTAACACTGATGCAAGGCCACTTTTAACCCTTGCTTTTAGAGCAAATATATTTTCTTTTATTCTTGCATCATCCATGTGGTTTTATTTAGCTATGGGGTGGGAAGGAGGAACTGGAAGGGTTGGATACAGTTCTCATTCATTCCTCCACAGTAGGGTGCTTTCTTAGGATTATTAAATCCATGTGCTATTAGCAAGAAAAAAATTTCATTGGGATGAAAGGGCTAAAAACTCCCGAAGGATGCACGCTTACAGGAAAAAACTACTTTTTATAGCCATTCACAATGAATAACGATGGTCACAATTCGTTTATTCCCCCCCCCCAAAAAAAAAATAATAAATAAATAAAACTACAGCATACTGGTGTATGTTTTAGTCTTCTACCTTGTCAATGTTTAGTGTGTAATTGTTTTTTCAGGCAACTTTTCCCTGGTGTCCCATTCTTGGGGACATCCTCGTGGCAACTTTAACCTGTCACTGGTCAGAACTTAAGTATACTGTTTTACATTGTTGTCAGGCAAAAGGAATATATTGTTTACATCAGTTCTAAACACCCTAATATCAATACTTCAATGGGAATCAGCCCCAGAATTATTAGATTCCACTCGAAGTGAATCATATCGCATTTAAATCTACGTAATTCCATCACCTGGTTGAGAGAAATCCCCTACCTTGTGTTGCCCTTTTGAGGGGGAGGAGTAAAGAGACAGGGGTAACTGGGAAGAGGGGTCGAGTGGTGCATTCACAGCCAAGTGGCAAGGGTCACTGACATATCTCTTTGCATGGACTCAAATTTTAAAATGTAATATTCGCAATACGAATGAAGTAATTTTATATCTCAGCCAGCAGGGGATGAATCTGGAAAAGACCAAATTTACAGCCCTACCAATGATGGGTTAAAGAATACTGCCAAACTGACCTTTGTAAGCACAATCACCAACAACCAGGAAAAAGTTGCCGCTAAGATCGAGTTGCCAGAAAAACCTCTACGTGACACTGCCTTAACCCACCTGAGAGTTTCCTTCAGACAGTCCTGGTATCCAGCTACAACATCAGGGTCAGTCCCGTCACTGGAGTCTGGTTGAGGCGTGTCACCCTCCCCTGCCCCTGCGCTGTGTCCAGGCCTGTCTGTGTGTCCTGTACTGGGCCTTTCCGAGTGTCCTGTACCAGGTCTCTCCATGTGCCTTGTACTGGACACTGTGTGCCCTGTGTGGGTCTCTTGTGTCTGGACCGTGAGGCTAGTCTGGACACCATCTGTCGTAACGTTCCGACCACTCGAGTCGGACTTCTCAGGCGTGAGGGGAACTGGCATCTGTATATGGCAAAGACAGACACTGACAGCACGTGTTGATTAACCTATCCCATAACTAGATGGTGATGGCTCACGTGTTGGTGATCCCGGTGAGAGTGAAAATAAGTGACGGGAAGGGATAGTGGAAAGATGAAAGAGGAAAGGGAGGAAAAATAAATAAATAAAAGATATGATAGAAAGGGAGGAGGGTGGGGGCATGAGAGAATGGGAAAGAGGAATAAGAAATGAGACTAAGGAAAGGTAATAGAGGAAGAGACCTGGGGGCATGACACGAGAAGGGAAGGAGAGAAAAGGCAGAGAGGAAGAGGACAACAACAAAGGAAAGAATAGAGGATATACGAATGGAGGAGAAAGGGAGGGAAGACACGTGAAGAGAAGTGGGGCAAAGAAAATCAGAAAGGGAGGAGTTACACAAAGTTGCACAGATACACAGGCTATGCTGATCTTAGGGTTCTTATTATACTGTTCAGCCTTACTGTTAAAAGAAAGAATAACTTTGTATACGTAAGCTTAAAAAGAGCTATGGTCACAGAAATTTAACCCGCGGCATCCCGTCAACATGAATTAACGTCCCCACGTTTTGTCACTGCAAATCCCTTTGACGTTCATAAACGCGAATCAATTGCAAGGTCCCTACTTTGCAATATTTTCTATTTTCGTGAGTGATTTTTGGTACGTATACACGGGACACCTTCATCTACAAGATGCCAGGCAGGGACAATGCCTTACCCAGCATGACCTCCCCCCCCCTGCACACCATTGTCTCAGCAATTCACCTGTTACCGGTGACCTGGGCAGTAAAGCAATGTCATGCCACGGTACGAAATTTAGGGCCAGAGTGATTCCCCAATCGATGACAATGTGGAGGACAAACTTTACATAGCATTAGAGGAAGAAACAGTCAGAAATGATGATCAGGTAATGTCGCCAAAAAGGGTCAGGTATGTTGATGTGTTTCATGAGTGAAACAATGCTTATATTGCCTATATTACTGTGTGAAAACCAATATTCTCTCGTACTACATATAAATTCGTACCAAATAAATAAATAAATACCGTTTATGAGTGGTGTGGAATGGTTACACTCCCATAGAACTCGTTTTCTTTGGAGCCAGCCTGATAGAAAACACAGTAAGGTGAGGAGTTACTACTACCTGTATCGAGTATTTTAAACCTCAGGTGAGCGATTCTCTATGATTTTTCGATGTTTCTCACCAAAAGTGGAGGTTTGGGCCAAAAAAAAAAAATTTCCAAAAATGGTCGGGATTGGGGAGAGTCAGTGGTGGAAAAGCGGACTGGGATGGGGCGGGTTAAGCACAGGACAGCAACGCGGAAGGCTGTCACTCACATTCCATGCCCTCTAGCCATCAACCGTTCAGGTAAATATGTAGAGGAAATAATTTTCAGAACTGGAAATGCCTGAATGAAGCTTCATACCAGAGTAAAGGTCGAAAGTATTACCCAGAATGATGCTACTAATTCTAAATTAAGGCGGAAAACTGTCACTGCTTAATTCAATATTTGTTACATACATATATACATGCATACATACACACATACACATACCAGTACATAATACTTGTCTACATGCATGTATACAGGTACATATACAGTATACATGCATACTTGCATACATGCATATACATCTGTATGTCTATAAATTCGAGACACGAAACCAAAAAATAACCCAACAAAACATCAAATCATTCTGTATCAAGGAGTAAAGGGCAAAATAACCTATATCAGTGTCCAGTTTGAACAAAGTATAACTATCTTGGAATTTACACACACACACACACACACACACACACACACACATATATATATATATATATATATATATATATATATATATATATGTGTGTGTGTGTGTGTGTGTGTGTGTGTGTGTGTATGTGTGTGTGTGTGTGTGTGTGTGTGTGTGTGTGTGTGTGTGTGTGTGTGTGTGTGTGTGTGTGTGTGTGTGTGTGTGTGTGTGTGTGTTCTGGAAAGAGGTGAAAAGAATAAGACAGGGTGGAAGTGAAGTTGGCAGGGGAGTGAAAGATAAAAATGGTAAATTACAAGTGGAGAAAGGAGAAAAAGTGAGCAGATGGAGAGAACACTTTAAGAAACTATTGAACATAGAGGATGGAAGTAATGCGGGTATAAGTGGCTGGGGAATGGCTGGGAGAAGGAGGGAGGTGAGAAGACAGGAAGAAATCAGTAGGATAGAAGTTGTGGAAGCAATGAAGAAAGTTAAATTGGGGAAAGCCCCAGGAATTGATGGAGTGTGTGGTGAAATTATGAAGTATGGGGGAGAGATACTAGTAGAATAGATGTGGAAAATGTGCATATTGGCCTGGGAGGAAGGTAGAGTCCCGGAGGATTGGAAGTCAGGTATAATTATTCCCTTGTACAAAGGAAAAGGGGAAAAAGAAGTGTGTGGTAATCATAGGGGCATCTGTCTTCTTTGTATAATAGGAAAAGTGTATGGCAGGATACTTATTGACAGAATTAGAGAAAGAACAGAGGAATTAGTTGGAGAAGAAGGGCGAGGCTTTAGGAAGGGAAGAGGTTGTGTAGATCAGATATTCATTCTTAGATCTTTCGTGGAAAAGTGTCTAGAGAAGGGAAAGAAGTTGTAAGCGGCTTCCATGGATTTGGAGAAACCATATGACAGGGTGGATAGACAAGGATTGTGGAAAGTATTAACCCGCCCCGTCCCGGAGACGTGAATTCACGTCCTCACATGATGTGCACTCATATCCCGGAGACATAAATTAACGCGGCAACATTGCAAGGTCCCTAATTTGCACAATTTTCAATTTTCGCGAGTGATTTCGCGAGTAATTTTTGGCACGTATACACGGGACACCTTCCTCTATTCCTCTACAAGATGCCAAGCAGGGACAATGCCTTACACTGTATAATCTCCCCCCCCCCTACACGCCATTGTCTCGGCAATTCACCTGTTACCAGTGACCTGGCCAATAAAGACATTCAGGGCCAGAGTGATTCCCCAATCGATGACAATGTGGAGGACAAAGTTTACATAGCATTAGAGGAAGAAACAGTCAGAAATGATGATCAGGTAATGTGGGAAAAAAAGGTCATGAATGGTGATGAGTTAGTGAGTGAAACAATGCTTATAATGCCTATATTACTGTTTGAAAACCAATATACTCTTGTACTACATATAAATTCGTACCAAGTAAATAAATACTGTTTATGAGTGGATAAAATAGTTACCCTCCCATAGAATTCGTTTTCTTTGGTGCCAGCCTGTTAGAAAACCCAGTCAGGTAAGGAGGTGCTCGTACCTGGATCGAGTATTTTAAACCTCAGGTGAGCGATTTCTCTATGAATTTTCGATGTTTCTCACCAAAAGCGAATGTTTGAGCCTAAAAAAAAAAGGTCCAAAAATGTTGGGACTGGTGAGTACCACTGCCCAGAAAACGTCGGGATGGGGCGAGTTAAGAATACATAGAGTAGATGGGAAGTTGTTGAATGCTGTGAAGAGAATGTATGATGGTGCTAAGGCTGCAGTGCGTGTGGATGGTGAACTGAGTGAATTTTTCTCTTTGAAGGTTGGGTTGAAACAGGGATGTGTCATGTCTCCATGGTTGTTCAATCTGTACATGGATGGGGTAATAAAAGAGGTACAAAGTAGGGTAGTGGGTGTTGGAGTGGCCCTGGTGAGAGAGGGTAGTGTTTGGAAACTCCCTGTACTGTTGTTTGCAGATGATACTGTGTTGTTGAGTGAAGACGAAGGAGAGCTGCAAGGCTTGGTGGATGAGTTTGAAACAGTGTGTAGGAAACGGAATCTAAAGGTGAATGTTGGGAAGAGTAAAGTGATGGTCTTTGAGAGAGGTGAAGTCAGAGAATGTACAGCGAGATTGGATGGTGAGGAATTGGAAAATGTACGTTTAAATACTTGGGTAGTGTGATGAGTAAGGATGGAGGTTTGGAGGGTGAAGTGCTTGAAAGAACACAGCAGGAAAGAAAGGTTGCTGGTTCCCGGAAAGCAGTGATAAGAAACAGGGAAGTGAGCATGGAAGTGAAAAAGTTACTACGTGACAGTATTGTGATACCAACTCTAACGTATGAAAGTGAAGCTTGAACGTTTCTGGAAGGACACAAGTCAAGAGTGAGAGCAGTGGAAATGAGTTATTTAAAAGGAGCCTATGGAGTCATATGGAGAGACAGGCTGACAAATGAGGATATAAAGGAGCATTGTGGTGTGGATGTGATAGGAAGCGTTAGGAGGAATACACTGAGGTGGTTTGGTCATGTGGAGAGGATGGAGGGTGAAAGACTGACGAAGAAAGTGTATGTGAGTGAGATGGAGGGGGGAAGAGGGAGGGGGAGGCCGAGGATGAGATGAAAGGATGGGGTGGAGAGGTATATGAGGGGGGTGAGATTTGGGAGCGGGGCAGTGAAAAGGCGGGGGACAGAGCGACGTGGAGGCGATTTGTTTGTGGCCACCCCGAACGGGATTGAGGCGTCTGGCAATAGATAGACAGACAGATAGAATAAGTAAATAAATGAAGTGTATATATATATATATATGAATAATTAAATGAAGTGTATATATATATATATATATATATATATATATATATCACATGGAGAGACAGACTGACAAATGAGGATGTAAAGAAGCATTGTGGTGTGGATGTGGATGTGATAGGAAGCGTTAGGAGAAACACACTGTGGTGGTTTGGCCATGTGGAGAGGATGGAGAGTGAGAGACTGACGACGGGAGTTTATGTGAGTGAGGTGGAGGGGGAGAGAGGGAGGGGGAGAACGAGGATGAGATGGAGGGATAGAGTGGAGAGGTATATAAGAGAAGGGGGTGTGAGTTGGGAGCAGAGGGACTTTTATGCATGGTCGCGGAGACTGTGGACGTGTATTTCACATGCTCTCTCCTCTAGCTTTGTAGGGCTGCCTCACTGGCAATAGCTTTTCTTTTTTTCACCCTTCTGGTGACTCTAGGATAGCTAGTTTCTCACTTTCCTCCCCTCCGTATTAGCTAGGAACAGTAAGTGTCTGTTCCTGTACACTGAGATTACCTTTGCTTATTGCCCATGGAGGGTCCCCCGCACTGATCGCTCTGGGACGTGAATTAACACGGTCGGGCCTCCCTGGAGTGGTTTGAGAGGGCAATTTCAGCCTTAGGTTTGTGGTTCCCGGTTGTTTGTCCCATGCTCGTCTTTTCTCCTTTTTCCCACTTCCCCCGTCCCTATGGCGGATGCCCTTACTGCTTCCCCTCCCTTCAGGGGGGGGAGGCGGCCCTGATGAAACTCCAACGGATTTAAGGACTGCCCGCAAACTGAATGGCCCCAGACACATCTCTTGGACATACCTGTAAATAACGCTCAGTGTGTCACCCTACATGCTCTAGGTTCTACTCCCTTGAGCAGTCTCAATCCTTTCCTCATCAAGAAAGTGATTGAATACTGTGCTGGGGAGGTGGAACAAGTTAAAAAACTTGGTAACGGAGACCTTCTTATCAAAACCGTAAACACATCCCAGGTTAAAGACTTAATGAAACTGCATAAGTTCCAGAAATATGATGTCAAGTTGAAGATCCCGTATTCCATGAATTCCTGCAGGGATCTCACGGTTAAGGAAGAGGACGAGATCATACGGGAACTTGCTCAGCAGGACGTAATCGGTGCCCAGTTTATTACAAGATATTCTGAAGGCGTGAGGACGAAGACTGCCACCATCGTCTTGCCTTTGGCAAAGTTTCAGTCCTGGACCATGTCAAAGTTGGCTACGAAATTGTTAACGTTAGGCCAAACATCCCCAATCGACTTTGTTGCTTAAGGTGTCAATTATATGGGCACGGTGATAAGACTTGTCGGGCTTCCCAGTCAGTGTGTGGCAAATGTGGAACACAGAGACATGATGCTGAACACTGCACATCGGAGATGGTACGTTGTTTTCACTGCAAGAGTGCACACTCCACTTCCTCTAGGGATTGTCCCAAGTGGAAGGAGGAGAAGGAGGTCTACATAGTGAAAACAACTGAGGGCATTTCCTACTACGAAGCTAGGAAAAAGGTGAAGGAGTTGCATGCAATTCCCACGCCGAATAGTTCCTATGCTTCGGCGGTAATGTCCCATCCCGTGATATGTTCTGTTGAAACACAGACTGACCCTGAACCTGTTCCTCCTGCCTCACACTCTACCTCTCCATCTGAGCCTCCTGTCCAATCCACCTCTCAAACTGACACCCCTGTTGCACCTTCCTGCTCTCAGGTTGCTGGTGCCTCTCAGTCAGTCAAGCCAAAACCGAAGCCTGACAACTCTAGTAAGAGTAATATGACCATCCTTACCAAGTCACAACCTCATGTTCTTCCTGCTCCTGGCCCAGCGAGGGAGAGAATAGGTAGCTCTTCCTCGGTGGAATCTGGGACCCTAGTTATTGACGAAAACATGGAGGTTTCCGTTACCAAGCACCGGGATAGGTCTCCCGGTAGTCGCTCGCCTGCTGACGGGCGGCATAAAACAACTAAGAGCACAGGCCACCCCCGTTAATCTTAAACCGCCGCATTCACTATATTACAGTGGAATTGAAGAGGTATTGGGAATAAATTACAATATATAGCAATCTTGCTTTCCATACACAGGTCAGACATTGTTTGTTTACAGGAGACGTGCCTGGAGGATCATCCTGATCCTCCACAGTTCAAACACTACCACCCGTATAGAAGATATGAAGGTCATGGGGTTGCCATATACACACACAAATCACACCCACAAACGGAATTGATTCTAAATTCTACTCTGGAAGCGGTCACATGCAAAGTAAAATTTAATAACATGTATTTGTCTATTTGCTCTCTGTACTGTCCTCACATGGCCTCAATGATAGTAATGCTTTATATTCACTGATTGAACATCTTCTTGGGAATAAGTTAGTGTTGGGCGATTTTAACGCCCATCACTATCAATGGGGTAGCTTGAGGATTGATGGTCGTAGGGAGCAAGTAGCCAACCTGATACTACAGTCCAACCTCTGTCTTCTGAACGATGGTAGAGCGACTTGTGTAGATGATCGTACTGGTAACTTTTCGGCCATTGACATATCTTTGGCCTCCCCTGGTATACATCAAGATTTCTAATGGGACCCTTAAGACGACTCCTTGGGAAGTGATCATTTACCCATCTGTCTTTCTTATACACGTGACATCGTTACGGACCGTCCACCTCCAAAATTTAACTATAAGAAAGCAGATTGGGGATCCTTCTCAAGGATCGCCAATTTAGATATATCTGGGGAGACCATAGATGTTAAAGTCGAAAATGTAACTACTTCCATATTACACGCAGCTGTGGCTGCTATTCCCAAGACTTCTACAGTTCATGCGAAGCATAGAGCACATTGGTGGATGCCGGATTGCCGACAAGCATTAAGGAAATGCAAGGAGATACAGGATTTTTGACAGTCAGCCTACTGAGGAAAATTTTATTGCATACAAACAGGCAAGGGCTGAGGCAAGAATAATATGGGCCAAACGTGACTTCTGGCGGTCCTTTGTGTCCACGATGACTCGTACTACACCATTAGTAAAGTCTGGTCCACTATAAAAATATTAAATAATAAAGGCCCATACTTCCCTGTCACCACCCTACAGGTGAACAACACCATCTATGACGAGCCCATGGACGTTGCTAACATCCTTGCCATGAGTTTTTCTCATGTACATAGCTCAGCCAATTATTATCCACATTTTCAACATCATAAACGCATGGCTGAGCTACAGATCATAGACTTTGCCACAGAAGACGCAGACTCCCCGTACAACTGAGAGTTTATGCTAGTTGAACTCCTTCTTGCCCTTAAATCCTGTAAAGACACCAGCCCTGGATCAGACACCATCACGTACGGTATGATCCAGCATTTTAATTAGGACAACCTGATTAAGATGTTAGCATTGTACAATGAGATTTGGGCGTCTCGAACGTTCCCAAACTCATGGAACTTTGCACATGTCATACCGATACCCAAAGAGGCTGATTGTCTTATGAATCCCACTTCATTTCGTCCTATTGTGTTGACTTCTTGTCTATGTAAGGTCATGGAACGAATGGTAAACAATAGGCTTCTTTTTGTTTTAGAGTCGAAGAATTTGTTAAATGATCAACAATGTGTCTTCTGTAAAATACAAAAGTTCACTAGATTATTTAATAAATTTGGAGCATTGTATTTCAGAGGCATTTGCCAATAAAGAATTCATGATACGGGTATTCTTGGACATCCATAAGGCCTTTGACATGACATGGCAACACGGTATACTAATGAAGCTCTATGCTTATGGTTTAAGAGGAAATTTGCCTATTTTTATTTCAAATTTCTTAAGGGACAGGACTTTCTCTGTCAAATTGCCCCGTAACGTAACTTCGGATATATTTATCCAGGAAAACAGGGTGCTGCAGGGAAGTGTGCTTAGTCCTACTTTATTTAGCATTATTATCAATGACATACTGTCATCAGCTCCCACCCCGAGGAATCTTAAATACTCACTCTATGCTGACGATTGTGCAATAAGGCACTCTTCCCATAATGCACAATTTTCGGCTGGGCGGATTCAAGCAGCCCTTGACTCTGTCCACCAATGGGCCTTGCAGTGGGGATTTAAGTTTTCTGTCCCTAAGTGTGCCGCTGTGGTTTTTACGACTCGTAACGTACCTAATTTGTGCATAACTTTGGATAATCAGGAGGAACTTTTTCAAAATTCTGTAAAGTTTTTGGGAATACATATTGATCATCGTTTGAACTTCAAAATTCATGTTAATAATTTGACTGCTCATTGTGATAAACCGTTAAATGTCCTCAAGTACCCAGCGGGTACTACATGGGGTACCGACAGAAAATCTTTAGTGATGGTGTATAAGTCCCTTATTCGATCAAAGCTAGACTATGGCGCACAGGTGTATGGCTCGGCATCCGATGCCACAATGAAAGGATTGGATGTGCCACAGAATAAATGTTTGTGAATGTGTCTTGGAGTCATCCGGTGTACCCGTGTAGCTCGTATGGAAGTGGAGGTGAATGTGCCTCCCCTTCGTATTCGCCGCAACCACCTGGCTTGGTCCTATGGACTCAGAACATGGAGGAAAAGTAATATCGGCAATGTGGCCTGTACCCGCCCCCCGCGTCAATACCACCATCTCATGCAGGGGGTGCATCGGCCACTTGTCGTTTGCCAGCACTTACTGACTCAGGAGCTTGGTATGGACCTCAGTGACTGTGACAAGTTGGTGTCAAAAAATATATATAGCGCCTTGGGAGCCACCCGGCTTTACCATTGACGTATTGTGACTCCCAGCACCAAAGGCTAAGGCACTGGAGGCGGAGGTCCACCACTTGTTTCGTAACATCATTGTTCGTCACTTAGGGTCCCACCAATTGTACACAGACGGTTTCAAGTCAAGTGAATGTGTGGGTGTTAGTGTATGGTCGACTGAATGTGCCCTTAGGTATGGGTTGCCGACTCATACATCTGTGTTTACCTCTGAACTTTTTACTATTGACAAAGCCATAGACTATGCTCTCAATTCTAGGCATGACTCATTTGTCATATTTTCGGATTCAAAATCAGCCCTTCAGGCAATTGCAACTTGCACTATGGATTCTCATGAGATCCAGGGCCGCATCGTTAATAAGTTGCATTCATGCAACAAGTCATTCACGTTCATCTGGGTGCCTGATCATTGTCATATCTACGGCAATGAGCAGGCTGACTTACTTGCAAAGTCGGCTGTAGAGCTCGAGGAGACTTGGGACGTTCCACGTGATCTACAGTCGAGTCTCTCTCTCGGAAAGAAATCAATAAATCTTCTATGGCAAGTCAGTGGACCAGACTAAATATTCCAACTTGTAAGCCGCACCTGGGCGACTGGGACACCGCCAACCGCCCCAGTCGCCTTAAAGAAAAAGTATTGTCACGGTTATGGCTCAGTGCCACCGTTTTAAGTCATATGAAACCATACATGGAACGACAATTCCCACCGGACTGTGACATCTGTGATGCGGTGTTATCTATCAGTCATATCATCCTGCGCTGTTGGCAATTTATTCGTGAACGTGCTTCACTTATAAATTACTGCGGCGCAGCAGACGTCCCCTTCACCCTTTTCACCATCCTGGGTGATGGGGGCATTGTTATGAATGATAAATTGATGGCTTACTTGAGAGAAATTGGACTGATCAGAGTGATGTGACTTTTTTACTGTATGCTTATGGTTTTTATCAACCGTAAGTATGTATATATATATTGTACTATTAATTAGGGCTGACAGTTTACATATTTGAAATAGTTCCTCCTCCCACTGACCTACTTCTAATATAGATGTCCCCTACATTAAACCCCGTTCCTCGACTGACAGTCACCAGTTGAGTGCAAGTGTGCAATATAGAAAGGTATTGGGCACTTGCAGTCGATGGTGGTCTATTTGGCGAGGTTCTTCACTTTTTGTACATATTATGTAAATATATTATAACATCTTGCTTAAGTTATTCTAATTAGGGCCGACAGCTGACGTATATGGAAATGTTCCTGACTTGTCTGGTTCCCTTTCATATACTGAAGTCCCCTATATTGGGTTGTGCCTCGACTGACAGTCACCAGGTGATGAGTGCAGGTATGTACTGTAGAAAGGCATTACATATCTGCAGTCGATGGTGTTCTGTTAGTCGAGGTGTTTTTAGTGTAGGTCTTGCTATTTGTCTCTGTATGATTTAGTCTAGGTTAGCGATTTGTCTGTTAGGTGATTACTTTTAGGGTCATTAGATTAGGTTTTTCTTTATAATATATGGTCTAAAAAATATAAAACCAGGAAAAAATTTAAAAAATAAAAATACTATATATATATATATATATATATATATATATATATATATATATATATATATATATATATATATATATATATATATATATATATATATATATATATATATATATATATATATATATATATATATATATATATATATATATATATATATATATATACGTGTACATGAAAGTGTGTCTGTATATATGCATGGAAGTGTGTGTGTGTGTGTGTGTGTGTGTACGTTTGTGTACGTTTGTGTATGTATGTATATACCGGTATATATATATATATATATATATATACATACATATATATATATATATATATATATACACACGGCCTTAATGACCAGGGGCTTTGGCCCGAATGGTCGATAGGCCAAAAAAAAAAAAAAAAAAAAAATTGGAAGCAGGGCAGTGAAATAGCGGGGGACAGGGTGACGTGGAGGCGATTTGTTTGTGGCCACCCCGTATGTGATTAAGGCGTCTAGCAATATATCTATATCTATCCATCGAGCTACATCTATCTATCTAATTATATACAGTATAAGCACTCTTGGGTGACTGCTACCGTAGGATTCTTTTCTTTTAGTGTTGAGGTCGAGCAATTCGAAAACTGCCTCGAATGATTAATATATATTCGTAGTTAAGGATGGGAATATTAATTTCTGTGTACAACTCTTACATACAGGTACCGTTACCTTAAAATTTGTGATTCTTCCCTACACAGAATAGGCCAAACTTTGACATTCGTTGACTTTCACATACCACATGTAAATCTGAGAGAATGATGGGGAGATGTGAGGTTAGGTTAAGCTGTGATTGGCTGGATTAGGTCATTTTAGGCTGGGTTGGATTCAGCTGGATTTGGTATAGCCGGATTAGGTTAGACTGGGTTAGAATACATCGGTTTGGAAATGTTTTGGTTGGTTTATATTAGGTTAGGTCCATAACGCCATAACCACCTCCTTACCCATGAATAATGAGTACGCATGAGCTGGGATGGTTACATTGACGTTTCGTGTACATTGTAATTCGGCGGATCACCCAAGTCGTCTAGCAGCGTGTTGTCCATGTTCACTGTAGCAAAAGTTTCTAAAAAGTTATATTCTCCAACCATCACGTTCATACGAACAATACATGGTAGGATATTTGCCGTATCAACATGTATTTTTTGTTAATTCATAAGCTTTTACAAATTAATTTTGTGGAACTTGGATTCCCGTTCTGTGGGCTCCTCGAACGCCAGTTCACCCGAGTGTTCTAACATCGAAGCAAACTTGAGGTATGCTGAGTCAGAAGCCTGCGATTTCGGCGATGTTTTTCATCTAATATTTGTCCATTAAATACTTGACTTGCTGTCAACACAACGTATGATTATAGAACTTATGCAGGTGTTCGTCATGTCCTTGAGTGGTTTTAAATATTCATTTAACCAAAACCATTAAGGATGGAATGTTTTTTTTTTTTTGGCATAATATCTAGTACACAATAGTTTTCTTATATGAGTTACAAAAGCTCAACATGGAGTTCAGTTCACTGGAGTTTAATTGTGCGCCAATTGCTCAACGAGATGTTTCCAGACAGATGGATTGGGCGTGATGGACCGATATCGTGGACACCTCGGTCTCCTGATGTTACACCCTTAGATTTCTTCCTTTGGGGCTATGTAAAAGATGAAATCTACAAAACACCCGTTCCAAACACCGACATCCTTCGTGAACGGTTAACGGGAGCCATACGTAAGGTCACCGGTGATATGCTGAGGGTCACATGGCAAGAGATCGATCGTCGGTTGGATGTGCTGAGGGTCACAAAAGGAGCCTATACACTATAGCTAACGGTTTTGGTTAAATAAATATTAAAAACATTCAAGGACTTCACAAACACCCTGTATATATATATATATATATATATATATATATATATATATATATATATCATCATCAGCCGTTTGAGTATTCACTGCAGGACCGGCCTATCCCGACCGAAGTCGGGACGATACAGCCGATCAAATGGCTTAGGCTGTATGGTAGAGATTGTATGTAGGGTGGGACGTGCTTGTAAGTGTAATTGTAGTGTTGGCGTGGCTTTGGATGTGTGTAGTCTGTGAATCAAGTGTAATCAGCCCGCGCAAGCCGACTGGGTGCAAGCATACTTTATAGTAAGCGACACTGGTTCAACCACAGCACCCCTTGTGTCCGCCAATGCAGTACGTGGCTGGGTGAACACTCCTAAAGTTTATTACTCTGGCGGGGCGCGAACCCTGGTTCACCCTTGTACGAAACGCACACTCTACCACTGTACCACAGAGGTGCTATATACACAGTATATATATATATATATATATATATATATATATATATATTTTATCCATCAGACATGAACGATGGTGGAGTAATTCTTTTGTACCTCTTAACCCGTCACGTCCCGAGCTATTTCGCACCTCCGACACCCCCCAATCCTGAGGTATTTTCGAAAATTTTTTTTTTTGGCTAAAATCTCTGCTTCTGGTGAGAAACATCGAAATTTCAGAGAGAAATCGCTCACCTGAGGTTTAAAATACTCGATTCAAGTAGCAGTACCTCCTTACCCGACTGGGTTTTCTAACAGGCTGGCACCAAAGAAAACGAGTTCTATGGGAGGGTAACTATTTCACACCACTCATAAACGGTATTTACTTATTTACTTGGTACGAATTTATGTGTAGTACGAGAGTATATTGGTTTTCAAACAGTATTATAGGTATTATAAGCATTATTTCACTCACTAACTCATCACCATACCTGATCTTCTTTTGCCACATTACCTGATCATCATTTCTGACTGTTTCTTCCTCTAATGCTATGTAAACTTTGTCCTCCACATTGTCATCGATTGGGGAATCACTCTGGCCCTGAATATCTTTATTGGCCAGGTCACTGGTAACAGGTGAATTGCCGAGACAGTGGCGTCCGAGGGGGAGGGGGAGATTATGCGGTGTAAGGCATTGTCCCACCTTGGCATCTTGTAGAGGAATAGAGGAAGGTGTCCCGTGTATACGTACGAAAAATCACACGCTAAAATAGAAAATTGTGCAAATTAGGGACCTTGCAATTCCATGACATACCAGTACGTCATCGGGACTGGCAAATGCAAAATGTTACAACGTACCTATATGTTGATGGGACGTGGCAGGTTAAACAAAAACTCTTGACCTATTTATGCCGCGGTCAAGGCACTCAGATTAAGGCATTACCCGTCCCCACCCCAGGAGGGGCAAGGGGACGTGTATTGTTTTCACTCGGTTTGTCTGTTTGTTTGTCTGTCTGTTAACGACTCTACAAAAAAATACTGATGCGATTTTGGCTAAAATTACATGGATGACAGGCTATGACCTGATCACCTGATTAAATTTTGGGCCAAACTGGGCTAAGGCCTAGGCTGTAGGGCCAAAAACTGTAAAATAATATAAAAATAAATAAATATATAAAAAATAGTTTTTTCACCTTAACTCCTCTCAAATTTGTCATATTGACATGAAACCAAAACCTAAATATGCATCTTTCAGATCTGCATCCTGTTACATGCCTCATTTCATCAGGGGGGTCACCCCCCAGTTAGCGGTAGGGGGGGTCAGTGTCAAGTGGGTCAGGCCTAAAATCTTAAATGGGCATAAAATCGTCAATTTTCACCCGATTTACTCCAAATTTGATGTGAAATCTTTGACTAGATATCCTGTTGTGTTTATAGGTCAGCACTAAAATGACTGCCGGGGACGGGTTTGCTGTGCCCTGGCACCACTTCTTGTTTCGTACATTTTTTGCATCCAGAATGGTTGGACTGCTGTCAAAACAACGTACAACCATGCTATCAACCAAAAATGAAAGATCATCGGGTAATTCGTTAGTCTATCTATAGCCCGACGCCCTAATCCTGCAAAGGGTGGCTGCAGACAAAACACCTCCAAGTTGCTCTGTCACCCACCATTTGACTACCCTCCCCCCAAATCACCCCCCCCTCCCTCATATACCTCTCTACTCCATCCCTCCACCTCATCCTCGGTCTACCCCTCCCTCTCCCTCCCTCCACCTCACCTACATACACCCTCTTAGTCAGTTTTTCATTCTCTATTCTCTTCACATGTCCAAACCACCTCAATGTATTTCTCCTAATCTTCTCATCCACATCCACCCCACAACGTTCCTTCACTTCTTCATTCGTCAACCTGTCCCTCCATGTCACTCCACATGCTTCTCTCAAGTAACTCATTTCCACTGCTCTCACTCTTGACTTGTTCCCCTCTTGCAAGGTCCACGCCTCACTTCCATACATCAGGGTAGGGATCACAATACTATCATACAGTGACTTCTTAACTTCCATACTCACCTCCCTATTTCTCATCACTGCTTTCAGTATACCAACCACCTTCCTTCCCTGCTGTACCCTTTCACGCACTTCATCCCCCAAAACTCCATCCTTACTCATCACACTACCCAAGTACTTGAATGCACTCACATTCTCCATATCCTCACCATCCAACCTCACTGCACACTCTGTGACTTCATTCCTCTCAAACATCATAACTTTACTTTTGTTTACATTAACTTTCAGATTCCTCCTCCTACACACTGTCTCAAATTTACTCACCAAACCTTGCAACTCCCATCCATCTTCACTCAACAATACTGTATCATCAGAAAATACTTGCTTATTACTGATGCGGAACCTACCTTTAACCCGGGAGTCAGCCCCGGTCAAAGGTAATATATATATATATATATATATATATATATATATATATATATATAATATATACATATATATATATATACTCTACATCAGTGACATACAAGAGCCAGGGATGCCTCAGTGCGCAGTACCAGTGTCGAATTCCATAAGTTCTGTATTTCCCATAGCCGTTTTCTTATTGTATTGTGTCTGCTTTTTACGCCCTTTGATTGTCTGGTTAATCGGTTACTTCAAAATGCACCAAAAATATATGTGCACTTCACATCAGCAGAATGAGCCGCACCCGCAACATAATAGAACTGTGATGCCCATTATGTTGCCAGGTGATGCATTAAATGTGAACCACCTTCTCTCTCTCTCTCTCTCTCTCTCTCTCTGATGTAACTGGCTAGTGCTGCCTTAACCCTTTAAAAATGATAACGTTCATGCTTGCAATCTTCAGCTGGTGAAAATGTTAACTCACTACAAGAATTTAACAGCAGAAGTAGTCGTTGTTTTAACCAGACTCGGCTTATTTGAATGTAAACCCTGTAGACTGCTGGCTGAAGTTGCCTCCCCTTCCTCCAGTCGATCATCCCTCTCCCCTTTCAGGGAATAGGGAGGGAGTTTATATATGGAAGTTTGCATAACCAGGCAGAGAAGCCGGCCAGCTATGTCAGTGCCATCACGCGAAGGAGCCCCTCTCCAGCATCAATTCAGTAGCAGAAAGAACAAAATAAAAATGAATTAGTGATGACATCAGAAACATTATTAAAGGTATGGCACACATCGCTGGAAAGTTCATGGAAAACTAATGGGCTTTACTTATGGAAATTTTCTCAAAACTCGACATTATATAGCTGAAAAAAGCCAAAAAAATGCCAGGTTGAGCACCAAAACTCAGTTATCTCGGAAACCGTTAAAGCTATAGCTGACCTACAGCCATCGTTGGAAAGTTTATGGGAAAATAATGCCTGTTACTTAAGTGACTTTTCTTCAGATTTGCCACCATATTGCTGAAAAAACCATGGGAGGCCATACTGAGTACCATGGGTTGTTTTACAAAATTAAACTTACAGTGAACCTACACACAAATCACTGGAAAGCTTATGAAAAATTAACAGACGTCACTAAGTGACTTTTTTAAACATTCGCAGCCATATTAATGGAAAAATAAAAAGAGCTACACTAAACACGAAAATTGTTATTTCGGAATTTATTAAGTTACAGCGGCGTACAGACACTGCTAGAAACTTATGGAAAAGGAATAGGTATTACGTGTGACATTTTTCTTTTTTCAAAATTAGTTACCATACTGCCGAACGATTCCTCAAAGCGCCAAACTGAACGGTGAAGCTTAATCATCTCGGAAACTGTTACCGTACTGCTACGGCTGATCCACAAACATCAGTGGAATACTAATGATTATGCAACTGCTTTTATTCAACTGGTTTATCTATCAAACGCCACTATACTGCTAAAAAACAAACAAAAAAAGCAAAATTAGCACGAAAACTGGGCTATTTCAGATATTATTACAGCTACAGCGGACCTACGCTCGTTGTGGATAAGCTAAGGTAATAAATATTACTGACTGGATTTTTCTCAAAATTCGCCACCATATTGGTGGAAAAAAAAAAATCCAGTTTGAATACCAAAGCTACCTTAGATATCATTAAAGCTACACCGGACCTACGGTATTACGAAGACTGTTGAAAACAGGCTATGGAAAATCAGTGCTTACTATAGCTGGTTTATTTTCATCTGAGGGAACTGGGTCGATCTCAACAGGTTAATACTATGTCCTGGTTGCATGAAATTCGATGAGCCTTAGTTATGAGGCAGGAATGAGACTCCTTGGCTATGATAGTAGTCAAATTCTCCCTTCAATCTTGAGTGCACCTGGCCACTAACTGAGCCGTATGGAGTCGAGGATCTTTATCAGATGAAAGTAAACGCGCTATGGTAAAGCTGCTATATTCAAAATGAAAATCGCCACCTGAGTGATGAAAACGTAAAAAGAAAAAAAAAAAAAAGCCAAATTTAGCACTCCGTCTTTGTAAGCTTGATCGCTCGGTCATCGTTCCACACTTTCAAATGTGAACGTCAACAACTTTTTGTTTTTATTTATTTATTTTTAAGCAAATATCGATGTTGCCCAATTGCTATCAGTTGCTGAGTGAACGTACCGGTATTTATGGTGAAGCTGTCAGTCAAATTATATAAAAAATAAAAAACTACGATATCGTTTGTAAAAAAAAGTACTTGGTAATACTCTGCCTGCTCTGTATATGCCTAGAGCTGCCGTCTCTTTATCTTGAATGCTGAGAGCTAACAAGAGATCAAAATGCTAGTCACGAAGAAGTACTATAGAAAGGCCACTAAACTTCGGGATATTGGCTACAAAATAAAAAAAAAGTCTTCGCCACATTGAATTGGACGAAGTATAGTGGCTAAAAGTCATTCTCTGGTTTCGAAAGTTTAGTCCATTGGGAGTGTTAGGAGGAAAGAGAAGAACGACGTTGAGGGAAAAAGGAAAGAAAAAGTAAGGAAAGGGTAAGAGCGAGAGGAGGGAGTTTAGACGTCAAGGCCTGGATTAATTATAAGAAAGGGTGACGAAAGAAAGGAAAAGCAACCATAGGAAAAAGAAACAGTTTTAAAAATGAAAGAAAAGCATTTGAGAGCCTAATGCTAATCGCTCGCCAGAATATGCTGTTGGCCAAGTCCAAGATAATTGGCCACATCTTGGTACCCTGAAGGTTTCATGTTGATAGCTCAAGCCGTTCATGATAATGGTTCTGAAGGAGGGAGATAAAAACAAGCTGACCTTTGGCAGCCATTTTGGTGACCTTGACCTTGACCCCGAGTGCCTGTTTTTGAACTCGTCCAAGATTTTGGCCAAATCTTGATACCCTGAGGGTTTCATGTATATAGCTCAAGCCGTTCTTGAAATATAATGGTGCTAAATGCGGGCGATAAAAACTAGTTGACCTTTGGAAGCCATTTTGATGACCTTGACCTTGTCCCCAAGTGCGTTTTCGAACTCGTCCAAGATTTTGGTCAAATTCTAATACCCTTAAGGTTTCATGTTGACAGGTCAAGCCGTTCATGAGATATAATGGCGCTAAAGGAGGGCGATAAAGTTGACCTTTGGCAGCCATCTTGGTGACCCTGACGTTGACCCCAAGTGCCCATTTTCGAACTCGGCCAAGATTTTGACCGTATCTTGATACCCTGAAGTTTCATGTTGATGGCTCAAGTCGTTCATGAGATTTAATGGGAACACACACACACACACACACACACACACACACAGAGGGAATCGTCGGAGGTAGACGTCCGTCACCGGCGCTCCATACCAGACCAACACGGCCAGAGGCATTACCTAAATTAGTATCTTTGAATGAGTCAAGCTCTGTACCAGGTTAGACTAAATGATTTTTCATTATTAAAAGGAAAAGAAATAATAAGTTTAAATAAGACTGGTTCAAACAGAACATAGAACCACGATGCGTTGAGTCAGCTGGGTTTTATACTACAGCAACACGGGGAAAGTGTACATACTCTGTAAGTACATACTCTGTTCATTTAGTATTACAAAATGGATACATACTTCAGTAAAACAAATTTGGAAAAGAAAAGGGATAAAAGTAAAAAGCAAAATGATGATTTCTGCCAAGAACTGGTTGAAGTGGAGACTAACAATAGACTGGTCGAACGTGTACACAAACTAGAAATGGCTTTCAAAAATGAAATTGATGAAATAAAGAAGCAAATGCATTTGCAAAAGGAAGAGATAGAAAAACTAGGAAGGGAGGCCATAAGAAAGACACAACCATCAGTGAACACAGTGGAATTGAGTACGCTTAGGAAGAAAGTGAGTAAAATGGCAAGTACAGTAGTCAATCACGAGAGTGTTATGGAAGAGTTAAAAAATGACACAGAGACAATTAGACAAGCAAGCAGTCTTATGGACCAGAGCAGTGATATTGAGGAGAAGATAACACAGGTGAATGAAGCTGTGCAAGGCTACAAAAATGATGTAGAAACCACGTATGCTGAAATGGTGAAAGTAAAGAAAGACTTAGAAACAAGGGTGGAGGAAAAAAGCATTAAAAAGGAAGTGAAAAGAATAATCCAAAACAATCCAAAGTTAGTCAGAGATTCAGTAGAAATAAATAAATCAATAGTAATCACTGGTATAGAAGAGGAAGAAGTTAAAACAAGATCACTAGAGACAAAAAGGAGATGGCAAATGTAATGAGCTTACTGAAAGAAGTATCAGAGGAAATCTGTAGTAAAGACATAGAGGAACACAAAAGGTTAGGGAAATACGAGAAAAGCAAGACAAGACCTCTAAAGGTGACTTTCCAGAGTGTAAACACTGTGGAAGAGATACTAAAAAATGCAAAAAATCTTATGGAAAAAGAGGAGTTCAAAAATGTATGGATAAAAAGTTGCCTAACACAAGAGGAACTGGAATTACCGAAAGAGAAAAGGAAGGAAGCAAAAACAAAAAATGAGGGAAGATCAAAAGAGGAGAAGAAGAAATTTTTTTACAAAGTAATAGGATTGTAGGTACGAAAGTGGTACACAAACAGGATGGAAGAAAAAGGAGGAAGGTAGTGGAACCATGTCATGACAAGTATATAAACAAGATGATAAAGTTGATGTACTCAAATGTGGCTGGAATGGTATCTAAATTACTAGAGATGAATGATTATGTCAGAGAAAATGAACCACAAATAATATGCCTAACTGAGACAAAATTAACACCAAGGATATCCAATGACATACTAAACTTAGAGGAATACAATGTATGGAGAAGAGACAGAAATTTAAAAAAAGAAGGAGGAATTATAATATTAACTAAGACAAATCTAAAAGTCAAAGAAATAAACCTAGATATACCATCACAAGTAGAACTGATTGCAGTAGAGATCGACACATCTGAAGGTAAAGTAATTGTAGCCAATTTGTACATGCCACCCAGATCAAACACATGGGAAAGAGACGAATATGAGGACCTGGCAGAGAGTACAATTCAGAGTATAAGATCATTGCTACATAAAATGGAAGAGAAATCAGAAAGAATTATACTATAGTAGGACTCGCCTACGTTTGCGGCTGTGGTGTGGCCCGCACCTGTGTACAGTGTTGCCACGTCTTCTACACCGTTCTCTCTCTCTCTCTCTCTCTCTCTCTCTCTCTCTCTCCTGGCGGGAGATGTGAGCCACCCTGAGTACTTTTGATTCTTTTATAAGTTGTTTATAATTGTGCTTTCATTTGTTAATTTGGTTTTGTTATATTTAGTGATATCATTTTTTGTATACGGCAACAGATGACCCGTTATTGCAGTACCATGATTGATTTTCATTCATTCATTCTATTTCCCCTTCCTCCATCTCTCTCACAGCCTGACAATGCCTCCACCACCACCACCACCACCACTCGTCTCTCTCTCTCTCTCTCTCTTTTATTGCAAGAGACATTTTGGATATTTTCTTTTACATAATATTGTATATATTGTAAATTTGACATCATTTCCACATCACCCCTGAGATCAAGGCCACCGACTGGGTGTGGAAGTGTTGCCGCTCGCGAGTGAATAATGTTTTTTTTTTTTACTTCAGTATTGGCATATAAAAGACCCGCCGGCATGTCGTAAAAATACCCCCGCTAATACCAATACACCAGTCCTGTATGAGACAGCCCTAGCATGTATTCAATATGGACGGTGGGTGTTAGCGCCGAAGTGGTGACATGTAGAGGTGTATGGTATGTAGGAGGACTGCTGGGCCTTGATAGCAGACTGTGAAGCCTATGCCCAGAGTCGGACACATAAAAAAAAAAAAAAAAAAAAAAAAAAAATTTGTCCTACATATTAGCTCATGATTATAAATGTGATTATTCCTCGCCCTTAAAATTACGGTAAAAGCCAGTAAATGTGAGCATTTTCCCCTAGCAACACCTGTACAAGCTATGCTTGGGTCTATGGAGGTATGTACTGTACTTTACTTTAGGCCAGACTGGGTGTGTCAGTGTTGCCACTCACAAGAATTATATGAATTATTTCTTTTACTTTGGATATTGGCATATTTCTTCTTTTTTCAGGCTCATTCTCTTATATCCATAACTGTAATATTATTACCCACCCTAAAACTACGCTAAAAACCATTAAAAGTGACTACAATTTCTTTTAGCAACACTGTACAATATGTATGCCATGTTTGTGTTACTGTATAAATATTTTATGCATAAGATTACTGTTGATTCATCCATCAAAATACACAAGTGTAAGTTTTATTCATCTGAATTTATCGTATTTGTGTTGCCTTGTACATAAATAGCTTCCGTTTCACATCGCAAGTTGGGGAAACGTGGCACCATTGTACACAGGTGCGGGCCACACCACAGCCGCAAACTTAGGCGAGTCCTACTATAACTGGGGACTTCAATACAAATATAAATTGGAATACTCTAGATATAAATAGCCAAGAAAGCTGTTGGGACCAAAAGCTCCTGGATCTCGTACAAGAGTTTTTCTTAACGCAACATGTGAGGGAAACCACCAGAAAAAGAGGACTTGATGTACCTTCAGTGCTAGATCTAATATTTACTAGGCAAGAAAATGACATTGACAGTTTAATATATCACCCTCCACTCGGCAAACGCGATCATGCAGTACTAAATTATAACCTCAGGATAGCATATGACATAGTAAACAGCAATGACAGTTACAAAAAGAGCCTAAACTATAAAAAGGGAAATTATCAAGACCTAAAGAAGTATTTCTTAGAAGTTGATTGGGAAAATGAGCTTAGAGGACAAGATTTAAATGCTGTATATAAAAAATTTTGTGAATTTTATGAAATAGGAGTCCAGAAGTACATACTACAGCACAAAGAAGCAGATAAGAAAATACAGAAATGGTTCAATACAGAATGTAAAAAATCAAAAGAAAGAAGAGATTTGTTGTGGAATAGATACAGAAGACACAATAGTGAAAGGGCGTATAATAATTACAAACAGGCAAGAAACGACTATACAAGAATAAGGAGGGAAGCCCAAAAACAGTTTGAGGAGGATATAATAAATAAAAGTAGTGATCAACCAAAGCTGTTTTACAGCTATATCAGAAGCAAAACCAAAGTAAAAGATATAATACAATCCATTACGAACGAGGGAATCACTTATACACTAGAGAAAGATATTTGTGAAGCACTAAATAAGAATTTCCAATTAGTTTTTACAGAAGAAAAGAATTTTGAGGGGGACTATGTGGAACACGCATGTCCTCACATACTACCAGATATACAAATAGCAGAAAACGTAATACAGGAGGAGTTAAGTAGATTAGACAGAGGAAAAGCAAGTGCTCCTGATGAAATTTCATGTTGGGTATTACGAGAATGTGCAAAGGAGTTAAGTAAACCATTATTTTTAATTTTCAAGAAATCCTTGAGTCAAGGGAAACTACCTGATATTTGGAAAAAAGCAAATATAGTCCCATTATTCAAGAAAGGAAATAGACAAAATCCTCTCAACTACCGACCAGTATCACTGACCAGTGTTGTAAGCAAGATATTAGAAAAACTTATAAGAAAAGCTTGGGTAAATCATCTAGAAGAACACAGTATGATAACAGAAAGACAGTTTGGTTTCAGAAAAGGAAAATCATGTGTTACTAATCTGTTTAGCTACTATGACAGAGTAACAAACACAATACAGGAAAGGGAAGGATGGGTGGACAGTATCTATTTAGATTTCAAGAAAGCTTTTGACACAGTACCACACCAAAGACTTTTATGGAAACTGTACCATCAAGGAAGAATTCGTGGCAAACTGTTTTGTTGGATGCAAGACTTTCTCATAAAAAGAGAAATGAGGACAGTACTAAGAGGAAACTACTCATCATGGAAAGAAGTGACTAGTGGAGTACCACAGGGTTCGGTGCTGGCACCAATCATGTTTTTAGTGTACATAAATGATATAAACAGTAACACTGGAAATGAGAGCTATCTGAATATGTTTGCAGATGATGCAAAAATACAAAGGAGAATTACTAGCACAGACTCTTGTAGGGAGCTACAAGAAGAATTAAATAAACTTCATGAATGGAGTAGTATTGGCAAATGGAATTCAATGTGGACAAGTGTCATGTAATCAAGTTTGGTAAAAGTGGAAAAAGACCTGATTGGGATTATAAGTTAGGAAATAAAACCCTATACACATCAGAAAGAGAGAAAGACCTAGGTGTGATTATCAATAACAGACTATCTCCGGCTGACCACATCAGCGAGAAGGTACGGAACATGTATACACTGCTTGCAAATATAAGAATAGCATTCACATACATAAATGAAGACATGCTAAGAAGGATAATAACATCATTCATTAGACCAACCCTGGAATATGCATCAGTAGTCTGGAGTCCTCATCTCAAAAAGCATATAGACAAGATTGAAAAAGTTCAAAGGGCTGCTACAAGATGGATACCAAGCTTAAGGGACCTAAGCTACGAAGAAAGACTAAATAAACTGAATCTACCAACACTACAAGAGAGAAGGAAAAGAGGTGACATGATAATGCTATGTAAGTGCATATCAGGAAAGGAGAAAATAGACATAAATGATTACTTAACATATGGAGAAGCATCAGCAAGAGGACACTGCAAAAAACTGCATAAAAAGAGAGGTGATAAAGACGTAAGGAAATTCGGTTTCCCAAACAGAGGAATTGATCAATGGAATGCACTACCGAATGAAATAGTGTGTGCCAAAACAGTTCACAAATTTAAGGATATGTACGATAAATATGGTTTAAGACACGGGACAGTACGAGCTTGACTCATTCCTGTAAAGATACAATTAGGTAAGAACAATTAGGTAAGAACACACACACACACACACACACACAGAGGCAGGCAAAAACATTATCGCTCCGCCTTGTAAAGGTGGGCGAGAAAAATGGATAAATGGATGTGGATGTCAGAGAGAGAGAGAGAGAGAGAGAGAGAGAGAGAGAGAGAGATGAGGGGGGAGGGTGAGGAGCAGCTGCGTTAGAGTAGAAGCGGAAGCGGCAGCAGACACGCGCCATGAAGAGCAGCTGCTGTGGGGGGGGGGGGGGTGCGCGCGCGCGCTTCATCGTATTTACGCTTAAATGTTCGAGTTTACATTGTTTCTTAGCTTGCGTGTGGGCATATACAAGTTGTTAATGAATATATAAATATACCGTATGAATAATATATCTATCTATCTATATATATATATATATATATATATATATATATATATATATATATATATAACATGTTTCCCATCATTCTTTCCACTCCTCCATTTTTTTTTTCCTACATCTCTTCGATATCCCTCCGCCATGTCTACCCCTCAACTGCCTCCTCCCTCCCCTCCCCCCCATCTCCCGTTCTATTGTTAACTACACAATACCCACCACACAGCCACATATACCCACCTCACCGAATATCGCTCACCTCACCACACTTTACTACGTCTCACCACAGTTCTCATCTCCCAACACCTACTGTACACTCAACACATCTTACATTCACCTGACACCACCTCATTCAGTTCATCACACATAATTACCTCACCACGTATCACACCCATCTCCCTCACCTCACCACACCACAATATAACCCATTACACTTCACCACCATACTTCATCACACCTCGCATCCACACCTCACCCATGACACACCTCAAATCCATCTTACCACACCTCAGCACATCTCACTCACCTCACGAGACCTCACAACCACACCTCATCACATCTAACCACACCTCACAACAACTAACCACACCTTACAAGCACACATCATCACATCTCATAGAATCTCACCACACCCTACAACCACGTTTCACAGCATCTCACTACCACCTACAGCACCTCATCACACATCATAGCATCTTTCTACATCTATCACACTTACTACAACATCAACTTACAAACTCGCAAGGGAAATTCACGAACCACTTTTTCTCATTTCTAACCCATTCAAATTAGATGACGTCTTCTGGATTACAGCGCCGCAATCCCCAGACGATATCATTTAGCTCTGGCGAGACTTTTGCAACTGCAGATGCTTAGTAGCACCTCTTCCTCAGCGATAGATTTTGCATGTTACACATTCTTGTATAGCCTATCACTGAGACAAACTGTCAGATATAAAAGCATAAAAGAGAATACCAGGGAATACCAGTCCGAACAGATCTTGAATTTGGCTCTCTTTTGTATTGTTTTTGTTTTTTCTTGGAAGGAAAGGTTTGCGGGCTCCTGGCCTTTGGTTCCTTCTTTCTTGCATTAAAAAAAAAGCGAAATATGCATAACAAATCCCTAGGGAAAGGGCGGGACGAAGCCTTCAGTGCCAGCTAGAATACGACCCATAGGCTTAGCTATAATTTACCCCTTCCTTACTACGGTGCGCTCCTTAGCTCAATAAAATCGAGTAGCAAGAATGACACCAAATAAGACATCATCGTGATGGGATTAACAGGTTCACTAGTCTGTCAGCCGATCCTCACCAAATAATGCTTCATAACTATTAGCTATTAAAGATTTTTTTTTTTCTTTCAGTACTCACAGCCGTTTGGTAGTGGTGTTTGATACCCGTATAAGGGAAGAGATGTGTAAACATGCAACGTTACACAGTTTTGACGCAGGCAAGCTTATGAGTATGGTGACTACGGATCATAATGCAATACCCTCTCCTGCTAATTCCCTCAATATGGCGACGTATTTTTCATTTTATTGTTGCTATTACCAAACAGCTTATTACAAGAGACCCGCTGAATGAAGGGGTAAGTGAATGCAAGTCCTAGTCCATCCAGTTCTGTCTTCCTTTCGCCCCATCTACACGATGGCGTTTTCATTTAATTCTTGCTATCTTCCAATTTTTTCTTCAACTTAGGAGAGCCATGTAGAGGAGATGATGTTAATAACAGCTATACCTAAACTTCACGTTTGAATATTCTCTCTAAAGCCAAAATGTAGTCGTCAGGCAGTTACCATGGGTTAGGGAGAGAGACCAGGCTGTGAATAGGTTAAAGACTTTCGAACTCCATCACCACAAATAGTTACTTCAAAATTAACGAAACTGTCTGCAGGCAGTAAGAACAAACAAATACATCATCGGATTTAGTGAGCAACAGCCAGTACAGTCCTCTAGAGGCAACAAGAACTAAGCAAAGGCCATCGGACTGAAAGAGTACGAGTCGTACTCGAAATGGCTTGGGAGATTTGGCATCACCTCTTCCTTAGCAATGTATTCTGTAGATCACATACCATTATCTACTTGTATGTTACTGATGCCGATTATGTCCATATTAGGACGGCAAAAACAAAACACAAGAGAACGTTAAAATGTAATAACAAAAATGAATAGTTAAGGAAGAGGTGCTACGAAGCCTTCTATGCCATCCAGAATACAGTTTTGATTCTCTACTCCAAAATAAATTATCGCCGGCTTAGGAGGCTCCCTAGCATCTCCTAATTATTTATTATGCAATATAAATAACCATGGGAGACTTTATGATTCTCTTGTTTGTAATTTACAGCATTTTGACGATCGAGGAAGAAAAATTAATGCAAATTGCTCTAAAAATAGGACGTTATTCTGGAAAGTGCGGAAATGTAGAAGTGACAATGGAAAGAAATTTGAAAGTGTGAAGGATGTAAGCGTTAGATTATTAACCCATGGGGATGAAGTAGGGACTAGATGGAAAGTATATTTTGAAAGTCTGATGAATGAGAATGGAGAGAGCAAAGCAACTGTTAACATGTTTGGTTTTGGGGATGTAAAGAGAAGGAATGCAGTGTTAGGAAACGTGACAATCCCAGAGGTGAAGAACGCTGTGAGGCGGCTGAAAAATGAGAGAGCAGCCGGGGCTGATGAGGTGTATGCAGAGATGATTCAGTGTAGTGGGAAGAGTGGAATGAAGTGCTTGTTGGAAATACCGGTAGCATATGTAAGAAGGAATGAACGAGTGAAACTGTGCCAGCAGAGTGGACAAATGCAGTGACTGTACCCCTGTACAAAAATAAAGGTGAGCAAAATGAGAGCAAGGATTATCGTGGCATAAGTCTATTGAGTGTTATGAAAGAAGTATTATAAAGTAACAGAGACATCAGAAGTCCTAGCGAGTGACGAACAGGGTAGCTTTAGGAGTGGCGGAGGATGTGTGGATCAAATATGTCCAGAGGCAGATAGTGAAGGCGCGTGAGAAGGACAATAAGGTGTTTATTGCATTTAAGGATCTGGAAAAACCATACAAGTAGACAGAAGGATTGTGGAAGGATTTGCGCATGTACGGTGTAGATGATAAGCTACTAGGTGCCGTCAAGATGGTAATGAGGCATGTGTATGGGTAAATGGGCATCTAAGTGAATGGCTCACGATCAGTGTAGGCGTGCGACAAGGTTGCGTCTTGTCCCCATGGTTGTTCAATATATATAGGGATGGGGTGATGGGAGAAGCAAAAACACGAGTAATGAAGAGAGGGATATGGTGTTTGTATGAACGGTGATGGATGGAATATCTTAAATTCGTTGTATCCTGATGATGCAGTGCTACTTGCAAATACCGAACAAAAGCTTCTAGGCTAATGCACAGTATTGTAGATGTCTGTCATGCCTTGAGAGTAAATGTAGGAAAGAGTATAGTGATGGTTACTGAGAGAAGGTGACTCCCAGTGTGGTTACAGTGAATGGAGAGAGGCTGGAAATAGTGAGAGTTCAAACACCTGGGTACAGTGCTAGAAGAGTGGAAAATGTGCAAAAGAAGTGGAAAGTAGTGGCACAAGGACGGAAAGTAGCTGGTGCTATGATGGCCCTGATATGAAACAGAGGCTTGAGTGTTGCAGCTGCACGAGGCTTACATGAAGGAGTGTTAGTGCCAACTTTAACATACGGATGTGAGACTATGGTGTAGAATAAAAATTAAAAGTCAAGAGTAAGAGCAGTGGAGATGGGACTGCTGAGGAATGTATGTGGGGTACAATGAGTGGACAGGATACAGAATAATGTGATGCTTGAAAGACGCAAAGTGGAGAAGTCTGTGGACACCAGAATCGAAGTGAGTGCACTGAAATTGTTTGGTCATGTGTAGAGAATGGAATACAATAGAGTGGTGAAGAAGGTATAACTTAGAGAATGAATGAGGGAGCAAGCGAGGTGGGCCAAGAAGAAGGTGGAGGGATAGGATGAGAGGCATGGAAGTTGGTGAGGTTAAGGGACTGGCAAGAGACCGAGTTGGATGGATGAATTTTGTGCGGAGAAGCGCATAACCAAGGATTTGGCACCCCTTTTTAACGTGACAGCGTTCGGATTGGCTCTATCAGATAGGTATCCGTGAAGCTACAAAACGTGGGGAAATTTTTTTTTGCCAGGATTTCGAGGGCTTGAATGCTAAGTGAATGGAAGCGTGGCCCATTGAACTGGGCAAACTTTGGACGTTGCTACTCCTCACCCTGCCCTAGGGTGAGAAAGGAGGCCCAGATGATGATGAAATAGTCTGTATAAATAACGTGCACAACAAAAGATTACTATGCCATATGCAGAAATTTACAGTAAGGAACAGGTACTAGAAGTACTAAGCCGATGAGTTTTGATTTTCAGTTTTCGGGATAATACTGTTCATTGCTTCACTCGGGTGACCTATTTTTATCCGAGTCTCGAGACGTCAGGTAAATGAGGAACGCCAAGTTAATGTTAGAGAACTCTAAACTCTACTTTCACTGCACTTAAACCATTACAGCAGTTTTACTGCATTCATTTGCAGAGGTTACACTAACATGGTCTGTCCCCACCCCAATACAATTCTTGCGGGTTCTATCCATTTCTTTATTCCCCATGTCCATTTTTTTTTTTTTTAACTCCCTGACACTCTTATGTTTGAAGGATATATATATATATATATATATATATATATATATATATATATATATATATATATCACTGAACTCAAAGCATCAATACTAAAACGGCCCTTCCACATGGTGTACCTTCCTGCCCGAGTGCCACAGCCCCCCAAAACATTTACCCATCCCGCCCATTTCTTTACCCCTTGGACGTTTCATGGTGTGACGCAGGTCACGCTGTCGACGACTGAGCGTGTTCATTTTATTCTTGCTCATTCTGATGTTCTTCAGTTGGAAGAGACTTTTCGTATTGGGTGGAGTTAATATGGCCTTCATTAACCCTTCAGCGGAAGACGGACACCGTCACGAGGATGGTGGACTGCAGAAGAGCAGCTTCAACCTGCAGTTCACTTGCATCACGCCCAGATGAGGCTGGCACCACGTCGTTTACAACATAGGCTCTTTCACTGCTAATCATTCTCCTTGCGTTGAGTAAAATCGTATGACTGGACTGGTTGTAATAAAATAAGGTGGTGCGGGGGGTCATCGGATCAAGGGGATTTAAAACAATATTTTCACTTCCTGCGCACATTCTTGGAGAATTATACCCACACATGAAAATTGTGTTGACAAGTTTTAAGTGTCAGTAGATGATCTTTTTTTTTTTTTTTTCCAAACATTGAAGTGTGACCTGTTGCTCTTCCTTGAGTGGCAGTGTAATCAATAAACTCCAGTCACGTCTTGGACACAATCCCTTATAGTTCACAACCTATTAGAGTAAATCAACTCACTAGACTACTGTACCAGGCGACTACTCAACGAAGTAAATTACTGGGTTACAAAAATCAGTTTGGTTTGTCAATAGTAGCTTAATGCTACCATTGTGTTGCATCTCAGTACAGTTTCCATTTGTGGGTATAATCATCTCATTTCAAGGGTTCACTGTACTGCTAAATCCAGACGCATTTCCTCTACTCTTCTCTAATACTGACACAAAGTTACATCGTACACACATAACGCGAATATAACCCATGTTGCACTTTGCTTAACCCACTCCGATAACTTAGTTCGGGTTTTACTCTTGCTACTTTCAGAGACTTATATTCAGTCCAGGATAAACTTTTCGAACTGGAGGGGTTAAACATTACCTTCATTAACCCCTTCACTGCATAGCGTGGTTTCTTGATGTGAACATAAGCCTGTTGGCAGGAATAATCAACTAACATAGGTGTCTCCCATCTGACGTTTGTTTCGGTTATCTTTAGTTATTAACCGGACTCACTGGTGATGACACTCACTGTGAACTTATAAATAGTGACTAGATTGGAGTATGTGCTGAAGCGTTGAGCGGCGCGCTAGACTACACTGTGACGCTCCTCACTCCTCAGTACTGTGCCCTACCATGCCCATAGTTGTCAAGTCCGGGGCCCACTGTACAAATGCCGCTAACCTTATTCTCAAAAATTGCTAATATGCCGCTGAGCACTCCTCAAAATCGCTACAAAAATAGTAATATCAGATAGTAATGTAGATTCTTAAATCTCTATAAAATCGATAAAACATTGTGAAAATAATTCAGAATACTGATACACTTCGCATGGCCAATCGTTAAAAATTTTGTTAAATGAATGTCACGGAGGTTAGATATGCTACCTTGGCAACTCGGCTCTCCCGTCTGTTTCCCACCCGAGTATTTCCCCCCTCCCCATCCCCTCTTCGGCATCTCCCTCCTTTTCCCCCTCCCCTTCTCATTTCCCCCGAGTATCTGGGAGGCAATCATGAACTTGCTTGGGCTACAGCTGTATTTAAGATTGTTTATAACTTGTCAGCTTGCACGGCTACTATAAACACTTCACAGAGTGAATACTGAACTGAAAAGTATGGTGTCAAATTACTTGATAGGTACGGAGATCTGATTACCGCAGAAACTGCTCAAGATCTTTATGAATATGAGGACAAGTCTGGTGTTCCCTCCCCTCCCCTACTGAGCCTGCTTCCCCGATAGTCCATATGGCTGGATGAGTTGCCAGATTGCCTCATTGCTACAAAATTATTTCCGCCGCCATCAATAGCACTCTGTGCGAAGCAGGCGACGAGCTATTGCAGCATTCCTCCAGTTCATCTTAATGATTAACATTAAACGTACGAAAGGTGAGTAAACGAATTTATAGGCAATGATAAAAGAAAAATGGGAAGGAAGTTGATTCGGTAAGCCGTTGGGCTCCCTCTCTCCTGCTCCGGCCAACTGTCCCGTCCAGGAGTTGCCAAGTTAGCGTCTTCGCTGAACCTAGATATTTACTTGCATTTGGCGACAGTTTGTTACGTACAGCAGAAACAAATTTCCCTACGTTGTATATATTTTTGCACAATTTTAGAGGTTGTCAGTAGCCTGCAGATTTTAGTACACTGATAGGTGAAGGCGCCCCACATCCACCCGCCAAATAATGTTGTCAGATGCAAAGTTAATAGACTATATAATTTGGTCAGACACGACTCAGAACTGACAAGAAAAATGATTCACTAACGCAGGCAACTATTTATTGCGCTGGGTGGGAATTATACAAACAATTTGACGCTTGGTGGTCTAGTGGGTTAAGGAGTTCCAACCGGATGTGGCTTTTACATCGGAGGCCCGCGTCCCTTCATTCCTGTTGGGGGAAATAAAGGAGCAGATGATGATGGTTTTGGCATTATCTTAGACTAATAATTTCTAACTATATTCTGCATATTGTAGCATGTCATATTGATGTAGAAATTTTAACACTTCATAATTACTTTTTTTTTTCTTTTCCAGCAATATTCTAGGGTTTTTATCTTTTGACTAACATTCCAGAGACTTGCATTTTTTTTATTTCATTTACAGGTATGAGTTTTATTTGTGAGTAGTGACCTAGCAGAACTAGAGAGCAAGTTTAGCGGTACTTGTGAACTCTTCACTGGCAACCCTACCGCCAGCTGTCCCCTCTCATACCACCGCCAGCTGCCAAACCCATGCTACACTTGGCCTCCTTTACAGGGGCTCATCGGTCGGGGGGGGGGGGGGGAAGTAGTTGAACATGATTAGATTTTACAGTAGGGATAAGGAAAGGTGGTGATTGCAGAGTCTTCTTACGTCTCCTGTTCCACTTAAAAAAATCTAAGTTATGGAAAAAATAAGTGTAGATTATCTGTTTTCTGCAGGAAGAACAAGGAAAGACTGCTCAGCCTTAGTCTGCTATTCTACAGACGCATATGCTGCTTTCTTGACTCTCCTCAGTAAAGAATTTATCAAAATGTGGTCATGAATAAGCACAAAAAGAAACATAGGCAATGCTACGCTGTTGTAACCCTCCATCTGACCAAACACATATTCCCCCCCACCTCCCTGCACACCTAACGAAGCGCATAACGGCCCCTACTCCGCCCCATTTTTATTTATTTATTTATTTTTTTTTGATGAGTGGCCGTAAGGAGAACGTCTTGAGGACACAACCTGGGCCGTTCAGATTCCTTGCATAGGTAGCATTGAAATCTCTGGATTTTTTGTTTTACATTTTGATTATTAAAACACACACACACACACACATGGCACAACATTCTACCTACCAAAAGGCACCAGTTCACTTACTTTATGACACAACTGTGAAATTTAATGACCATTAGTGAATACTTTCTGAGTTCTGGCCCGGAAACGAAATCTCTATGCCCGGCCAACTTCCCTACCACCCAGCTCTACGGACGGACACCTATTGATCCCAGTGATAACAACTCCCTCCTCTGACGTTTTCTGGTGGAGGGTAAAAATGAAACAATGATTCTGCAGGGATGCTCTCGATAATTGTCTGGATATGTGGAATGGTCTGAGAAATAATATGCTGTTCGGGCCTTATTTACATGGCTTTGGAAATTTCACAAGGCCTATTCTCAAGCGATTTATTGCGGTCTTTGCACATCAATACTTTCTTGTAAAGGCATTGATGTCATCAGTGCCGATACTGAAACTATCTATCTATCTATCTATCTACCTATCAATCTATATATCTATATCTGTCTATCTATCTGTCGATAGATAGATAGATAGATACAGTGGATAGATTAAATAGGAATATGCAATAACCACAAGCGAATGAAAACTATATATGTAATGTATATATTTCATATATATATATATATATATATATATATATATATATATATATATATATATATATATATATATATATATATGTGTGTGTGTGTGTGTGTGTGTGTGTGTGTGTGTATAATGTGCATATATACTGTATGTGTATTGTTAAGGGGGTATTTATTACGGTGCACTGTCAACCCTTAATTAATCACCAAAAGGGTATGGTAAAGCTCACAAGAAAACTAAGTTACTTTACACTATAGCATACACAAACAAAAAAGAAACCAGGATTCGTTTTACAGAGAGGAATTCACATAGGCCTCACAATACAAATATAAAACGAGTTATTTTGCTTACATAACCGGATTACAATCAGTGGAGGCTACGTACTCACAGAGCATGAAGAACTAGGAGAACTTATAGATAATACCATCCAGATACAATAAACACACTAGCGTTACATGGAGAAGAGTACCAAAAAGGGGAAATGGTGCACAAACAGTGTGTTTTATAGTCAAAGTAACGTGTTTAGCAATGTGTGAAATGTGTTGGAAAAAAAAAAAAACAAGTGACTCGCTAGGTCCTCCAGCTTTTAACCCATTGGCGCCCAGTGTCCTCAATATAGGATGGAACTGGGCATTTTCAAAATTTAATATAGAAGGGAACCCCGGGGAAGGGACCTATGAGTTTCGCGACTATGAGCCGACAGGCGGAAGGCGGTACGCCTAGCACTCTTCCAGCAAAATCCCTTGCACAGGACATCTGGGAGCCAATGGGATATAGTAGTTTTACTCTGCCTTTCCCGGCTAACTAGCCACTAGGCTGTCTTAAGCGTAATCTCCAGCCATGAACACACACAATGTAGGCATCTGCTACCAGTTACAAGGTAACACATCCTAAACATAGCCAATAAGGAGCCGTCAAGAAGACGTTTTTAGACTGTTATTGGAAAACTCTCATTTTGCCCCTCTCACACTATTTGTTACACCCATTTATAGTCAAAGACAAAGGTTTCTGCGTACTTCTTGGAAAAACATTTACCTACATTCTGCCCAGAAGCAGAAAAAACTAAAAAAATTTAATAATCCTTGACTGCTGAGCAAACGAAGGGAAAATAGTGAGGGCTTAAATTCTTCAACTAAGTCGGCAAAACATCAGAAAACCCTCAGAAAATTACTTAACGTTCTTGACAGCTCGTCCTATCTTTCTACTTTATCTTCACATCTATTTCACCAGTTCGTTACCATACTGGGGTAACTACGCCAGTGACACCTCCCTTCCTGAGGGAAGAAAATTACCAAGGCGAAATTTCTGCGTACTGTACAAATTTAGATCCTGGACAGGTAATCAGCTAAAATATTAGTGATACCCATTGGCATAGTTAGGCCTGGGCACTGGGGACTATAGCCCCAAATGTTTTATGAATAGCGCCTGGCCTCAGCCAGGTCCAACACAAAATTTTAATTCTTGTTGTTAGTACTAGAATTGATAGATCCCGTACGGAAAAACATTCGTTTTAATCCCGTCCGGTTCACGTTCGTTCCAATCACGTATTCACAGCCATCAGTCACGTAGTGGTGCCAGCCCACGCACTCATGTGTGTGTGCGTGTGTGTGTGTGTGTGTGTGTGTGTGTGACACAGAGAGAGAGAGCACAGGTTACAGGGCTTGTTGACATCTGGTGGCAGCTACCAAGACCTGAAGCTATGGATATAAGAAGCATTTTCAAAAAGAAAGGGGACCAGTACAATTAAGTGCAGCCTGCAAGGCTGGAGGAGGCAGAGGAAGAGTTACTTCCTGCTGTTGCTGTACCAGCAGATGAGTCAGGACGGGAGATTGCTGCTGCCTCTACATTGTCTACAAGCTCAGGTTGGTGAAGCAGAGGGCTCTTTAGCCAGCTAGCCAGTAGCCAGTCTAGCTCAGTGGTTCTCAAACTTTTTTGTCACACAAGGCACACCAAGTATTTAAGGCACACTTTTGATTATAGCTATGAAAATCAATCATCCAACAAGAATAATTCCAAGGCACACCAGTTTCAGAACCACTGGTCTAGCTAGCCTGTATTCACTGTGATGTAAAATTAATATTATTTACAAAGAAAATAGCTCCATCTTCCTGTTGGAGAAAAAGTCTACTTAGTGCCACTTTTAATTATTTAGAAGCAAAAAATCGGCTCATTATTTGCCCGTGTTTTGTATGATTTCCCTATACATATTAGAGTGCCAACAGTGCCATTCAAAGATGACTAGTTAGTTAACTAGTTAATGTGTGTGTGTGTGTGTGTGTGTGTGTGTGTGTGTGTGTGTGTGTGTGTGTGTGTGTGTGTAACTAGCCTGCACTCACTGTGATATTGTACTGTTAATATTATTACTAAGTAAATTCCTCCATCTTCTTTTAGGAAAAGGTCTACTCAGTCAGTGCCACTTTTAGTTATTTAGAGGAAAAAATTGACCTATTATTTGAGTGTGTTTTGTATGATTTCCCCATACATATTAGTGTGCCATTCAAAGATGACTAGTTAGTAAATGTGTGTGTGTGTGTGTGTGTGTGTGTGTGTGTGTGTGTGTGTGTGTGTGTGTGTGTGTGTGTGTGTGTGTGTGTGTGTGTGTGTGTGTGTGTGTGTGTGTGTGTGTGTATCTACTGTATGCATACACAATAAACAATCAATGATAATATATTTATTTGTATAGCGCATCACATTTAATAACTAAAATGTGACATAAAACATTTCATATAGGAGAATAAAAGACATATAAACGAAAGGCATAAAAAACAAGGTGATTATTAAATTAGACACATGGCATAACAGGTTTGAAATAAATCAAATGTAGATTAATATAGGTCAATAAAACAAAAATGCAGTGTGAAGGCGAGTGATTAGTAAAATATGTAAAAAATAAAAGGAAAAAAGTATTAACAAGGTAAATCATAAAGCAAATGAAAAAGTTGATAGAGTTGTTGTGAGTTTTGTTGTGGGTAGATAAAAGTAAAGGCCTAAAACCTTTCGTTTACTGCTGCATCGCAGATGAGCCAGGAAGGAGAAACGAGGGAAAGAAAGGAAGCCCAGACACAGGTCCAAGGCAAGTAAAAGATATCCAGTTTCCTTCCAAACAATTTGGACTTCAGAAGAGGTTCTTTCAGAGGAGCTGTTACACATATAACCGGCTAGAGTATTCAGTCAACCAAAATTCCGCCTTCTGCTTCTGCTGCAGACTATTCAGCAAGCAGCAATGTAGGCAAAAGATAGATGGTCTAGCCTCTACTGGCTACAGCAACTGGAAGAGGGCTCTGGATTCTTTTTGGGACCTTGAGAAGACTTCATTACACAATGCCTCCATGGTAGCATGGATGAGCTATAAAACAAGCAAAGTTCATGGTGATGTAGCTGAGCAGCTACAGATTGCTAGTGTAGCTGAGAGCAGTGAAAGAAAGGAGTATTAATGCCACATTATTTCGGTTACTGTCTTTCTAGCCAAACAGGGCATTTCTTTTCTCGGCCACAGTGAAACAGATGACAGCCCCAACCAAGGGAACTCCCTTGAATGTATGCAGCTGCTGCAAAAGTTCGACCCTTTCCTGCAGAGATACAAAGCTCCTGCCAATTGTACATATCTCTCGTCTTACTCTCAATGAATTAATCGGATGTTGCTCCACAGAGGTCACGGCACAGATTATTCAAGAAGTAAAGGAATAAAAGATGTTTGCGGTAATGGCAGACGAAGCCAAGGATGGGCACACACAACAGCTTGCTGTATGTTTTTTTTTTTTTTTTTTTTTATGTGTCCGACTCTGGGTATAGGCTTCACAGCCTGCTATCAAGGCCCAGCAGTCCTCCTACATACCATGCACCTCTACATGTCACCACTTCGGCGCTAACACCCACCGTCCATATTGAATACATGCTAGGGCTGTCTCATACAGGACTGGTGTATTGGTATTAGCGGGGGTATTTTTACAACATGTCGGCGGGGCTTCTTGTAGATCAGTAAAGCCTGATTTAATGTAATTCAAATCCTTAAACTGTTCCCTGCCCCAGCGGGGATTTGAACCTGGGTGTGTTATGTTCCACCAGAAAGTACAGTACCATCAAGGAAAGTTTCCTTTGCTTGAAGAAACTGGATGGTTATGGTGCAGAAGCTATCACAAATGCAGTCGAGCAGGTTCTTGTGTCCAACAACATTGCTGACCTGAAAGTTGTCGCCCAAACATATGACGGTGCAGCAGTGACGAGTGGATCTGTTCGAGGGATGCAAGCTCGTTTCCGGGAAAAACATCCAGAGGATAGCTATGTGCATTGCTATGCACATGACCTAAACTTGGTCCTTTGCCACACCTGCAAGGCCATTCCTGAAGCCAGTGATTTCTTTGATCTTGAAAACCTCTACTCATTTTTCAGTGTCTACAGTCAACCACGACCAGTTTGCTGCCATTCAGAAAGCGCTCTACACTGAACAGAGAGAGCTTGTACAAATATCAGACACCTGATGGTCATGTCATTTGTCCTTTGTTATTGCACCCCTGGAGAATTTTCCTGCTGTCATGAAATCTCTTCAAAAGATCAAAACACCAACAGCACTAGGTCTGCACTCAAAACAATCCAAACTCCCTGTGGTCTGCCTGCTGGTTTTATTTAAAAAGTTGCTTGGCATCACTGAAGGGTTTCACAAGGTTCTTCAGAAAGAAACTGTCGACTTGGCACAGGCAATGCCCTACAAAAGTGCAGTCTATGACACCCTGGTTAGCCAGTGAACCGCACAGGTGGCTGAAGAGATCTGGGCAATGACAAAGGCAGCATGTGAGGAGAACAACATCCGAGATTATTCTCTCGGTCCGAGAAGTAAACAGAACAAGATGGATGACTTTGTTGTGGAGGTGTCCTGTAGTTCCAGTTCAGATCTGTTTAATGATTCAGAACAGCTCAGGCATAGACTTTTCTACCCTTGCATGGATTGAATGACCAGTGACCTGGAGAATCGTTTTTCTAGTGTTGGGAGAGAAGTCATGATTGGCATCAAAGCATGTCACCCGGACTCTGAAACTTTCCTGTGCATGCAGTCCCTAGAGAAGCTAACCTTGCAATACAACATCCAACTAGTCCCAGAAGAGGTCATGGTGGCGAAAAGCTTTTTGAGAGGAAGGGGCCAGAAGCCATCTCAGACATTCTGAGTGTATTCAGGCTCCATGATCCCATGATATTCCCATCACTGAAGACGATCTTACAGGTGGCCCTTACCATCTCTGTCAGTTGCTGCAGTTGTGAGCGACCATTTAGTACTCTTCGCTGACTATATACTTGGCTTAGGTGTACCATGGGCCAGGAGAGGCTCAATGATATGGTAATTGTTGTCAATCGAGAGTTGGTTGGAAGCTTTGATTATGACAAAGTGGTTGACACATTCGCCCAACAAAATCAAGACGCCACACCCTGATCCTTCCTCCCCAGAAAAAAAAAATTGAATATGTTGTCTGTTTTTAAAATAAATTGATTAATAACATATGTTTATGATCCAATCATCATATCAAAAAATGAGAGATTTGGTTAAATGTTGCTTGGCTTATGTTGATTGCATCCTTTTTATGAGAAGAACAGGAGAGAGGAGGAGGGAACAGGAGAAGAAAGCAGAGGATATGAGGAGTGCAACAGACAGATGAGGCACCAAAAGAGCTTCTGTAGACGTGAAGAGAAAAATATCAGATTAACAAGACACAGAGTTAACACAGTTTTGTCACAACTCAGATTGTACTCATTTTATTTTTATTTCATGTTGCGAAAGTTAGCCTAAGTACCTGACCGGAACCTTTTGGTAGAGCACAGTACTGTCTCACATCTTATATTCGTTTTACTCTAAAATAACTTGAAAATTATCTGGCGAAAATCTTAAGATTTCTGGCCTGGGTTAAGCCTGCAATGTTTCAAGATCCTAAATACACCCCTGGTAACACCTTTCACGTATCGCACCTGCAGGGAGTATTCTTGAAGAAATAGGGCCCAGCGGGTCAATCTACGATTTTTGTTCTTAAATTGGGACGAAAATTTCAGAGGGTGGTGATCAATGTACACTACCACATCACCTGACCCTGAACCAACATAAACAGAGGAGTATTGAAGGGCAAGTATGAGTGCAAGGAGTTCTTTCTCAATAGTTGAATAATTTCTCTAGGCCTATTGAATTTTTTGCTAAAATAGCACACAGGCATCCCCAAACTTTGATCATTATCCTGAAGCAGAACTGCAGGATAATGATCATGTGGAGAGGATGGAGGGTGAAAGACTGACGAAGAGAGTGTATGTGAGTGAGGTGGAGGGGGGAAGAGGGAGGGGGAGGCCGAGGATGAGATGGAGGGATGGGGTGGAGAGGTATATGAGAGAGGGGGGTGTGAGTTGGGAGCAGGGCAGTGAAATGGCGGGGGACAGGGCGACTTGGAGGCGATTTGTTTGTGGCCACCCCAAACGGGATTGAGGCGTCTGGCAATAGATAGATAGATAGATAGATAGAACTGCACCGGGCCCTAGGCCACTGACATCAACAGCTAGTTTAAAGGGTTTATCAAAATTTGGAGCGTGAAGGCTGGATGACTTGATAGGATGGCTTTGACTTTAAAATAGGGATTCTCACATTCTGACTTCCACTCATACTTGACTTCTTTTCTTAATAAATCAATGAGGGGGGCTACAAGATCAGAGAAGTTCAGGACAAAACGTCTGTAGTACCTTACCATACCCAAGAATAGCTCCAGCTCTTATTTTTGGGTTGGGAGGAATTGATTATGGCCTAAACTTTAACATTAGGTGGGCTCACTTGGCCAAGGAACTGATTATGGCCTAAACTTTAACATTAGGTGGGCTCACCATATAGCCTAGGTACTGAACTCGAGTTCTTACAAATTCCCATTTAGTTGAATTAAGTACTAAATCAGCAGAGGACAGTCTCTGCAGCAAGGCACCTAGTTGGCTCAGGTGTTGTTCCCAGGTGTTGCTAAAAACTATATCAGTGTAAATAACACATGCCTTCAAGTCCTTGATGAGATCATTCATCAGCCTGTGGAGAGTGGCTGAAGCATTCTTCATACCATAGGGCATGACTTTATGCTTATAAGTATTGCACTGAACACAAAACAGGAAATTTCTTGGGCCCTTTTTGTGGGTGGGACTTGCCAATATCCCTTCATCAAATTTAATTTTGTAATAAAATTTGCACTACCTATTGCATCCACACAATCCTTTACTCTAAGAACTGGGTAGGTGTCAGTCTTGGGAAGGCAGTTGGCTTTATGATAATCAACACAAAAGCGATATGACCCATTGGGTTTTGGAACCACTGACCGGGGAGCACCACTGACTTTGACATGGTTCAATTAACCCCTGCTGCAACATGTAGGCCAGCTTCTCTTGGATGATGGTCTGCTTCTGAGGACTAGCCTGGTTGGGTGGCTGCTTTGCAGGGCTGGCGTCTCCAACATCTGCGTCATGCTGTGCCACTTCTGGCCATCCTGGGGTATCCCGGAAGGCAACAGGGAACTTCCTGAGAAGGGCAACAAGTTCGACGCACTACTCTGCAGTCAGATGGGAGAGTTTATCAGTTAATGTACTCCAAGCATCCTGGTTTTCTCTCAACTAGTCTTCTGGTCCAAAATCAAAGGGCAACCCTCGTCTTCCACTAATTCGACAGACGACATCATGCATGCAGCACTAAGGGGGGTCTACGTCTCGCCTGTGGTACTCCTTTAACATAATTACATAGCACAATCTTCGTTCCTTCCTCCGGTCTGGGGTTAAGATGACAATTTACCTCACCTAACCTCTTCTCTTCTACATAAGGGCCTGCAAGACTTGCCTGCAGAGGCTGACCATGAATGGGAAGCAAGGCAAGAACTTGATCGCTTGAGTGAAACACTCTGTTCCTAACAGGTGGTATGACCACCTCTTCACCTCCTGCGATGAGTTCAACTGTGCCCTGGCTACTTCCATACTATAGGCCAGTCTTTCTTTAGATTTTGACACGCACTTGAGGAAGTTAATTTGGTCATCATCCTTGACCCATTGTTCTTTAAGTAGTTTAAGAGGACCTCTTACTTCATGGCCAAAGATTAACTGAAATGGGGAGTAGCCCAAGGATTCGTTTGATGCCTGTAGTTGAAAAAAGTAGGAAAGGCAAACACTTGTCCCATTCCTTTTCATCAACACACAACTTTTTAAGCATACTCTTTAAAGTTTGATGATACCTCTCTAATGCACCCTGACTCTGAGGATAATATGCTGAGGAAGTGATGTGGGAGATTCCTAAATTCTTAATGGATTGTCTGAACAGTCTGTAAGTAAAATTACCGCCTTGATCTGACTGAACTTCCTTCGGGAGACCAAAACAGATAAAGAAGGTCAGCATCTCTTGTACAATAATTTAGCTAAAATATTTCTTAAGGGAATCGCTTCAGGATAGCTAGTAGCCATGTCCAATATTGTAAGGATGTACTGGTGGCCTGAGGAGCTTTTAGGCAAAGGGCCAACAATGTCCACAGAGACTATAGTGAATGGGACCTCAAACACAGGTAGAGGAATCAAAGGAGCTGCAGGGATGGGCTTATTGCTCTTACCGACTAGTTGACAGGTGTAACATGACCTATAAAACCGGGAGATATCTCGACGGATTCGGGGCCTGCAAAAACGTTGCTAGATGCGGGAGAGTCTTCCTCACCCCTAAGTGACCTGCTAAAGAAGTCATGAGCAATGGACAATTTTTTCCCTATAGGGTCTCGGAACCACCACCTGATGTACAGTCTCCCACTCGTTATCATGAGAAACACTGGGAAGTCTCCTTATTCTTATTATACACATTGTTTGGTCTTAAATAATAACATTCTGTTAATTCAGACTCACATTCATCTTCCCTAACTGCTGAGTCAATTAAGGTGGCAGTCTCCGCATCAGAACTTTGCATATCAGCTAACCTTGCACTTACATCAATCTGGGGCGAACCATCAACCTCTGAATCGGTAAACTGGGAGAAGTAGGTATCACCAAGCGCAGTATCATCGCCGACATTGCCAGAGTCATTGATGTCAACATTCTCATGGCTGGCCCTCGCCATCATAGTTCTAGGTACAGCACATGCGCGAAACAGTTTAGGACATAACCTCTATCTCTTTAGTCTTATCCTCACTCAGGGGAGTTTTTGACATGCAGGGTACAGCACTCACTTGTCCTCCCGCCAAGTCATTACCCAAAAGGAAAGTGACCCCTTGTACAGGTAGCTGGTCAATAACACTCACATACACTGAACCAGTAACTAACTCTGACTGGAGCTTCACCTCAGCTAGGGGAACAGATACAAATTCAGCTATACCCAGCAACAAGACACATTCATTAGGGTCAGCTACATCAACAATCCCCTTCAACGTTAATGACTGTGAGGCTTCTGTGTCTCTAGGTATAGTGACTTCCTCACCACCTTTCCCATTAAGTGAAACTAACCCCTTAGATATGAAGTTAAATAAATAATCTGGGAAGGAGTCACTTTGTGCAGTGCTTGGGGGAGGACACTCTGATGGAGTCTTATTACTACTATCACTTGATCCTGACGGCTGCACTGCTCCAGTGTTACTAGTGTCTAACAATGGCTGTACAGGAGGCTCTGTCAACCACTGACTGCACCAATCTGGCCTTATGAACAATATGCACCTGCTGAGAGGGGGGGGGGGTCTGACTACCGCTAATAATATCTGTGGGTGGCTCCTCTCTGTTGGTGCAAAAGATCCCCTAGAGTTTACCAAAGTAATAGGTTTCATGTAGGAACTTTTCCCTCGTTTTTTCCAGTACCAATCCTCCAAGTGCCCCATTTTCTGGCAATAATGGCAAAATCTGACACTTTTCTTGACCCTCTGGCAACAATGTCCTCACTTACTTTTGTGGAACTAACATGCTCCGGGGTTGCAGTGTTCCCAGTTGTGTCACTTGGCATTAACTTGCCTTTGCCAGAAGAAGGGTTCACAAAAACTGATTGGTTCACTCTCCTACCCTTAACAAATGACTGAGACTTACGTTCATGACTACAAATTATGTGATAACTATCTGCTGCAGCAGCAGCCTCAGCTAGGGTATCTAAATCTTTCTCTACCAGGTAAGTAGCAACATCCTTGTCTGTATTACAAGTAAAATTCTTCAAGATCACTAATTCTCTCAGCTTAGAGAAATCGTCAACTTTCATTGAATGTAACCATTGATTAAATAAGTATGTGAGTACTCTGGCGTATTCCACATGAGTCTGATCTTTCTGTTTAAAAGTAGGTAAACTGAAGCCTAGCACGAGCTCATATGCCTTGAGAATAGTATCTTTTAAACACTCATAGCACTTTGACCAGCTGATAAAGAAATATAAGTCTCTTGAGTCTTTCCTTTCAAAACACTGTGCACCAGCATTCAAAACACTCTGCAGTAATACTGTACAAAAGTCTTTTGGACAAGAAAGACTATTTGCCACCTTTTCAAACATATGGAAGTACCTAGTGATATATTGCTCATTAAAGGGAAGTACTAGCTTTATGTTCCTGGTAACGTCAAAAGATTCCCTGGCAGATGAACTACTGGCTCGAGGTAAACTATCAGGGTGCGTCGGTCTCATTTGAGCGTGTAATTCTACTTCTATCATTTTAGCTTGCAATTCTTGCTCTCTCATTTTAGCTTGCACTTCTAGTTCTCTCATTTTAGCTTGCGGTTCTTGTTCTCTCATTTTAGCTTGTGCTTCTAGTTCTCTCATTTTAGCTTACACTTCTATTTTTCTCCGCATAATTCTGATTAGCTCAAATTGCACTTTATCACCAGTATCGTGAGCTAAAAAATCACTGAGGCTAGGTTTCTCCGACGCCAAAACCTCAGGGTCAGCACCTTGTGCAGCCGTGATCAAGTGGCTCGGAACTAACTATGGAGGACTCACTTTGCTCAAACATGGTTTCCAATAGTAGATGAAGTAAATTAGTCGTAGTGACTGAAGCAGAAAATCTCATCTGTAAGGCCTGGACAGGCAAAATGAGCTCTTGTTTTGTGAGTGTTTTCACTCTGGACGAGGAAGAATTAGATTCCAAAAATGTTTTCACATCACTCACTCATTAGGGCCATGAATAATGATTATAGTTAAGTAGGTATGAGTAAGCACTATGTATGTGGCCCAGGTTGCCAATATTATGTCACAGAGGTATCCTGGGGAGGAGGTCTCCAAATTGTAATGGTGGTATATATTACGGTGCACTGTTAACCCTTACTTAATCACCAGAAGGGGTAAGGTAAAGTTCACAAGAAAACTGAGTTACTTTACACCGCAACATACACACACAAAAAGAAACCAAGATTCGTTTTACAGAGGAAAATTCACATAGGCCTCACAATACAAATATAAAACGAGATATTTTGCTTACATAACCGGATTACAATCAGTGGAGGCTACGTACTCACAGAGCATGAAGAACTAGGAGAACTTATAGATAATACCATCCAGATAAATAAACACACTAGTGTTACATGGAGAAGAGTACCAAAAAGGGGAAATGGTGCACAAACAGTGTGTTTTGTAGTCAAAATAACGTGTTTAGCAATGTGTGAAATGTGTTGAAAAGTGAAAAAAAAAAAAAAAAGTGACTCGGTAGGTCCTCGAGCTTTACCCCGCCTCTCCCGGCTGACTAGCCACTAGGCTGTCTAAAGTGTAATCTCCAGGCACACACACACACACACACACACACACACACACACACACACACACACACACACACACACACAATGGAGGCACCAGCTACCAATTACAAGTTAACACATACTAAACATAGCCAATAAGGAGCCGTCAAGAAGACGTTTTTAGACTGTTATTGGAAAACTCTCATTTCGCCCCTCATGCACTATATGTCACGTCCACTTATTTTCAAGGACAAAGGTCTCTGCGTAGTTCATGGAAAAACGTTTACTGATATTCTGCCCAGAAGCAGAAAAACTAAAATCTTTTAATGATCCTTGACAGCTGAGCAGAGGGAAAATAGTGAGGTCTTGAATTCCTCAACTAGGGTCGGCAAAACGGATAAGAAAACCGTCAGACAGTTATATAAAGTTCTTGACGACTCATCCTATCTCCCTACTTTATCTTCACATCTTCTGTCTCACCAGTTCGTTACTAGGGTAACTACGCCAGTGACACTATATATATATAGATAGATAGATAGATAGATAGAAAGAGAGAGAGAGAGAGAGAGAGAGAGAGAGAGAGAGAGAGAGAGAGAGAGAGAGAACACACCTCCTGAAAAGGCAGGATTCCGAGGCGGGTATTCGAGTACTGGTCATCTACACACAATGAAGCAGCCAATAATTGAGAAAAATGGACAGTATAATAAACGACTGTGCTTAGGTTTTGTAGATCACGAAAAGGTTCTTGACTCAGTGGAACACATAGCAATTATAGATTCATTGCGAGAACAAGGAGTAATGAGAACATTGTAAAACTGCTCAAAAACTGGTACAGTTAGATTATACAAAGACTCGGGATAATTTAAGGTTGAGAAGGGGTGCGTCCGGGAGGTAAAATTTCGTCAAAATCATTTATAACATGCCTAGAAAGTATTTACAGAAAGCAAGGCTGGGAAAACAAAGGAGTAAAGAGAGATGGAGAAAAGCTAAACCATTTAAGATTTGGAGATGACATTGTCCCAATCTCAGAAACAGCAGTGACACTGCAAGGAATGTTAAATGACCTGAACAGAGAAAGTCTCAAAGTAGGGCTAAAGATGAACCGGAGTAAAACTAATGTTTAATCCACATACACCAAAGAGCGTCATCAGAAAAGCGAAAAAAGTCTTGAAGAAGTCAAGGAGTACAGTTACTTGGGGAAAATACTAAAATTAACGAAATAGCATGATAGATAGCGAAATATAAAGACGCGTTATAAGCTTTCGGTAAACATAGAAATATTCTAAAAAGTAGCTTGTCAATATGTATGGAATGAAAAGTATATAACGAATGTATTATTCCAGCTATGACGTACAGTTATGAGACCTGGAAACTAACAAAATCGATGGAAACTAAGCTAGTCCGTTCTCAGAGAGCAGTGGAAAGGTCAGTGTTGGGAATATCCTTAAGAGACAGGAAAAGATCAACTTGGATGAGAGAGCAAAGTGAAAGACATCTATCTATCTATCTATATCCCCACGCCCTAATCCCGCAAAGGGTGGCCGCAGACAAAACGCCTCCAAGTCGCTCTGTCACCCACCATTTGACTACCCTCCCCCCAACTCACTCCCCCCTTCCCTCATATACCTCTCAACTCCATCCCTCCACCTCATCCTCGGTCTACCCCTCCCTCTCCCTCCCTCCACCTCACCTACATACACCCTCTTAGTCAGTCTTTCATTCTCCATTCTCTCCACGTGTCCAAACCACCTCAGTGTATTTCTCCTAATCTTCTCAACCACATCCACATCCACCCCACAACGTTCCTTCACTTCTTCATTCGTCAACCTGTCCCTCCTTGTCATCCCACATGCTCCTCTCAAGTAACTCATTTCCACTGCTCCTCTCAAGTAACTCATTTCCACTGCTCTCACTCTTGACTTGTTCCCCTCTTGCAAGGTCCACGCCTCGCTTCCATACATCAGGGTAGGGATCACAATACTATCATGCAGTGACTTCTTAACTTCCATACTCACCTCCCTATTTCTCATCACTGCTTTCAGTGAACCAACAACCTTCCTTCCCTGCTGTACCCTTTCACGCACTTCATCCCCCAAAGTTCCATCCTTACTCATGACACTACCCAAGTACTTGAATGCACTCACATTCTCCATATCCTCACCATCCAACCTCACTGTACATTCTGTGACTTCATTCCTCTCAAACACCATAACTTTACTTTTGTTTACATTAACTTTCAGCTTCCTCCTCCTACACACTGTCCCAAATTCATTCACCAAACCTTGCAACTCCCATTCATCTTCACTCAACAATACTGCATCATCAGCAAACAGCAACACCGGAAGTTTCCAAATCTCACCCTCTTTCACTAGAGCCACCCTCATATCCCCTGCTTTACCTTCCTCCTCCTTTACAACCTCATCCATGTATATATTAAACAGCCATGGAGACATCACACAACCCTGTTTCAGTCCCACATTGAGATCAAAGAACTCTGCTCACCATCCACTCGCACCGCAGCCCTAGTTCCTTCGTACATACTCTTCACAGCACTCAACAATTTCCCCTCCACTCCATATATTCTTAATACCTTCCACATACCTTGCCTATCTATTCTGTCATAAGTTTTCTCCAAGTCCATGAAGGCAGTATACACTTTCTTTCCCTTCCTAGATACTTCTCCACTAAACATCTTAGAACAAATATCTGATCTACACACCCTTTTCCCTTCCTAAATCCCCCTTGTTCTTCTCCAACTAGCTCCTCTGTCATATGCCTAACCCTATCAATGAGTAGTCTACCAATTGTTTTACCAGTCACACTAAGAAGGCAAATACCCGTATGGTTACCACATACTTCTCTCTCCCCTGTTCCTTTGTATAAAGGAACAATTATACCTGATTTCCAGTCCTCTGGAACCATTCCCTCTTCCCAAGCCAATCTACACAACTTCCATATCCACTCCACAACAATCTCAACCCCATACCTCAGCATTTCACCACACACTCCATCAATTCATGGGGCCTTTCCCAACTCGATCTTCATTGCTTCCACTACTTCCGCCCAACTGATCTCTTCCTCCCTCCTCTCATCTCTTCTTCTCCCAGCCATTCCCCAACCACATACTCGCACTGCTCTCACTCTCTACATTCAACAAATCCTCATAGTGCTCCTTCCATCTCCTCAATTTCTCTCTCTTCTCCACCAACAATCTATTATTCCTATCTTTCACTCCCCTACTATTTCCCCTTTCACACTGCCTTACTTTCTTTACCTCTTTCCAAAACAATTTCTTACTCTCCCTCCATTTCACACTCAGATTCCTCCCAAACTCTTCGTCCATTTTCTTCTTACTCTCCTTCACCAGTCTTTTCACCTCCCTTCTCCTGCTCACATATACCTCTCTCCTCTCTCTCTCATCTTCTCCCCTACCTCTATTCGCTAACCATTCACTATACGCCTTCTTCTTTTGTTCTACAGCTCGTTTCACCTCATCATTCCACCATACTGTCCCTTGCACACCCTTGCATCTCCTCCTCACTCCACAAACCGCCTCACGCGCTGCGCCTATCTCTTCCGTGTATATCTTACATACTTCTTCCACCCCTTCCATCTGCTCTAGCTCGTACCTTCCCAATCTTTCTTCCACTATGCTCATTTACTCTGCCATTTTCTCACTATCTTGCAAATTCTCCACTCTTCTCACAGGAGCTGTTTCCTCCTGTCTTCCCCTTTGTCTCCTCAACCATTTTCTTTGCAGCTTTACCTTGGTCATCACTAAGTGATGGTCCGAGACTCCATTCCCCCACCCTCTCCACACTCTTGCATCCAACACTTGTCTTCTCATTCGCTCATCCACACACACGTAGTCTATCATTGCCTTTCGTTCAACAAGTTCACCATCCATCCTCCTCATTACTCTTCATGTATACCGGTGGATCATCTTATGCCGAAAGTAGGTGTTGGCCATTGCCAACCCCTTTCCAGCACAGATGTCCACCAAAGCACTACCATTCCCATCTACTTCAGCTGGCACACCCCACCGACCAACCACTCCATCCACTCGTACATTCCCAACTTTGCCATTCATGTCTCCAATCAAAAGCACTCTCTCACTCCTCTCAGATTTGTCCATACATGCTTCTACTCTCGCCCAAAACTCATCTTTCACTCTTGCCACTCGGTCCTCTGTCAGAGCATACACACATACAGTTGCCCACGCTTGTATACCTACTTTCATCCTCACCCACACAATCCTTGCACCCACTGTTCCATACTCTCTTATATTCTCCTTCCACTTCTTACTTATCATCAGACATACTCCCTCTCTTGCCCTCTCATTCTCATTAACTCCCGCACATATACCTAAAGCATATTCCCATTCTCTCACCCTTTCACCTTTTCATTTAGTTTCAGTCAATCCACATATATCCACTCTTGCATCCTCAAGCACCTGAACAATCTCTCTCTCTTTCACTTCATCATTCACTCCTCTCACATTCCACGTTCCCACCCTCAGAATGTCCTTTGTCCGTTCCTTAGTCGTCAACGTATGGTCCGTGAAAGACATAATAGAAGTTATAAAAGAACAGCAATGAAGGTGGGCAAGTCATGTAGCAAGAATTAGGGATAACCGATGGAGCAAGAGGCTGACCAACTGGACACTGAGAGACTGTAAGCGTAGCAGAAAAGGGCCAGACAGGAGATGGAGAGATGGTATAGAGAAATTTGCAGGGCAAACGTGGTAGAGATTGACTCAGTCAAGGAATTCGTGGAGAAGCTTGGGGGAGGCCTCTTTTCAGCAGAGGACTTGTAATGGCTAATGATGATGATGTATAAATGCATATATGGAATGGCTATGGGAGAGATGAAAATAAGCCATCCATCATCTAATCCTATTTTGCCCCATGAGGAGTGTAGGAGCCCGGGGCTAGGAAAGTTGGTCCTGGCATTTAAGATGAGAGTGACCAGCCTCACTCATCCCTGAGTGGCATTACAGGAGCAATAAACACAACCACCCCTTGGATATAAACCTTCACTGGCTCAATCCGACTGGAGCACCTTTATTACCCACTAAACCACCAGGAGCCAAAATTTGGTTATATGGTTACCACCCAGCGTAGTAAATGGTTTCCTGGTGTACAGAAAACCATTTGGCTTGTCACTCAGCTTAATCCTGCATCATCCTTGAACATGTCTGGGGTTTCATTTACTCGGGACTTATCTTGGAAAGATCATATTACATCTCTTGTAAAATCTGCTTCCAAGAGATTGGGTGTGCGAAGCCGACTCCGCTCTTTCTTTACCCCTGCACAATTGTTGACTCTATACAGGGGTTTTATCCACCCCTGTGTGGAGTACAACTCTCATGTGTGGGGAGGCTCCCCACATACAGCTCTTCTCAATAGGGTGGAGTCAAAGGCTTTTCGTCTCATTAACTCTCCTCCTCTTACTGACTCCCTTCAACCTCTGTCTCTTTGCCGCACTGTTGCATCTTTATCTCTTTTCTATCGCTACTTTAATGGTCACTGCTCCTCTGAACTGTCTGCTTGCATTCCTCCACCTCTACGACGGGCGCGTAGCACCCGTCTGGCAGCAAACTCTCATCCCTTTTCTGTCCAACTCTCTAATGCAAGTTAACCGTTACTCCCAGTCTTTCATTTATGCAACAGGTCAGCTCTGGAACTGTCTCCCTCTGTCTGTATTTCCTGCTACCTATGATCTCCAGTCTTTCAAAAGCAGTGTGTCCAGGCATCTCAAAATGATCGGATCTTGAATTTGGCTCTGTATTGTATTTTGTTTTTCTCTTGGAGGGAACTGTTACTGCGGGCTCATGGCCTTTGGTTCCTTATTCTTCGCATAAGAAAAAAAAAAGTCACCCACAAGCAGAAGGAAGGGGAAAGAATGAAGGAAAGAAAGACACAAGAGAGAATGTAAAGTCACCCGCAGGCAGAAGAAAGAGGAAAGAATGAAGGAAAGAAAGACAAGAGGATGGATGGAAAGAAGGATGCACGAGTGGAAAGGGCAGACACCCGAGAGCAGCACTTCATCAAGTGAGTGGATGGTGAGCGCCCACTCCTACCCACGGGACTGATGAAAATTATATATATATATATATATATATATATATATATATATATATATATATATATATATATATATATATATATATATATTTAACCCATTGGATCCCATGGGTGCTGGGCGAGGCATGGCACTGGGAGGGTACTGAGCGTGCAGCCCTCCGCCTATCGGCTCATAGTCATAAGCTCATAGGTCCCTACCTGAGGGTTACCTACTTTATAAAGACTTGAAAAATCCCAGCTGTGTCCAATACTCGGGACACTGGGCTCTAGTGGTATATATATATATATATATATATATATATATATATATATATATATATATATATATATATATATATACAGTATATATATACTGTATATATATATATATATATATATACTGTATATATATATATATATATATATATATATATATATATACAGTATATATATATATATATATATATATATATATATATATATATATATATATATATATATATATATATATATATACCACTAGAGCCCAGTGTCCCGAGTATTGGACACAGCTGGGATTTTTCAAGTCTTTATAAAGTAGGTAACCCTCGGGTAGGGACCTATGAGCTTCGCGACTATGAGCCTATAGGCGGAGGGCTGCACGCTCAGTACCCTCCCAGTGCCATGCCTCGCCCAGCACCCATGGGATCCAATGGGTTAAATATATATATATATATATATATATATATATATATATATATATATATATATATATGGAGCCTCTGTGTTAGTGGTAAAGTGTGCGTTTTCGTACACTGAAGAACGAGGGTTCGCGCCTCGCCAAGGTAATAAACTTTGGGAGCGTTATTCAGACCAAGTACAGTACTGCATTGGCAGACACAAGGGGTGCTGTGGTTGAACCAGTGTCGCTTACTATAAAGTATGCTTGCACCCAGTCGGCTTGCGCGAACTGATTACACTTGGTTCACAGACTAGAGACAAATCCAAAGCCACTCCAGCGCTACAAATACACTTACAAGCACTTCTCACCCTACATACAATCTCTACCAGGCAGCCTAAGTCACTTGATAGAGATACATTGGGTGTATCGTCCCCACTTCAGTAGGGATAGGCTGGTCCTGCAGTGGATGCTCAAACGGCTGATGATGATGATGATGATATATATATATATATATATATATATATATATATATATATATATATATATATATATATATATATATATATATATTGTTACATAGCCTATGATTTCATCATCCTTTGTGTAATTCTAACGTACAGTATGATGCATGTTTGATCACGAGCGTGTTCTACCTCACTCCCCCCTTCTACCCTTATCGTAAAGTCGTTCTTTCTGTTGTTCAGAGCAGGAGTGTCAACTCTTTTTCCCCTCTGGCTTCATTTCCGCGTCCTTCTTACAAGTTGTATCAAGCTCTGCCGGCCACTATATAATGAGCTCAGTCTCTACATTAATTGCCACTTAGATCTACTCCTCATTTTGTTCACATCTATGTCCTCCCCTGTACAGTTGTTATTGTGAGTGCTCAGGAAGTCTCCAGCCATCTAGCAGCTGTGTAATTTGAGTATAACTGTTATTGCATTTTTTCTTGTGCTGTGTAGCATGAGGTGTTAATTCCTGGGCCTGGTGGGGTTTTCGTGATTAATGTAAGGTTTTGTGTCAGCCAATTGTTGATAATAGTTTGTATCTGCAATAATTTATCTTGCATTAACTGAGCATTATCCAGTGTATTCTCATTTTATCAGGGCTGACTTAGATAAATTTACTCTTGCTAATTTCGTGTTAATAGAGGCTATTGCAGTTAACTATATATTTAACCTGTTTTTGCCATTACATTATCCTTATGAGTCCTAAATGTTTTGTTGTTCGTTTGAGCATTAAACTTTAACTTGTAATTTTACCTAACTCTTTTGTTTTGAACCTGGAACTTTACGGGACAGTAGTGATTTTTAGTATTCTCACTTAAAGTGTACATTATCTTTCTCTGTTCCGTAACATAAATTTGGCGACCTCTTATCAGGATATTCAGGATATTATCACAAGGATATTGCTTGATATTTTGTGACTGTGATTTATTCATGATGTCTACTACTACTATGCTTGATGAAGCCAAAGATTTTTTGTCAAATGTGCAAACAGTGTGTGATGTAGAAAACAGAACAAAGAATGAACTTAAGCTTGTTGCTCAACAATTGGGAATTGCAGTTCACTCTCATCATTCTAAAGATCAAATTGTTGGCATGATTAATAAAAGCTTGTTTAATGTAACTCCTCCAAATGAGCAAACGCAGATTGAAATAGCTAAGTTACAGCTAGCTCTGCAGGAGGCTCGTGTTAAGGAAGCTGAGTTTCAGGCTCGTGCTAAGCAGGCTGAGTCTCAGGCTAAGGAGGCTGAGTCTCAGGCTAAGGAGGCGGAGTCTCAGGCTCGTATTCAGGAGGCTGAGTTTCAGGCACAAGTTGAACTTGCTAGGATTCAGGCAGACCATGAGTATCGCATGAAACAAGGTGGAACTGGATCATCTAGCTCTGATGATTTTGCTGTGGCTAAAAATGTTAAACTTGTCCCTCCTTTTAATGAATCTGATTTAACAAAGTATTTTCAGTTGTTTGAGAGGGTAGCTACAGGTTTTAATTGGCCCAAAAAGTCTTGGCCAGTACTCCTTCAAACTGTTCTCACCGGTAAAGCTCAAGTAACTTATGCATCTTTGCCTCAGGATCAATGTGATAATTATGATGTAGTTAAGAGCTTGATTCTTAAGGCCTATGAGCTTGTTCCTGAAGCCTAGAGAGTAAAATTTAGGACAACTTATATGCAAGATAAGCAATCCCATGTTGAGTATGCAAAAATCAAAGAAGATCTGTTAGAGCAGTGGTTAAATTCTAAGAATGTGGATTCTGATTTTGACAAATTTAACCAGATGATTTTGCTGGAGGACTTCAAGAGGTGTATTTATAAAGATGTAAGCCTATATCTTGATGAGAAAAGAATAGATAATATGTCTGATGCTGCAGTTTTAGCTGGTGAATATGTTCTCACTCACAAGAGATTTTCTAGAGAAAAAAGGAAAGCTGAGAGTAAGTACGTTGCCTCTACTCAGAGTACACGTAACAGGAAAGAGAATAAAGATGATGTTTCTCAGGAAGTAAATACCAGCTTCACCTCGAGATTTCAGAAAAGTAAATGTACTTATTGTAGTAAGCTTGGTCATACTACGGAGAAATGTTTCAGGAGACAGCGTGATGTGAACAAAAAGGAGTCTTTAAATATTCAGTCAATTGGTCTAGTGTCCACTCTTGAGAGTTCCCAGAATTATTTAACTGAGTTAACTGAACCTGCTTTGAGGGGTAACTTAAATTCTCATGATGGAGCTCCTCTTTTGAGCAGTAACGTGGGTGACACTCTCAAGACTTCATGTGCTAATTTCCTGTCTGATGGTTTTGTCAGTCCTCTGGACAGTAATGACAGGAAATCAGTTAAAATATATGGTGATACAGGTGCTTGCCAATCCCTTATGCTGACCAGTGTTCTAGGCCCTAATGTTAATTCCTCTGATGAAACTGTAATCTTACAAGGTGTAGGGAATAATTACTTCTCTGTCCCTCTGTGCAGGGTGAATTTAGAGTCTGGTTTTGTTAATGGTTCCGTTATGGTTGGGTTGGTTGAGACACTCCCAATGTCAGGTGTAAATTCTTACTTGGAAATGATATTGGTGGAAGTCAAGTGTGTCCAGATCCTCAGTTGTCTAGTGAGCCAGTGGCTGCGGCCCAGGATTGTGATGTCCCTGATGTGTTCCCTGCATGTGCTGTCACTAGGGCTAAGTCTAAAGTTACTGGTGACTTAGAGGATAATGATGATGATGTTATCCTAGCTGACACTTTTCTTGCTAATTTGGACCACTCACCAGATGAGGCAGTACCCTGTAGTGTTGATAATTTGTCTCGTCAAGAGTTGGTTGAGTTGCAGGTTGCTGACCCTGAGTTGAAAGGTCTAGCTAACTCTGCTTGCAGTGAGGAAGAGTCAGCTGGTGCTTCTACTTGTTATTATATAAAGTCAGGAGTACTTATGAGAAAGTGGAGACCCCCAATAGCATCAGCCGACTGTGAATGGGAGGTTGTACATCAAGTTGTCATCCCTCGTGTTTGTAGGCAGGATATCATTAGAGTGGCTCATGATTCCAGTTTGGCAGGATACCTTGGAGTGAGGAAGACTGTGGCACGCATTTTGAAACACTTCTACTGGCCAGGTATCTTCAGAGATGTTTCCTGGTATTGTAAGTCTTGTCACACCTGCCAAGTTGTGGGGAAGTGTAATCAGACCGAAAAGGTTGCACCTCTAGTTCCCATTCCTCCTTTTGAGGCGCCATTCACCCGTGTGTTGGTGGATATTGTGGGCCCTCTTCCTAAGACTTCTTCAGGATTTTCTTATGTGTTGACCCTGCTTGATATGGCTTCTCGTTATCCTGAAGCCATTCCACTTAGAAATATCTCAGCAAAGAACGTGGTTAAGGAAATGCTAGGTTCTTCACCAAGTTTGGTCAGCCCAAGGAGGTACAGTCAGACCGGGGAAGTAATTTCATGTCAAATGTTTTCAAGCAGTCTCTGAAAGAGTTGGGCATCACCCAGATCACGTCTTCAGCTTACCATCCCCAGACCCAAGGAGCGTTGGAGAGATATCATCAAACACTCAAATTGATGCCCAAGAAATACTGTTTGGAACATCAGAAAGACTGGGATAAAGGTCTTCCATTTGTTGTATTTGCCGCAAGAGAATCTCCAAATGAATCACTGGGCTTCTCACCCTTTGAACTACTGTTTGACCATGAAGTAAGAGGACCCCTTAAGCTACTCAAGGAATGCTGGCTGTCGGAGGAAGATGACGTCAACCTGCTGGAGTATGTGATGAAGTTCAAAGAACGGCTGTTCACTGCTTTACAGCTGGCGAGAGAGAATTTAGGAGCTGCTCAGGAGAAGATGAAGACTTGGTATGATAAGAAGTCCAGGTTACGCCACTTTCAGCCAGATCAGGTTTTGATTCTGCTACCAGTGCATGGGCAACCTCTTCAAGCCAAGTTTAGTGGTCCTTATTTCGTGGAGAAGAAACTCAGTGATGTCAACTATGTCATCGCCACACCAGATCGTAGAAGAACAAGCAACTTTGTCACATCAACATGGTAAAGTTATATCACAGGCGGGACGAAAATAACCCAGTCTGCACTGTAGCTGTTCCACCCGAGTCAGCAAGTGAAGTTCTCCCATGCAGCATGAGCCTGAGTGATAGTTTGGGGAAGAATCCTGATATCATGAATGATCTCCAGACTAAGCTTTCTCATCTAGGTCCCGAGGAAAGGCAGGAGTTTTCGGCATTACTGCAGGAGTACCTGCAAGTGTTCCGTGCCACTCCAGGAAGAACCACTGTGTTGATGCATGATGTCTATGATGGAGACGCAAAGCCAATTAAACTGCCTCCTTACCGTGTGAACCCAGTGAAAGTTCCTCTCATCCAGAAGGAGCTTGGCTACCTGTTGGACCACAAGATGATTGAGCAGTGTCCGAGCGAGTGGAGTTCTCCTGTCACTCTAGTCCCTAAGCCAGGTGGGTCACAGCGGCTTTGCATCAACTACAGACGTGTTAATCAGATAACCAAAACAGACACTTACCCTCTCCCTCGCGTGGAAGATTGCATAGACAAGATCGGAAAGGCTAGGTACATAAGTAAGTTTGATTTGTTAAAGGGATACTGGCAAGTACCTATGACTGAACATGCTAGGGAGATCTCATGTTTTGTAACACTAGGAGAGACTTTTGCATGTTCTGTAATGCCATATATTATGAAGAATGCACCAGCCACATTTCAGAAGCTCATGAATGTTGTAACAGACGGTTTGGCAGGGTGTGTTGTTTATATTGATGATGTATTAATCTTCAGTGACAACTGGAAAGATCACCTATGCCATGTCAGTAAATTTTTTGAGCGTTTGCTTCAGGCTAATCTTGTAGCTAATTAATCAAAGTGTGAGTTTGGTCAAGTTAAAGTTCAGTACCTTGGGTACGTAATTGGTGATGGACATGTTGCACCACCAGGAGCTAAGGTTCAGGTTATAAGTGATCTTCCCAGACCTAAAAGTAGGAAGGAGCTACAAAGATTTTTGGGAATGGTAGGTTATTACAGGAGATTTGTTCTTAACTTTTCAATTCTTGTATCACCACTTACAGACCTACTGAAAAAGGGAATTAAATTTGTCTGGACCGAGAACTGTGAATCCTCTTTCAGCAAACTTAAAGCTATCCTATTAAGTCAGCCAGTGCTCGCTACTCCAAATTTTGCTAAGCCTTTTAAGATGGTTGTTGATGCAAGTGATGCAGGAGCTGGGGCTGTTTTGCTGCAAGAGGATGATCAGGGTATTGAAGATCCTATATTTTATTACAGTAAGAAGTTCACTCCACCTCAAAAGAACTACTCAACTATTGAGAAAGAACTTTTGGCCATGATTTTGGGTTTACAGCATTTTTCATTTTATTTGTGTTCTGGTTTTGACCCCATAGTCATTTATACCGATCATAACCCACTGAAATTCCTTAGTAAGTTTAAAGATAAAAATCAGAGATTGACAAGATGGAGTCTACTTCTTCAGGAGTATTCATTAGACATACAACATGTCAAGGGGAAAGAAAATGTTATTGCAGATTGCTTATCAAGACTTTAGAAAGATTGTTTTAGAATAATAAGAAATTTCCTTTGTAAATTTCTTTTTCTTTGTGGGGAGGTGTTACATAGCCTATGATTTCATCATCCTTTGTGTAATTCTAACGTACAGTATGCTGCATGTTTGATCACGAGCGTGTTCTACCTCACTCCCCCCTTCTACCCTTATAGTAAAGTAAGTCGTTCTTTCTGTTGTTCAGAGCAGGAGTGTCAACTCTTTGTCCCCTCTGGCTTCATTTGAGCGTCCTTCTTACAAGTTGTATCAAGCTCTGCCGGCCCCTATATAATGAGCTCAGTCTCTACATTAATTGCCACTTAGATCTAGTCCTCATTTTGTTCACATCTCTGTCCTCCCCTGTACAGTTGTTATTATTGTGAGTGCTCAGGAAGTCTCCAGCCATCTAGCAGCTGTGTAATTTGAGTATAACTGTTATTGCATTTTTTCTTGTGCTGTGTAGCATGAGGTGTTAATTCTTGGGCCTGGTGGGGTTTTCATGATTAATGTAAGGTTTTGTGTCAGCCAATTGTTGATAATAGTTTGTATCTGCAATAATTTATCTTGCATTAACTAAGCATTATCCAGGGTATTCTCATTTTATCAGGGCTGACTTAGATAAATTTACTCTTGCTAATTTCGTGTTAATAGAGGCTATTGCAGTTAACTATATATTTAACCTGTTTTTGCCATTACATTATCCTTATGAGTCCTGAATGTTTTGTTGTTAGTTTGAGCATTAAACTTTAACTTGTAATTTTACCTAATTCTTTTGTTTTGAACCTGGAACTTTACGAGACAGTAGTGATTTTTAGTATTCTCACTTAAAGTGTACATTATCTTTCTCTGTTCCGTAACAAAATATATATATGTATATGTAAAGGAATATTATTCACCAGATTTCAGGACGGACTATTGCTTACCCTATCTGTGGTCAAGGAAAGAGAGCAAAAATTATATACATCTATTCACAAGTCATTAAGGAGGCATTACACAGGACACAAGTAATCAGGCCCATCGGGTGGTTAGGCCTTTCACACAACACCCAACACTGGCTCGGGTCCTCTGAAGTTCCTCCTGGTACTGCCACCTAGACACCGTAGATACTGCATCACGGCTACACAATTCACACCCATGACGCCTCCCTAGCCCGGCCCTTGACGTGGGTAGGGTCCTGCCTCCTAGATTGGAAAACGATAAGAATTAGCACAGCCCACAAAACACTTAGGTATATCACAGATGACACGCAAGTCGTAAACACAAAGTATTGATGGATCACTATATAAAATCAAGTTAAGTATTTCAGAAAGTTTTCTGATATCTTAAATCAAAATATAGTTAAAGCACAAAGCACTGTGTAATCTTACCGTCCAGTATGGAGGTAGAGAAACTAGTGAGGAAGAAGGTCTCTAGGCCGAATGAGAATGGTTCTTGTCCAGGTCAACCACCGAAGTAATGAGATAGTTGATTCATGATCTCAGAATGAATCAGCATTAAATTCATAATCAAACAAAATCTCGAAAAGGGGAGTACTTCTGGAGCACTGATCGAACCCCATTTACGTGAATGAACCATAACCTGTTAAAACATCCCTAAGTAACTGTTTCGATCCCAAACTATCTGTATCAGACTACAGAATAAATTATACTGAAGACAAGGAATGTAAAATACACTCAGCAAGCCTAAGAAACTACTCTAACTTAAGTATACCTATCTTATCCCTCACACAGCTCCCCTAAGAAGTATCTAGCCAGAGGATAGATAGAACAAGGATTATTACCTATGGGCTCGACTCAGGAAATCAGCACCTATATTATCAGAGCCTGCAACATGAACTAACCTAAATCTGTAGGGCTGCAAGCTAAGGGCCCATCGCAATAGCCTATTATTGGATCCTTTAAACTTAGCTAAGTAGATCAATGGCTTGTGGTCAACCTCTAATATGAACTCCGCACCCGTTAAATAAAAACAGAACTTTTGTACCCCAAAGATTATAGTCAAACATTCTCTCTCTATGGTTGAATACCGCGTCTCTCTATCTAGAAGTTTTCTACTTGCGTAGGAAATTGGAAAAGGCACTCCATCAACATACTGCAGTAGGGCTCCTAAGCCCGAACCGGAGGAATCTGTTCGAAGTACAAAAGGAAGTGTAAGGTCAGGAAGCCTAAGAACCGGGTACTCTGTTAAAGCCTTCTTCAATTTAGCAAAACATTCTCTTGACTCATCTGACCAGGGTAATGGTTCATGTACTTCTTTGCGCAGAAGGTCAGATAGAGGGGCAGACATAGCAGCAGCTTTAGGGATAAATCTCCTGTAAAAAGAAATCATTCCCAAAAAGGATCGCAGAGTTTTCTTACTGGATGGGGGCTCTATCTCTAAAATGGCTTGAACTTTGTCCATCTGGGGTCTCAAATACTGTCCATCAACAACATAACCCAAGTATTGGATAGAAGGGAATCCAAACCTACACTTAGAAGGCTTAGCTGTCAAGTTATATTCTCTTAGTCTATCCACAACAGCAGTAAGGGCTTTCATGTGTTCTTCCCAAGTAGCAGAGAATACAAAAACATTGTCGAAGTAGAAAGAAACATTCTTCAGACCAGCCAGCATAATTCTCATGAGGCGTATATAAGTGGCACAAGCAGTTACTAACCCAAATGGCATTCTAGTAAATTCCATCAGTCCCTTGTGGGTTTGAAAAGCTGTTAAAGGTCGTGCTTTCTCAGACAATGGCACCTGATAATAAGCCTTAGATAGATCCAACTCAGAAAAATACTTAGCACCAGTAAACTTGTGCAAATCCTCTTCCATAGTACACATAGGTTCAGCATGAAATTGAGTAACGTCGTTAAGTACCCTATAATCAACTGTAAGGCGATAACTGTCATCAGGCTTTTTGATCAGTACAACAGGTGTAGAGTGAGGGGAGGATGAAGGCCGAATTATTCCTAACTCAAGGAGATTATCTACCTCTTTCTCAAAATGTGATCTTAGATGGATGGGCACTGGGTATGAGTTTGATTTCAGTCTGTCGGTTGATGAAAGGACAATGTCATGCTCTATAGCGGTGGTGCACCCAGGAATTTCAGAGAATACTTCACTGTACTTGCCAGTAAGGCACATTAGATCTTTTACTTTATCTTTAGATAGGCTAGGACAAACCATGGCATTATTACTTACATCACAAGGGGGATCAGGCCGTACGTTCTCAACTGGTACGGTGAGAATCTCTGGGTCCTCGTCACCATCATCCGCTGTCAACACACAGGCTTGCACAGTTAACAAAGGTCTGGAAGCATCATTAAGGGAGTCAGGTTCATCTATGACCTGAGCAAGACCAGCACAAGCTCTGCGGTGATATTTCTTTAGGAGGTTAAGATGATACAGCTTGCTCTTCCCATTCTCATCAATCACATAGGTAACCTTATTCTTACACTCTAGGACAGGGAAAGGGCCCTTCCATGACATAAGCAACTTATTGTGAGTATCTGGTAAGAGGACAAAGGCCTCATCACCTGGCTTCAGTTTACGAGCTTGAGACTTTAGATCAAAGTAGGACTTATACTGGGCACATGAGATCTCAGCATTTTGAGCAGCTATCTTTGAACACTCTTCCAGCTTATTCTGTAACTCTACGACATATTGGAAAGAAGTAAGAGTATACTCATTTACCTTACGGTCCTCCCATAGATCTCTTAAGACTGCTAATGGACCTCTCACCGTTCTCCCATACAACATCTCAAAAGCAGAAAACCCATTTCTATCGCTTGGAACCTCTCGTAAAGCAAACATAGTGGGGATCAAGTACCTGTGCCATTCAGTTGGTTTATCTGAGCAGAGCTTTCTCAAAGCAGCTTTAAGGATGGAATGTAGTCGCTCTATCCGGCCATTACTCTGTGGATGATAAGGTGTAGTAAATAAAGGTTTAACCCCTAAAAGCTTGTGGATCTCCTGCATTAATTGAGGGATAAACTGAGTTCCCTGATCTGAAAGAATTTCACGAGGTATACCTACTCTGGAAAAGATGGTAATCAAAGCTTCTGCTACGGATACAGTATCAATGTTCTTAAGGGGCAAGGCTTCAGGGAATCCTGTTGCAAAGTCGACTAATGTCAAGATATATCTGTGGCCTTCTGAGGATGGAGGGGATAGGGGACCAACTAGATCGATTGCCACTCTAGTGAAAGGTTCAGTGATAATTGGCATGGCTTGGAGTGGAGCTGGCTTAACTCTACCTTTCGGTGACAGGCGCTGGCATTTGTCACAGGATCTGCAATAGTTTCTGATATCAACAGATATTCCAGGCCAGAAGAATACTTCCTTTGTCTTCATCTCGGTTTTCCTATGAGAGAAATGACCTGAAAAAGGACTTTCGTGGGCAACTGAGAGGATAAGATCTCGGCAATCCCTAGGAACAACTAAAGACTTCTTACCAACATTCCCCTTAAACCTGGCAGCAGTGCATGTGCGATACATTAGTCCATCAATAACCTCGTATTTGAAGGTAGTTCCATTACGAGTTACTTCAGTCTCTCCTGACTGTACCTTGGCTCGAACAGACGAGAGTGTAGGGCAGGTCTCCTGTAATGAACTGAAATGTTGGGGAGTTATGTCAAGAGGAGGTATCTTTGGGAGAACTAAAGGGTGAACCCTTTTCTTACTTGAGGCACGAGTTTGAACGACACCAATGACATTACCGGGCTCTGCACTCTCTTCTTTACAGAATTTAAGAGCACCAGGCACATTCCCAATTAATACACTGCCAAATGTTATGGGGGCTCTCAGTACATCAGCCCAGCCTGTGAAGTAGGGGCACCTGATATAGCACCTAACTTGAGGGAAAGAATCTTTGCGTCCCAGATAATCCGATACCTCTACCATCTTACACCCTGACATCAATATCTGGAAGAACCTCTTCAGATACAAGTATACATGAACATCCACTGCCCCTAATAATAGTGGAAACCTAAGAGCCATTAACAGTTCCACCTGTGGTATAATCTGGGAGATGACTATCTTTGAAACAATATCCTATTCTCTGTTCATGAGCTGCTGGGGTTAGCTGTTTAAAAGCAAGAGGATTCTTAGGGCAACGGGGTTTGATGTGCCCCTTCTCACCGCATCCGTGACAAGTTACATTAGAATAATCTCTCTTGCGAGAGGCTGTGACAGACGGTAACTGGCCTGACTGTTTACTTGCATCAGATTGGTTAGATTGACTTGAACTAGAAGTACCAACTTTCTTACCTTTACTAGGATCAAATTTTGATTTAGGGTAAGCACTGTGAGCCGATGCCCAGTTATCAGCCAGGGTCACTGCCTCCTTCAGAAGAGTCACATTATGTTCCTTGATGAAGGTTCTCAAGTCTGGGGAAAGCGATGACAAAAACTGATCAAGGAGAATGAAGTCTCTTAAAGACTTATACTCTTTCTGTATGGAGCAAGAGGCCATCCACTGATCAAGAAGGCGGCTTAGTTGAATGGAAAACATATCATAGGTTTCCCCAAACTGTATCCTAGCAGTCTTAAACTCCTGGCGGTAACTATCTGGGGTTTTAGCAAAGCCTCTCAAAAGAGCATCTTTTAACAAGTTATAGTCGTTTGTAATCTCTGGAGACAAACTAGTATATATGTCTACACATTTTCCTGTCAGGAGGCTACCCAAGCGAACTGCATAAGTGTCAGTATTAATTCCCAGAAGACTAGCAATCCTTTCAAATCTAATGAGATATGAAGAGATATCTTCTCCATCCTTATTAAAGGGTAGTTTAGGTCTACCCTGTTCAGGGGGATCAGAAACTGTTCTTGAAGGTTGAGCGTTTTTGGCTAACTGTAGATCGCATTCTAATCTTAATCTCGAGCTCTCTCACTTCTCGTTCCTTCTGTCTTTCTCTCTCTCTCTCCCTTTCTCTCTCTTCTCTCTCCCTTTGTCTTTCCTCACGAGCTATGGCTTGTTGTTGGAGCACATATTGAGCCACTTCATTCCCTTTAAGCCCCAGAGATTCGGCTTGATTTTTAAGAGTGTCAATAGAATCATCCATGGTAAAAAAAAAAAAAAAAAATTAATAATGCAAAATAACTAGCTTCTCACTCCTACAAGTATGGGAGAACCTCACGTAGCTCCTACCGAGATATGAGGCTTAAGTCTATGGATTATAATGACTATGACATACAAGATCCTAACTGAATGATAGTTCTCTCTTCTCAGGACAGAAGACAACACGAAACTATCTGCAGGATGCGAGCAGTAGTCAGAAATTTGGTATACAATATACAAATATTGGTATACAGAAATTATACTTGGTGTATAAAAGGCTTACCTCCGGGCCCCAAGGATGGCAAGCTACCCATGGCGGGCAATAATCATGGGCAGGTTACACAACATACCTAGCTGAAGTGGTTGAATAATTGTGTAATAACTTCTATTCCCTCTACCACAGAAAGGAGTAAGCAGTCGTATCCTAGCAGCAGGGTCGCCACATGTAAAGGAATATTATTCACCAGATTTCAGGACGGACTATTGCTTACCCTATCTGAGGTCAAGGAAAGAGAGCAAAAATTATATACATCTATTCACAAGTCATTAAGGAGGCATTACACAGAAGGACACAAGTAATCAGGCCCATCAGGTGGTTAGGCCTTTCACACAACACCCAACACTGGCTCGGGTCCTCTGAAGTTCCTCCTGGTACTGCCACCTAGACACCGTAGATACTGCACCACGGCTACACAATTCACACCCATGACGCCTCCCTAGCCCGGCCCTTGACGTGGGTAGGGTCCTGCCTCCTAGATTGGAAAACGATAAGAATTAGCACAGCCCACAAAACACTTAGGTATATCACAGATGACACGCAAGTCGTAAACACAAAGTATTGATGGATCACTATATAAAATCAAGTTAAGTATTTCAGAAAGTTTTCCGATATCTTAAATCAAAATATAGTTAAAGCACAAAGCACTGTGTAATCTTACCGTCCAGTATGGAGGTAGAGAAACTAGTGAGGAAGAAGGTCTCCAGGCCGAATGAGAATGGTTCTTGTCCAGGTCAACCACCGAAGTAATGAGATAGTTGATTCATGATCTCAGAATGAATCAGCATTAAATTCATAATCAAACAAAATCTCGAAAACGGGAGTACTTCTGGAGCAATGATCGAACCCCATTTACGTGAATGAACCATAACCTGTTAAAACATCCCTAAGTAACTGTTTCGATCCCAAACTATCTGTATCAGACTACAGAATAAATTATAATGAAGACAAAGAATCTAAAATACACTCAGCAAGCCTAAGAAACTACTTTAACTTAAGTATACCTATCTTATCCCTCACAGTATATATATATATATATATATATATATATATATATATATATATATATATATATATATATATATATATATATATATATATATATATATAATATTGTTACATAGCCTATGATTTCATCATCCTTTGTATAATTCTAATGTACAGTATGCTGCATGTTTGATCACGATTCGCCACGTGGCTTCCATAGTTACCAGGCTTTCGTGTTCTACCTCACTCCCCCTTTCTACCCCTTATAGTAGAGTAAGTTGTTCTTTCTGTTGTTCAGAGCAGGAGTGTCAACTCTTCGTCCTCTGTGCCTTCATTTGCGCGTCCTTCTTGCAAGTTGAATCAAGCTCTGCCGGACCCTTATATAATGAGCTCAGTCTCTGCATTAGTTGCCACTTAGATCTACTCCTCATTTTGTTCACATCTCTGTCCTCCCCTGTATAGTGTATTATTATTTTTGTGAGTGCTCAGGAAGTCTCCAACCATCTAGCTGCTGTATAATTTGAGTATAAGTGTTGTTACCATTTTTCTTGTACTATATGGTATGGGGCGTTGATTCGTAGGCCTGGTGAGGTTTTTGTGATTCGTGTGAAGTTTTTATGTTAGTATCTGTAATAATATTATATCTCACTGTAACTGAGCATTATTCGGTTCTCTCATTTATCAGGGCTGACTTAGATAAAATTGTTCTTCCTAAATTCGTGTTAATAGAGGCTATTGCAGTTAACCATATATGTAACCTGTTTTGCCATGACATTATCCTTATGAGTCCTGAATGTTTAGTTGTTTGTTTGAGCATTAAACTTTAACTTGTAATTCTACCTAACTCTTTTGTTTTAAACCTGGAACTTTGCGGGACAGTAGTGATTTTAGTATTCTCACTTGAAGTGTTCATTATCTCTCTCTGTTCCGTAACATAAATTTGGCGACCTCTTATCAGGATATATATATATATATATTTTTTTATGTGACCGACTCTGGGCATAGGCTTCACAACCTGCATTCAAGGCCCAGTATTTCTCCTACGTACCGCACACCTCTATATGTCACCACTTCGGCGCTAACACCCACCGTCCATACTGAATACATGCTAGGGCTGTCTCATATAGGACTGGTGTATTGGTATTATCATAAGGATATTGCTTGATATTTTGTGACTGATTTATTCATGATGTCTACTATTACTACTCTTGATGAAGCCAAAGATTTTTTGTCAAATGTGCAAACAGTGTGTGATGTAGAAAACAGAACAAGGAATGAACTTAAGCTTGTTGCTCAACAACTGGGAATTGCTGTTCGCTCTCATCATTCTAAAGATCAAATTGTTGACATGATTAATAAAAGCTTGTTTAATGTAACTCCTCCAGATGAGCAAACGCAGATTGAAATAGCTAAGTTACAGCTAGCCCTGCAGAAGGCTTGTGCTAAGGAGGCTGAGTTTCAGGCTCATGCTAAGGAGGCTGAGTTTCAGGCTCATGCTAAGGAGGCTGAATTTCAGGCTCATGCTAAGGAGGCTGAGTTTCAGGCTCATGCTAAGGAGGCTGAGTTTCATGCTCGTGCTAAGGAGGCTGAGTTTCAGGCACGTGCTAAGGAGGCTGAGTCTCAGGCTCGTATTCAGCAGGATCAGGCACAGGCACAGGCTCAGGCACAAATTGAACTTGCTAGGATTCAGGCAGACCACGAGTATCGCATGAAACAAGGTGGAATTGGATCATCTAGCTCTGATGATTTTGATGTGGCTAAAATGTTAAACTTGTCCCTCCTTTTAAAGAATCTGATTTAACAAAGTATATTCAGTTGTTTGAGAGGGTAGCTACAGGTTTTAATTGGCCCAAAAAGTCTTGGCCAGTACTCCTTCAAACTGTTCTCACCGGTAAAGCTCAAGTAACTGATGCATCTTTGCCTCAGGATCAATCTGATAATTATGATGTAGTTAAGTGCTTGATTCTTAAGGCCTATGAGCTTGTTCCTGAAGCCTATAGAGTAAAATTTAGGACAACTTATAAGCAAGATAAGCAATCCCAAGTTGAGTATGCAAAAATCAAAGAAGATCTGTTGGAGCAGTGGTTAAATTCTAAGAATGTAAATTCTGATTTTGATAAATTTAAGCAGATGATTTTGCTGGAGGACTTCAAAAGGTGTATTAATAAAGATGTAAGCCTATATCTTGATGAGAAAAGAATAGATAATTTGTCTGATGCTGCAGTTTAAGCTGATGAATATGTTCTCACTCAAAAGAGATATTCTAAAAAAAAGGGAAAGCTGAGAGTAAGTACGTTGCCTCTACTTAGAGTACAGGTAACAGGAAAGAGAATAAAGAAGATGTTTCTCAGGAAGTAAATACCAGCTCCACCTCTAGATTTCAGAAAAGTAAATGTACTTATTGTAGTAAGCTTGGTCATACTACGGAGAAATGTTTCAGGAGACAGCGTGATGTGAACAAAAAGGAGTCTTTAAATATTCAGTCAATTGGTCTTGTGTCCACCCTTGAGAGTTCCCAGAATTCTTTAACCGAGTTAACTGAACCTGCTTTGAGGAGTAAATTAAATTCTCATGATGAAGCTCCTCTTCTGAGCAGTAACGTGGGTGACACTCTCAAGAGTTCATGTGCTAATTTCCTGTCTGATGGTTTTGTCAGTCCTCTGGACAGTAATGACAGGAAATCAGTTAAAATATATCGTGATACAGGTGCTTGCCAAACCCTTATGCTGACCAGTGTTCTAGGCTCTAATGTTAATTCCTCTGATGAAACTGTAATCTTACAAGGTGTAGGGAGTAATTACTTCTCTGTCCCTCTGTGCAGAATGAATTTAGAGTCTGGTTTTGTTAATGGTTCCGTTATAGTTGGGTTGGTTGAGACACTCCCAATGTCAGGTGTAACTTTCTTACTTGGAAATGATATTGGTGGAAGTCAAGTGTGTCCAGCTCCTCAGTTGTCTAGTGAACCAGTACTGCGACCCAGGATTGTGATGTCCCTGATGTGTTCTCTGTATGTGGTCACTAGGGCTAAGTCTAAAGTTACTGGTGACTTAGAGGATAATGATGATGATGTTATCCTAGCTGACACTTTTCTTGCTAATTTGGACCACTCACCAGACGAGGCAGTACACCGTAGTGTTGATAATTTCTCTCGTCAAGAGTTGGTTGAGTTGCAGGTTGCTGACCCTGAGTTGAAAAGTCTAGCTAACTCTGCTTGCAGTGAGGAAGAGTCAGCTAGTGCTTCTACTTGTTATTATATAAAGTCAGGAGTACTTATGAGGAAGTGGAGACCCCCAACAGCATCAGCCGACTGTGAATGGGAGGTTGTACATCAAGTTGTCATCCCTCGTGTTTGTAGGCAGGATATCATTAGAGTGGCTCATGATTCCAGTTTGGCGGGACACCTTGGAGTGAGGAAGACTGTGGCACGCATTTTGAAACACTTCTACTGGCCAGGTATCTTCAGGGATGTTTCCTGGTATTGTAAGTCTTGTCACGCCTGTCAAGTTGTGGGGAAGTGTAATCAGACCGAAAAGGTTGCACCTCTAGATCCCATTCCTCCTTTTGAGACGCCTTTCACCAGTGTGTTGGTGGAAATTGTGGGCCCTCTTCCTAAGACTTCTTCAGGATTTTCTTATGTGTTGACCCTGATTGATATGGCTACTCGTTATCCTGAAGCCATTCCACTTAGAAATATCTCAGCATAGAACGTGGTTAAGGAAATGCTAGGGTTCTTCACCAAGTTTAGTCTGCCCAAGGAGGTACAATCAGACCGGGGAAGTAATTTCATGTCAAATGTTTTCAAGCAGTCTCTGAAAGAGTTGGGCATCACCCAGATCACGTCTTCAGCTTACCATCCCCAGACCCAAGGAGCGTTGGAGAGATATCATCAAACACTCAAATCGATGCTCAGGAAATACTGTTTGGAACATCAGAAAGACTGGGATAAAGGTCTTCCATTCGTTGTATTTGCCGCAAGAGAATCACCAATTGAATCACTGGGCTTCTCACCCTTTGAACTACTGTTTTGCCATGAAGTAAGAGGACCCCTTTAAGCTTTTTTTTTTTTTTTTTTTTTTATGTGTCCGACTCTGGGCATAGGCTTCACAGCCTGCTATCAAGGCCCAGCAGTCCTCCTACATACCATACACCTCTACATGTCACCACTTCGGCGCTAACACCCACCGTCCATATTGAATACATGCTAGGACTGTCTCATACAGGACTTGTGTATTGGTATTAGCAGGGGTATTTTTACGACATGTCGGCGGGTCTTCTGGTAGATCTGTAAAACCCGATTTAATGAAATTCAAATCCTTAAACTGTTCCCTGCTCCAGCGGGGATTTGAACCTGGGTCCGTTAGAACGGCAGGCAACCTCTCTACCGATTGAGCTGGCTGTCGGAGGAAGATGATGTCAACCTGCTGGAGCATGTGATGAAATTCAAAGAACGGCTGTCCACTGCTTTACAGCTGGCGAGAGAGAAATTAGGAGCTGCTCAGGAGAAGATGAAGACTTGTTATGATAAGATGTCCAGGTTACGCCACTATCAGCCAGGAGATCAGGTTTTGATTCTGCTACCGGTGCATGGGCAACCTCTTCAAGCCAAGTTTAGTGGTCCTTATTTCGTGGAGAAGAAACTCAGTGATGTCAACTATGTCATCGCCACACCAGATCGTAGAAAGAACAAGCAACTTTGTTACATCAACATGCTAAAGTTATATCACAGGCAGGACGAAAATAACCCAGTCTGCACTGTAGCTGTTCCACCCAAGTCTGCAAGTGAAGCTCTCCCATGCAGTTTGAGCCTGGGTGATAGTTTGGGGAAGAATCCTGATATCATTAATGATCTCCAGACTAAGCTTTCTCATCTAGCTCCCGAGGAAAGGCAGGAGTTTTCGGCATTACTGCAGGAGTACCCGCAAGTGTTCCGTGCCACTCCAGGAAGAACCACTGTGTTGATGCATGATGTCGATGTTGGAGATGCAAAGCCAATTAAACTGCCTCCTTACCATGTGAACCCAGTGACAGTTCCTCTCATCCAGAAGGAGCTTGGCTACCAGTTGGACCACAAGATGATTGAGCCCTGTCAGAGTGAGTGGAGTTCTCCTGTCACTCGAGTCCCTAAGCCAGGTGGGTCACAGCGGCTTTGCATCAACTACAGACGTGTTAATCAGATAACCAAAACAGACACTTACCCTCTCCCTCGCGTGGAAGATTGCATAGACAAGATCGGAAAGGCTAGGTACATAGGTAAGTTTAATTTGTTAAAGAGATACTGGCAAGTACCTATGACTGAACGTGCTAGGGAGATATCATGTTTTGTAACACTAGGAAAGACTTTTGCATGTTCTGTAATGCCATATGATATGAAGAATGCACCAGCTACTTTTCAGAAGCTCATGAATGTTGTAACAGAGGGTTTGGCAGGGTGTGTTGTTTATATTGATGACGTATTAATCTTCAGTGACAACTGGAAAGATCACCTATGCCATGTCAGTAAATTTCTTAAGCGTTTGGTTCAGGCTATTCTTATAGCTAATTTATCAAAGTGTGAGTTTGGTCAAGCTAAAGTTCAGTGCCTTTGGTACGTAATTGGTGATGGACACGTTGCACCACCAGGAGCTAAGGTTCAGGTTATAAGAGATCTTCCCAGACCTAAAAGTAGGAAAGAGCTACAAAGATTTTTGGGGATGGTAGGCTATTACAGGAGATTTGTTCTCAACTTTTCAATTCTTGTATCACCACTTACAGACCTACTGAAAAAGGGAGTTAAATTTGTCTGAACCGATAACTGTGAATCCTGTTTCAGTAAACTTAAAGCTATCCTATTAAGTCAGCCAGTGCTCGCTACTCCAAATTTTGTTAAGCCTTTTAAGATGGCTGTTGACGCAAGTGATACAGGAGCTGGGGCTGTTTTGCTGCAAGAGGATGATCAGGGTATTGAACACCCTGTATCTTATTACAGTAAGAAGTTCACTCCACCTCAAAAGAACTACTCAACTATTGAGAAAGAGCTTTTGGCCTTGATTTTGTGTTTACAGCATTTTTCATTTTATTTGTGTTCTTTTTCACCCCATAGTCATTTATGCCGATCATAACCCAGTGAAATTCCTTAGTAAGTTTAAAGATAAAAATCAGAGATTGACAAGATGGAGTCTACTTCTTCAGGAGTATTCATTAGACATACAACATGTCAAGGGGAAAGAAAATGTTATTGCAGATTCCTTATCTAGACTTTAGACAGATTGTTTTAGAGTAATAAGAAATTTCCTTTGTAAATTTCTATTTTTTTCTGGGGAGGTGTTACATAGCCTATGATTTCATCATCCTTTGTATAATTCTAACGTACAGTATGCTGCATGTTTGATTACGATTCGCCACGTGGCTTCCATAGTGACCAGGCTTGCGTGTTCTACCTCACTCCCCCCTTCTCCCCCTTATAGTAGAGTAAGTCGTTCTTTATGTTGTTCAGAGCAGGAGTGTCAACTCTTCGTCCTCTGTGCCTTCATTTGCGTGTCCTTCTTGCAAGTTGTATCAAGCTCTGCCGGCCCCTTATATAATGAGCTCAGTGTCTGCATTAGTTGCCACTTAGATCTACTCCTCATTTTGTTGACATCTCTGTCCTCCCCTGTATAGTGTATTATTATTTTTATGAGTGCTCAGGAAGTCCCCAGCCATCTAGCTGCTGTATAATTTGAGTATAAGTGTTGTTACCATTTCTTTTGTACTGTATGGCCTCTGGCGTTGATTCGTGGGCCTGGTGAGGTTTTTTTGATTCGTTTAAAGTTTTTAATGTCAGCCATTATTAATAATATTTTGTATCTGTAATAATATTATATCTTACTTTAACTGAGCATTATTCGGTTCTCTCATTTATCAGGGCTGACTTAGATAAATTTGTTCTTGCTAAATTCGTGTTAATAGAGGCTATTGCAGTTAACCATATATGTAACCTGTTTGGCCATTACATTACCCTTATGAGTCCTGAATGTTTAGTTGTTAGTTTGAGCATTAAACTTTAACTTGTAATTTTACCTAAGTCTTTTGTTTTGAACCTGGAACTATGCGGGACAGTAGTGATTTTAGTATTCTCACTTGAAGTGTTCATTATCTCTCTCTGTTCCGCAACAATATATATATATATATATATATATATATATATATATATATATATATATATATATATATATATATATATATATATATATATATATATATATAACATGCAATGATCACACGGAAAATTAAAATAATACATAATTATGTTTGCACCCTGCCAAGGTAAGAAATTTTAGGAGTGTTCTCCCGGCCAAGTACTGCTTTGGCAGACTTAAGGGATGCTGTGGTTGAACCAGTGTCGCTTACTATAAGGTATACTTGCACCCAGTCGGCTTGTGCTGGCCGATTACACAGACGACACACACATCAAAAGCCACTCCAACACTACAATTACACTTTTCAGCACTTCTCACCCTACATACAATCTCTACCACACGGACTAAGCCACTTGGTAGAGATACATTGCCTGTATCGTCCCCACTTCGGTCAGGATATATATATATATATATATATATATATATATATATCATCATCATCAGCCTTTGAGGTCCATTGCAGGACCGGCCTATCACTACCGAAGCAGGGACGATACAGCCAATGTATCTCTACCCAGTGGCTTAGGCTGTCTGGTAGAGGCTGCATGTAGGGTGAGAAGTGCTTGTGAGTGTGATTATATATATATGTGCAATGGTTACAGAAGAAATGAAACAATATGTATTTTTATATATATATATATATATATATATATATATATATATATATATATATATATATATATATATATATATATATATATATATATATATATATATATATATATATATATATATATATATATTTATATATATTGCTAGACGCCTAATCGCGTTTGGGGTGGCCACAAACAAATCGCCTCCATGTTGCCCTGTCTTCCGCCATTTCACTGCCCTGCTCCCAACTCACACTCCCCCTCTCTCATATACCTCTCCACCCCATCCCTCCATCTCATCCTCGGCCTCCCCCTCCCTCTTCCCCCCTCCACCTCACTCACATACACTCTATTCGTCAGTCTTACATCCTCCATCCTCTCCACATGGCCAAACCACCTCAATGTGTTCCTCATAACTCTTCCTATCACATCCACATCCATACCACAACGCTCCTTTATATCCTCATTCGTCAGCCTTTCTCTCCCAGTGACTCCACAGGCTCCTCTTAAATAACTCATTTCCACTGCTCTCACTCTTGACTTGTGTCCTTCCAACAACGTCCAAGCTTCACTTCAATTCGCTAGAGTTGGTATCACAGTACTGTCATGTAGTAACTTTTTCACTTCCATGCTTACTTCCCTGTTTCTTATCACTGTTTTCAAAGAACCAGCAAACTTCACCCTCCAAACCTTCATCCTCACTCATCACACTACCCAAGTACTTAAATGTACTCACATTTTCCATTCCCTCACCATCCAACCTCGCTGCACATTCACTGACTTCACCTCTCTCAAAGACCATCACTTTACTCTTCCCAACATTCACCTTTAGATTCCGTTTCTTACACACTCTCCCAAACTCATCCACCAAGCCTTGCAGCTCCTCTTCGTCTTCACTCAACAACACAGTATCATCTGCAAACAACAGTACACGGAATTTCCAAACACTATCCTCTCTCTCCAGAGCCACGCCAACATCCACTACCCTTCCTTGTACTTCTTTTATTACCCCATCCATGTACAGATTGAACAACCATGGAGACATGACACATCCCTGTTTCAACCCAACCTTCAAAGAGAAAAATTCACTTAGTTCACCATCCACACACACTGCAGCCTTAGCACCATCATACATACTCTTCACAGCATTCAACAACTTCCCATCTACTCCATATATTCTTAATACTTTCCACAATCCTTGTCTATCCACCCAGTCATATGCTTTCTCTAAATCCATGAAAGCCACATACAACTTCTTTCCTTTCTGTAGAAACTTTTCCAATTAAGTTCTAAGAATGAATATCTGATCTACACAACCTCTTCCCTTCCTAAAGCGTTCCTGTTCTTCTCCAACTAATTCCTCTGTTCTTTCTCTAACTCTGTCAATAAGTATCCTGCCATACACTTTTCCTATTATACTAAGAAGACAAATGCCCCTATGATTGCCACACACTTCTTTTTCCCCTTTTCCTTTGTACAAGGGAATAATTATACCTGACTTCCAATCCTCCGGGACTCTACCTTCCTCCTAGGCCAATCTGCACATCTTCCACATCCATTCTACTACTATCTCTCCCCCATGCTTCATCATTTCACCACACACTCCATCAATTCCTGGGGCTTTCCCCAAATTAACTTTCTTCATTTTGCTTCCACAACTTCTATCCTACTGATTTCTTCCTGTCTTCTCACCTCCTTCCTTCTCTCAGCCATTCCCCAGCCACATATACTCGCATTACTTCCATCCTCTATGTTCAACAATTCCTTAAAGTGATTTTCTCTCCATCTGCTCACTTTTTCTATTCTCCACTAGTAATCTACCATTTTTATCTTTCACTCCCCTGCTAACCTCACTTCCACCTTGTCTTACTCTCTTCACCTCTTTCCAGAACATTTTCTTACGGTCCCTCCACTTTACACTCAAATTCCTTTCAAATTCCTCATCCACTCTCTTCTTACTCTCTCTTACTAATCTTTTCGCCTCTTTCTTTCTTTCTACATATAACTCTCTCTTCCGCCTCTCAATTTCTTCCATGCCCCTATTTCTCATCCATTCATTGTATGCTTTCTTCTTTTGTGCCACACCCTGTCTCATCTTTTCAGTCCACCACGCTGTTCCTTGCACCCCCCTCCGTCTTCTCTTCCTCCCACACACCACATCACATGCTGCACAAATTTCTTCTGTAAATATCCTGCACACACCTTTCACGTACCCCATCTGCTCCAATTCATATTTGCCCAATCGTTCCTCCACTTCTCTCTTATACTCTGCCTTTTTTTCATCCTCTTGTAACCTTTCCACTCTCCTTGCAACTACTCCTTCCTCTCGTCTTTCCCTTCTTTTATTTCTCCATCTTACTTGGATACTAATTCTGGCCACCACCAAGTAGTGGTCAGAAAGTCCACTCCCCCAACCTCTATAAGGTCTTGCATCCATTACACATCTTCACATCCTTTCATCCATACACACATAATCAATTATTGCCTTCCTTTCATTCAGTTCACCACCCACCCTTCTCATCACTCGGCCATGTATACCTATGGATCATTTTATGCCCGAAGAGGGTATTGGCTATCACCAACCCCCTCCCAGCACAAATGTCCACGAACGCACTGCCATTCTCATCTGTCTCAGCACGGACCCCCCACTCACCAACTATTCCATCCACCTTCTCATTCCCTACTTTACCATTCATATCACCGATCAAAAACACTCTCTCATTCCTTCCAAACTTTTCCAAGCACACTTCCACATTTGTCCAGAACTCTTTTCTCATTCTGCTAGCACGATCTTGCGTTGGAGCATACACACACACAATCGGCCACATTTGTATTCCAACTTTCAACTTTACCAACACAATCCTTGACCCAAGTGGTCCATACTGTCTTATGCTCTTCTTCCATCTTTTACTCACAACTATACATACTCCTTCATTTGCCCTCTCATTCTGACCTACTCCTGCACATATACTTCATCCATACTCCCATTCTTTCACACTTTCTCTTCTCCATTTTGTTTCAGTTATTCCACATACATCCACTTTCGCACCCTCAAGCACCTGGACAATCTCTCTCTCACCTCATCATTCGCTCCACTTACATTCCATGTTGCCATTACCAAGTCCTTTGTCCGGTCTTGGGTCGTCATCGTTTGGTCAGTCCTTGTCCGAGGCTTCTTCTTTGTTTATTTTAGTTAGTTGTTTTCCGGGGAGGGGCACTAACCCTCCGCCAACCCTTTTAGTCGCCTTTTACGACAAGCAGGAATACTGGGGTAGTATTCTTGAAAAAAACCCTACCCCAGGGGTATATATATATATATATATATATATATATATATATATATATATATATATATATATATATATATATATATATATATATAACTCTCTGTTTATCTATCTATCTATATACTGTATATATATATATATATATATATATATATATATATATATATATATATATATATATATATATATATATATATATATATATATATATATATATATATATATATATATACTATATATATATATATATATATATATATATATATATATATATATATATATATATATATATATTGGTGGTAGGTGGGGGCGCTCACCTTCCATTCACTTGATGTAGTGCTGCTCTCAGGTGTCTGCGCTTTCCTCTCCTCCATCCTTCTTTCCTTTCACCTCTTCTGTCTTTCTTTCCTTCATTCTTTCCTCGTCTTTTTGCCTACGAGTGACTTTACACTCCCTCCTATGTCTTTCCTTCATTCTTTCCTCTTCCTTCTGGCTGTGGGTGACTCTACATTGAGTGACAAGCCAAATGGTTACCTGTACATCAGGAAACCATTTACTACGCTGGGTAGTAACCATATAAACAAATAATGGCGCCTGGTGGTTTAGTGGGTAATTACGGTGCTCCAATCGGATTGAGCCGGTGATGGGTTATATCCAAGGGATGGTTGGGGTTTATTGCTCACGTATTGCCACTCAGGGTTGAGTAAGGTTGGTCACTCTCATCTGAAATGTCAGAACCAACTTGCCTAGCCCCTGGCTCCTACGCTCCTCATGGAGCAACGTAGGATTGGGTGATGGATGGATATATATGTATATGTATAACATCATCATCAGCCATAACTAGTCCACTGCTGAACACAGGCCTCCCTCAACCTTTTCCACAAATTCCTTGACTGAATCAATCTTTGCCATGTTTTCCCTGCAAATTTCTCTATGTCATCTCTCCATCTCTTGTCTGGCCTTTTTCTGCTACGCTTACAATCTTTTGTGTCAAGTCAGCCTCGTACTCCATCGGTTATCCCTTACTCTTGCTATATGGCCTGCCCACCTCCATTTCTGTTCTTTTATAAATTCTATAATAGCTTTGACTTTAGTCTGCTCTCTCACCCAAGTTGATCTTTTCCTGTCTCTTAAAGATATTCCTAACATTGACCTTTCCATTGCTCTCTGAGAACGGATTAATTTATTTTCCACTGATTTTGTCAGTTTCCAGGTCTCACAACCATGCGTCATAGCTGGAATTATATATTCGTTATATACTTTTCATTTCATACAAACTGGCAAGCTACTTTTCATAATGTCTCTATGTTTACAGATAGCTTTCCATTCATTTGTAATGCGTTTTTTTTATATCGCTATCAAGATCTTTCGTTAATTATAGCATTTGTCCCACGTAGTTGTACTCCTCAACTTCTTCAATAATATCATCGCTTATTCTGATGACGCTCTTTGGTGTTTGTGGATTAAACATTACTTTAGTTTTACTCCTGTTCATCTTCAGTCCTACTTTGAGACTTTCTCTGTTCAGGTCATTTAACATTTCTTACAAGGCCTCCGCTGTTTCTGAGATTAGGACACTGTCATCTGCAAATCTTAAATGGTTTAGCTTTTCTCCCAGTGTTCACTCCTTTGTTTTCCCAGTCTAGTCTTCTGAAAATACTTTCTAGGCATGCTGTAAATAATTTTGGTAAAACTGTATCTCCCTGACGCACGCTCTTCTCAGCGTTACTTTTTTCAGAGTCCATATGTAATTTAACTGTAGCAGTTCCCTCTTTATATATGTTTTTTCGAGCAGTTCTACAATGTTCTCATTCATTCCTTGTTCTCGCAGTGAATTTATAATTGCTATGTGCTCCACTGAATCAAAAACCTTTTCGTAAACAAACAAACAAACAAAAAAAACTAAGCACAGTGGTTTAATATATTCTGTAGTTTTCTCAAGTAGCTGATTCATTGAACGTAGATGATCAGTGGTCGAATACCCGCTTCGAAATCCTGCCTGTTCACGAAGTTGGTTTTCCTCCAAAATTGTTGTTGTTATGTTCATAAAGACTTTAGTGAAGTGTTTGTAAATGACTGATAATAAGCTAATGGGTCTATAGTTACTAAGATCTTTTGAGTCACCTTTTTTGTAGAGTAAAATAACTATTGCATTACATCATGTTTTGGGAATTTTCTTGTGTTTTATACAGTGTGTAAATAAATGACCAAGCCTATTTTATACTTCTACTCCTGCATCCAACAGTAAATCTGGTACTCTTCCATCTTCTCCTGGAGCTTTCCCTCTTTTCATATATTTAAGACAAATATTTACTTCGTTTGGTGTTACCTCAGGTATTTCACTTATGTCAACTGAAAAGTTAGCTATTGGTATGTGATGACCACAGGAGAAATTATATATATATATATATATATATATATATATATATATATATATATATATATATATATCCATATATATTGTTACGGAACAGAGAGAGATAATGAACACTTCAAGTGAGAATACTAAAATCACTACCGTCCCGCAAAGTTCCAGGTTCAAAACAAAAGAGTTAGGTAAAATTACAAGTTAAAATTTAATGCTCAAACTAACAACTAAACATTCAGGACTCATAAGGATAATGTAATGGCAAAACAGGTTACATATATGGTTAACTGCAATAGCCTCTATTAACATGAATTTAGAAAGAGCAAATTTATTTAAGTCAGCCATGATAAATGAAAAAACCGGATAATGCTCAGTTAAAGCAATATATATTATTACAGATACAAAATATTATTAATAATGGCTGACACCAAAAACTCTACACGAATCACAAAAAATCTTACCAAGCCCACTAATTAACGCCTTAGGCCATACAGTACAAGAAAAATGGTGACAACACTTATACTCAAATTATACAGCAACTAGATGGCTGGAGACTTCCTGAGCACTCACAAAAATAATAATACACTAAACAGGGGAGGACAGAGAAGAGTAGATCTAAGTGGCAATTAATACAGAGACAGAGCTCATTATATAGGGGCCAGCAGAGCTTTATACAACTTGTAAGAAGGACGTGCAAATGAAGCACAGAGGACGAAGAGTTGACACTCCTGCTTTGAACAACAGAAAGAACGACTTACTCTACTATAAGGGGAGAAGGGGGGAGTGAGGTAGAACACGGAAGCCTGGTCACTATGGAAGCCACGAGGCGAATCGTGATCAAACATGCAGCATACTGTACGTTAGAATTATACAAAGGATGATGAAATCATAGGCTATGTAACACCTCCCCACAAAGAAAAAGAAATTTACAAAGGAAATTTCTTATTACTCTAAAACAATCTGTCTAAAGTCTAGATAAGCAATCTGCAATAACATTTTCTTTTTCCTTGACATGTTGTATGTCTAATGAATACTGCTGAAGAAGTAGACTCCATCTTATCAATCTCTGATTTTTATCTTTAAACTTACTAAGGAATTTCAGTGGGTTATGATCGGTATAAATGACTATGGGGTCAAAACCAGAACACAAATAAAATGAAAAATGTTGTAAACCCAAAATCAAGGCCAAAAGCTCTTTCTCAATAGTTGAGTAGTTCTTTTGAGGTGGAGTGAACTTCTTACTGTAATAAGATACAGGATGTTTAATACCCTGATCATGCTCTTCCAGCAAAACAGCCCCAGCTCCTGTATCACTTGCATCAACAGCAATCTTAAAAGGATTAGCAAAATTTGAAGCAGCGAGCACTGGCTGACTTAATAGGATAGCTTTAAGTTTACTGAAAGAGGATTCATAGTTATCGGTCCAGATAAATTTAACTCCCTTTTTCAGTAGGTCTGTAAGTGGTGATACAAGAACTGAAAAGTTAAGAACAAATCTCCTGTAATAACCTACCATTCCCAAAAATCTTTGTAGCTCATTCCTACTTTTAGGTCTGGGAAGATCACTTATAACCTGAACCTTAGCTCTTGGTGATGCAACGTGTCCATCACCAATTACGTACCCAAGGTACTGAACTTTTGCTTGACCAAACTCACACTTTGATAAATTAGCTACAAGATTAGCCTGAAGCAAACGCTCAAGAAATTTACTGACATGGCATAGGTGATCTTTCCAGTTGTCACTGAAGATTAATACATCATCAATATAAACAACACACCCTGCCAAACCTTCTGTTACAACATTCATGAGCTTCTGAAGAGTGGCTGGTGCATTCTTCATATCATATGGCATTACAGAACATGAAAAGTCTTTCCTAGTGTTACAAAACATGAGATCTCCCTAGCACGTTCAGTCATAGGTACTTGCCAGTATCCCTTTAACAAATCAATCTTACTTATGTACCTAGCCTTTCCGAGCCTGTCTATGCAATCTTCCACGCGAGGGAGAGGGTAAGTGTCTGTTTTGGTTATCTGATTAACACGTTTGTAGTCAATGCAAAGCCAATGTGACCCACCTGGCTTAGGGACTAGAGTGACAGGAGAACTCACTCTGACAGGGTTCAATCATCTTGTGGTCCAACAGGTAGCCAAGCTCCTTCGGGATGAGTGGAACTTTCACTGGGTTCACATGGTAAGGAGGCAGTTTAATTGGCTTTGCGTCTCCAACGTTGACATCATGCATCAACACAGTGGTTCTTCCTGGAGTGGCACGGAACACTTGCGGGTATTCCTTCAGTAATGCCGAAAACTCCTGCCTTTCCTCGGGAGCTAGATGAGAAAGCTTAGTCTGGAGATCATTCATGATATCAGGATTCTTCCCCAATCTATCACTCAGGCTCATACTGCATGGGAGAACTTCACTTGCAGACTCGGGTGGAACAGCTACAGCGCAGACTGGGTTATTTTCGTCCTGCCTGTGATATAACTTTAGCGTGTTGATGTGACAAAGTTGCTCGTTCTTTCTACGATCTGGTGTGGCGATGACATTGTTGACATCACTGAGTTTCTTCTCCACGAAATAAGGACCACTAAACTTGGCTTGAAGAGGTTGCCCATGCACCGGTAGCAGAATCAAAACCTGATCTCCTGGCTGAAAGTGGCGTAATCTGGACTTCTTATCATAACAAGTCTTCATCTTCTCCTGAGCAGCTCCTAAATTCTCTCTCGCCAGCTGTAAAGCAGCGGACAACCGTTCTCCGTACTTCATCACACACTCCAGCAGGTCGACGTCATATTACTCCGACAGCCAGCACTCCCTGAGCAGCTTAAGGGGTCCTCTTACTTCATGGTCAAACAGTAGTTCAAAGGGTGAGAAGCCCAGTGATTCATTTGGAGATTCTCTTGTGGCAAATACAACGAATGGAAGACCTTTATCCCAGTCTTTCTGATGTTCCAAACAGTATTTCCTGAGCATCGATTTGAGTGTTTGATGATATCTCTCCAACGCTTCTTGGGTCTGGGCATGGTAAGCTGAAGACGTGATCTGGGTGATGCCCAACTCTTTCAGAGACTGCTTGAAAACATTTCACATGAAATTACTTCCCTGGTCTGACTGTACCTCCTTGGCCAGACCAAACTTGGTGAAGAACCCCAGCATTTCCTTAACCATGTTCTTTGCTGAGATATTTCTAAGTGGAATGGCTTCAGGATAACGAGTAACCATATCAATTAGGGTCAACACATAAGAAAATCCTGAAGAAGTCTTAGGAAGAGGGCCCACAATATCCACCAACACACGGGTGAATGGCGCCTCAAAAGGAGGAATGGGAACTAGAGGTGCAACCTTTTCGGTCTGATTACACTTCCCCACAACTTGACAAGTGTGACAAGACTTACAATACCAGGAAACATCTCTGAAGATACCTGGCCAGTAGAAGTGTTGCAAAATGCGTGCCACAGTCTTCCTCAATCCAAGGTGTCCTGCCAAACTGGAATCATGAGCCACTCTAATGATATCCTGCCTACGAACACGAGGGATGACAACTTGATGCACAACCTCCCATTCACAGTCGGCTGATGCTGTTGGGGGTCTCCACTTTCTCATAAGTACTCCTGACTTTATATAATAAGTAGAAGCACTAGCTGACTGTTTCTCACTGCAAGCAGAGTTAGCTAGACCTTTCAACTCAAGGTCAGCAACCTGCAACTCAATCAACTCTTGACGAGACAAATTATCAACACTACGGGGTACTGCCTCATCTGGTGAGTGGTCCAAATTAGCAAGAAAAGTGTCAGCTAGGATAACATCATCATCATTATCCTTTAAGTCACCAGTAACTTTAGACTTAGCCCTAGTGACAGCACATGCAGAGAACACATCAGGGACATCACAGTCCTGGGTCACAGTCACTGGTTCACTAGACAACTGAGGAGCTGGACACACTTGACTTCCACCAATATCATTTCCAAGTAAGAAAGTTACACCTGACATTGGGAGTGTCTCAACCAACCTAACCATAGCGGAACCATTAACAAAACCAGAATCTAAATTCACTCTGCACAGAGGGACAGAAAAGTAATTATTCCCTACACCTTGTAAAATTACAGTTTCATCAGAGGAATTAACATTAGACCCTAGAACACTGGTCAGCATAAGGGACTGGCAAGCACCTGTATCACGATATATTTTAACTGAGTTCCTGTCATTACTATCCAGAGGACTGACAATACCATCAGACAGGAAATTAGCACATGAACTCTTGAGAGTGTCACCCACGTTACTGCTCAAAAGAGGAGCTGCATGAGAATTTAATTTACCACTCAAAGCAGGTTCAGTTAACTCGGTTAAAGAATTCTGGGAACTCTTAAGGGTGGACACTAGACCAATTGACTGAATATTTAAAGACTCCTTTTTGTTCACATCAAGCTGTCTTCTGAAACATTTCTCCGTAGTATGACCAAGCTTACTACAATAAGTACATTTACTTTTCTGAAATCTGGAGGTGGAGCTGGTATTTATTTCCTGAGAAACATCATCTTTATTGTCTTTCCTGTTACCTGTACTTAAATTAGAGGCAACGTACTTACTCTCATCTTTCCTTTTTTCTTTAGAATATCTCTTGTGAGTGAGAACATATTCATCAGCTAAAACTGCAGCATCAGACAAATTATCTATTCTTTTCTCATCAAGATATAGGCTTACATCTTTATTAATACACCTTTTGAAGTCCTCCAGCAAAATCATCTGCTTAAATTTATCAAAATCAGAATTTACATTCTTAGAATTTAACTACTGCTCCAGCAGATCTTCTTTGATTCTCGCATACTCAACATGGGATTGCTTATCTTGCTTATAAGTTGTCCTAAATTTTACTCAATAGGCTTCAGGAACAAGCTCATAGGCCTTAAGAATCAAGCTCTTAACTACATCATAATTATCACATTGATCCTGAGGCAAAGAAGCATAAGTTACTTGAGCTTTACCGGTGAGAACACTCTGTAGGAGTTCTGGCCAATACTTTTTAGGCCAATTAAAACCTGTAGCAACCCTCTCAAACAACTGAAAATACTTTGTTAAATCAGACTCATTAAAAGGGGGGACAAGTTTAACATTTTTAGCCACATCAAAAGCATCAGAGCTAGATGATCCAGTTCCACTTTGTTTCATGCGATACTCATGGTCTGCCTGAATCGTAGCAATTTCATTTTGTGCCTGTGCCTCCTGAATACGAGCCTGAGACTCAGCCTCCTTAGCACGAGCCTCCTGCAGGCCAGCTGTAACTTAGCTATTTCAATCTGCGTTTGCTCATCTGAAGGAGTTACATTAAACAAGCTTTTATTAATCATGTCAATAATTTGATCTTTAGACTGATGAGAGCGAAGAGCAATTCCCAATTGTTGAGCAACAAGCTTAAGTTCATTCTTTGCTCTGTTTTCTACATCACACACTGTTTGCACATTTGACCAAAAATCTTTGGCTTCATGAAGAGTAGTATTAGTACACATCATGAATGAATCATAGTCACAGAATATCAAGCAATATACTTATGATATTATCCTAAATATCCTGATAAGAGGTCGCCAAATTTATGTTACGGAACAGAGAGAGATAATGAACACTTCAAGTGAGAATACTAAAATCACTACTGTCCCGCAAAGTTCCAGGTTCAAAACAAAAGAGTTAGGTAAAATTACAAGTTAAAGTTTAATGCTCAAACTAACAACAAAACATTCAGGACTCATAAGGTTAATGTAATGGCAAAACAGGTTACATATATGTCGTTAACTGCAATAGCTTCTGTTAACATGAATTTAGCAAGAGCAAATTTATCTAAGTCAGCCCTGATAAATGAGAAAACCGGATAATGCTCAGTTAAAGTGAGATATATTATTACAGATACAAAATAATATTTATAATGGCTGACATTAAAAACTCTACATGAATCACAAAAAACCTTACCAGGCCCACGAATTAATGCTTTAGGCCATACAGTACAAGAAAAATGACAACACTTATACTCAAATTATACAGCAGCTAGATGGTTGGAGACTTCCTGAGCACTCACAAAGATCATACACTATACAGGGAAGGAAAGAGATGTGAACCAAATGAGGAGTAGATCTAAGTGGCAATTAATGCAGAGACAGAGCTCATTATATAGGGGCCGGCAGAGCTTGATACAACTTGTAAGAAGGACGCGCAAATGAAGCCATAGGGGACAAAGAGTTGACACTCCTGCTCTGAACAACAGAAAGAACGACTTACTCTACTAAAAGGGGGAGAAGGGGGGAGTGAGGTAGAACTCGAAAGCCTGGTCACTATGGAAGCCACGAGGCGGATCGTGATCAAACATGCAGCATACTGTACGTTAGAATTATACAAAGGATGATGAAATCATAGGCTCTGTAACACCTCCACACAAAGAAAAAGAAATTTACAAAGGAAATTTCTTATTACTGTACTCTGAAACAATGTCTAAAATCTAGATAAGCAATTTGCAATAACATTTTCTTTCCCCTTGACATGTTGTATGTCTAATGAATACTCCTGAAGAAGTAGATTCCATCTTGTCAATCACTGATTTTTATCTTTAAACTTACTAAGGAATTTCAGTGGGTTATGATCGGTATAAATGACTATGGGGTCAAAACCAGAAGACAAATAAAATGAAAAATGCTGTAAACCCAAAATCAAGGCCAAAAGTTCTTTCTCTATAGTTGAATAGTTCTTTTGAGGTGGAGTGAACTTCTTTCTGTAATAAGATACAGGGTGTTTAATATCCTGATCATTCTCTTGCAGCAAAACAACCCCAGCTCCTGTATCACTTGCGTCAACAGCCATCTTAAAAGGCTTAGCAAAATTTGGAGTAGCGAGCACTGGCTAACTTAATAGGATAGCTTTAAGTTTACTGAAAGAGGATTCACAGTTATCCGTCCAGACAAATTTATCTCCCTTTTTCAGTAGGTCTGTAATTGGCGATACAAGAATTGAAAAGTTAAGAACAAATCTCCTGTAATAACCTACCATTCCCAAAAATCTTTGTAGCTCTTTCCTACTTTTAGGTCTGGGAAGATCACTTATAACCTGAACCTTAGTTGCTGGTGATGGAACGTGTCCATCACCAATTACGTACCAATGGTACTGAACTTTAGCTTGACCAAACTCACACTTTGATAAATTAGCTACAAGATTAGCCTGAACCAAACGCTCAAGAAATTTACTGACATGGCATAGGTGATCTTTCCAGTTGTCACTGAAGATTAATACATCATCAATATAAACAACACACCCTGCCAAACCCCCTGTTACAACATTCACGAGCTTCTGAAAAGTGGCTGGTGCATTTTTCATACCATATGGCATTACAGAACATGCAAAAGTCTTTCCTAGTGTTACAAAACATGACATCTCCCTAGCACGTTTAGTCATAGGTACTTGCCAGTATCCCTTTAACAAATCAAACTTACTTATGTACCTAGCCTTTCCGATCTTGTCTATGTAATCTTCCACGCGAGGGAGAGGGTAAGTGTCTGTTTTGGTTATCTGATTAACACGTCTGTAGTCGATGCAAAGCCGCTGTGACCCACCTGGCTTAGGGACCAGAGTGACAGGAGAACTCCACTCGCTCTGACAGAGCTAAATTATCTTGTGGTCCAACAGGTAGACAAGCTCCTTCTGGATGAGAGGAAATTTCACTGGGTTCACAAGGGAAAGAGGCAGTTTAATTGGCTTTGCGTCTCCAGCATCGACATGATGCATCAACACAGTGGTTCTTCCTGGAGTGGCACGGAACACTTGCGGGTACTCCTGCAGTAATGCCAAAAACTCCTGCCATTCCGCGGGAGCTACATGAGAAAGCTTAGTCTGGAGATCATTAATAATATCAGGATTCTTCCCCAAACTATTACTCAGGTTCATACTGCATGGGAGAAGTTCATTTGCAGACTCGGGTGGAACAGCTACAGTGCAGACTGGGTTATTTTGCGTCCCGCCTGTGATATAAATTTAGCATGTTGATGTGACGAAGTTGCTTGTTCTTTCTACGATCTGGTGTGGCGATGACATAGTTGACATCACTGAGTTTCTTCTCCACGAAATAAGGACCACTAAACTTGGCTTGAAGAGGTTGCCCATGCACCGGTAGCAGAATCAAAACCTGATCTCCTGGCTGAAAGTGGCGTAACCTGGACTTCTTATCATACCAAGTTTTCATCTTCTCCTGAGCAGCTCCTAAATTCTCTCTCGCCTGCTGTAAAGCAGTGGACAGCCGTTCTTTGAACTTCATCACATACTCCAGCAGGTTGGCATCATCTTCCTCCGACAGCCAGGATTCCTTGAGTAGCTTAATGGCCAAACAGTAGTTCAAATGGTGAGAAGCCCAGTGATTCATTTCGAGATTCTCTTGCGGCAAATACAACGAATGGAAGACCTTTATCCCAGTCTTTCTGATGTTCCAAACAGTATTTCTTGAGCATCAATTTGAGTGTTTGATGATCTCTCTCCAACGCTCCTTGGGTCTGGGGATGGTAAGCTGAAGACTTGATCTGGGTGATGCCCAACTCTTTCAGAGACTGCTTGAAAACATTTGACATGAAATTACTTCCCCGGTCTGATTGTACCTCCTTGGGCAGGCCAAACTTGGCGAAGAACCCCAGTATTTCCTTAACCACGTTCTTTGCTGAGATATTTCTAAGTGGAATGGCTTGAGGATGAGTAGCCATATCAATCAGGGTCAACACAAGAAAATCCTGAAGAAGTCTTAGGAAGAGGGCCCACAATATCCACCAACACACGGGTGAAAGGTGCCTCAAAAGGAGGAATGGGAACTAGAGGTGCAACCTTTTCGGTCTGATTACACTTCCCCACAACTTGACAGATGTGACAAGACTTACAATACCAGGAAACATCTCTGAATATACCTGGCTAGTAGAAGTGTTTCAAAATGCGTGCCACAGTCTTCCTCACTCCAAGGTGTCCTGCCAAACTGGAATCATGATATCCTGCCTACAAACACGAGGGATGACAACCTGATGTACAACCTCCCATTCACAGTCGGCTGATGCAGTTGGAGGTCTCCACTTTCTCATAAGTACTCCTGACTTTATATAATAACAAGTAGAAGCACCAGCTGACTCTTCCTCACTGCAAGCAGAGTTAGCTAGATCTTTCAACTCAGGGTCAACAACCTGCAATTGAACCAACTCTTGACGAGACAAATTATCAACACTACGGGGTACTGCCTCATATTGTGAGTGGTCCAAATTAGCAAGAAAAGTGTCAGCTAGGATAACATTATCATCATCATTATCCTGTAAGTCACCAGTAACTTTAGACTTAGTCCTAGTGACAGCACATGAAGAGAACACATCAGGGACATACATCACAATCCTGGGTCGCAGCCACTGGCTCACTAGACAACTGAGGAGCTGGACACACTTGACTTCTACCAATATCATTTCCAAATAAGAAAGTTACTCCTGACATTGGGAGTGTCTCAACCAACCCAACAATAACGGAACCATTAACAAAACCAGACTCTAAATTCATTCTACTCAGAGGGACAGAGAAGTAATTATTCCCTACACCTTGTAAGATTACAGTTTCATCAGAGGAATTAACATTAGAGCCTAGAACACTGGTCAGCATAAGGGATTGGCAAGTACCTGTATCACGATATATTTTAACTGATTTCCTGTCATTATTGTCCAGAGGACTGACAAAATCATCAGACAGGAAATTAGCACATGACCTCTTGAGAGTGTCATCCATGTTACTGCTTAAAAGAGGAGCTTCATCATGAGAATTTAATTTACCCCTTAAAGCAGGTTCAGTTAACTCGGTTAAAGAATTCTGGGAACTCTCAAGGGTGGACACTAGACCAATTGATTGAATATTTAAAGACTTTTTTTTGTTCACATCACGCTGTCTTCTGAAACATTTCTCCGTAGTATGACCAAGCTTACTACAATAAGTTGTTACATAGCCTATGCTTTCATCATCCTTTGTATAATTCTAAAATACAGTATGCTGCATGTTTGATCACGATTCGCCTCGTGGCTTCCATAGTGCGTGTTCTACCTCACTCCCCCCTTCCCCCCCTTATAGTAGAGTAAGTCGTTCTTTCTATTTTTCAGAGCAGGATTGTCAACTCTTTGTCCCCTATGGCTTCATTTCCGCGTCCTTTTTACAAGTTGTATCAAGCTCTGCCGGCCCCTATATAATGAGTTCAGTCTCTGCATAATTGCATTAATTGCCACTTAGATCTACTCCTCATTTTGTTCACATCTATGTCCTCCCCTGTACAGTTGTTATTATTTTTGTGAGTGCTCAGGAAGTCTCCAACCATCTAGCTGCTGTGTAATTTGAGTATAAGTGTTTACATTTTTTTTTTCTTGTACTATATAGCATAAGGTGTTGGTTCGTGGGCCTGGTGAGGTTTTTGTGATTAATGTAAAGTTTTACTGTCAGCCAGTAGTAATAATATTTTGTATCTGTAATAATATATCTTGCATTAACTGAGCATTATCCGGTTTTCTCATTATATCAGGGCTGACTTACATAAATTTACTCTTGCTAATTTCGTGTTAATAAAGGCTATTGCAGTTAACCATATATTTAACCTGTTTTTTGCCATTACATTATCCTTATGAGTCCTGAATGTTTAGTTCTTAGTTTGAGCATTAAACTTTAACTTGTAATTTTACCTAACTCTTTTGTTTTGAACCTGGAACTTTGCGGGACAGTAGTGATTTTTAGTATTCTCACTTGAAGAGTTCATTATCTTTCTCTGTTCCGTAACATAAATTTGGCGACCTCTTATCAGGATATTCAGGATATTATCATAAGGATATTGCTTGATATTTTGTGACTCTGATTTATTCATGATGTCTACTATTACTACGCTTGATGAAGCCAAAGATTTTTTGTCAAATGTGCAAACAGTGTGTGATGTAGAAATCAGAACAAAGAATGAACTTAAGCTTGTTGCTCAACAATTGGGAATTGCTCTTCGCTCTCATCAGTCTAAAGATCAATTGTTGACATGATTAATGAAAGCTTGTTTAATGTAACTCCTCCACATGAGCAAATGCAGATTGAAATAGCTAAGTTACAGCTAGCCCTGCAGAAGGCTCGTGCTAAGGAGGCTGAGTTTCAGGCACGTTCTAATGAGGCACAGGCACAAATTGAAATTGCTACGATTCAGGGAGACCATGAGTATCGTATGAAACAAAGTGGAACTGGATCATCTAGCTCTGATGATTTTGATGTGGCTAAAAATGTTAAACTTGTCCCTCCTTTTAATAAATATGATTTAACAAAGTATTTTCAGTTGTTTGAGAAGGTAGCTACAGGTTTTAATTGGCCCAAAAAGTATTGGCCAGTACTCCTTCAAATTGTTCTCACCAGTAAAGCTCAAGTAAGTAACTGATGCATCTTTGCCTCAGGATCAATCTGATAATTATGATGTAGTTAAGAGCTTGATTCTTAAGGCCTATGAGCTTGTTCCTGAAGTCTATAGTGAAAAATTTAGGACAACTTATAAGCAGGATAAGCAATCCAATGTTGAGTATTCAAAAATCAAAGAAGATCTGTTGGAGCAGTGATTAAATTCTAAGAATGTAAATTCTGATTTTGATAAATTTAAGCAGATGATTTTGCTGGAGGACTTCAAAAGGTGTATTAATAATGATGTAAGTCTATATCTTGATGAGAGAAGAATAGATAATTTGTCATGCTGCAGTTTTAGCTGATGAATATGTTCTCACTCAAAAGAGATATTCTAAAGAAAAAAGGAAAGATGAGAGTAACTACGTTGCCTCTACTCAGAGTACAGGTAACAGGGAAGAGAATAGAGAATATGTTTCTCAGGAAGTAAATACCAACTCCACCTCTAGATTTCAGAAAAGTAAATGTACTTATTGTAGTAAGCTTGGTCATACTACGGAGAAATGTTTCAGGAGACAGCGTGATGTGAACAAAAAGGAGTCTCTAAATATTCAGTCAATTGGTCTAGTGTCCACCCTTGAGAGTTCCCAGAATTCTTTAACCGAGTTAACTGAACCTGCTTTGAGGTGTAAAGTAAATTCTCGTGCAGCTCCTCTTTTGATCAGTAACGTGGGTGACACTCTGAAGGGTTCACGTGCTAATTTCCTGTCTGATAGTTTTTTCAGTCCTCTGGACCGTAATGACAGGAAATCAGTTAAAATATATCGTGATACAGGTGCTTGCCAATCCCTTATGCTGACCAGTGTTCTAGGCTCTAATGTTAATTCCTCTGATGAAACTGTAATCTTACAAGGTGTAGGGAATAATTACTTCTCTGTCCCTCTGTGCAGAGTGAATTTAGAGTCTGGTTTTGTTAATGGTTCCGTTATGGTTGGCTTGGTTGAGACAGTCCCAATGTCAGGTGTAAGTATTTTACTTGGAAATGATATTGGTGGGGGTCAGGTGTGTCCAGCTCCTCAGTTGTCTGCGACCCAAGATTGTGATGTCCCTGATGTGTTCTCTGCATGAGCTGTCACTAGGGCTAAGTCTAAAGTTACTAGTGACTCAGAGGATAATGATGATGATGTTATCCTAGCTGACACTTTTCTTGCTAATTTGGACCACTCACCAGATGAGGCAGTATCCCGTAGGGTTGATAATTTGTCTCGTCAAGAGTTGGTTGAGTTGCAGGTTGCTGACCCTGAGTTGAAAGGACTAGCTAACTCTGCTTGCAGTGAGGAAGAGTCAGCTAGTGCCTCTACTTGTTATTATATAAGGTCAGGAGTACTTATGAGAAAGTAAAGACCCCCAACAGCATCAGCCGACTGTGAATGGGAGGTTGTACATCAAGTTTTCATCCCTCGTGTTTGTTGGCAGGATATCATTAGAGTGGCTCATGATTCCAGTTTGGTAGGACACCTTGGATTGAGGAAGACTGTGGCACGCATTTTTAAACACTTCTACTGGCCAGGTATCTTCAGGGATGTTTCCTGGTATTGTAAGTCTTGTCACACTTGTCAAGTTGTGGGGAAGTGTAATCAGACCGAAAAGGTTGCACCTCTAGTTCCCATTCCTCCTTTTGAGGCGCCATTCACCCGTGTGTTGGTGGATATTGTGGGCCCTCTTCCTAAGACTTCTTCAGGATTTTCTTATGTGTTGACCCTGATTGATATGGCTAATCGTTAACCTGAAGCCATTCCACTTAGAAATATCTCAGCAAAGAACGTGGTTAAGGAAATGCTAGGGTTCTTCACAAAGTTTGGTCTGCCCAAGGAGGTAGTCAGACCGGGGAAGTGATTTCATGTCAAATGTTTTCAAGCAGTCTCTGAAAGAGTTGGGCATCACCCAGATCACATCTTCAGCTTACCATCCCCAGACCCAAGGAGCATTGGAGAGATATCATCAAACACTCAAATCGATGCTCAAGAAATACTGTATGGAACATCAGAAAGACTGGGATAAAGGTCTTCCATTTGTTGTATTTGCCGCAAGAGAATCTCCAAATGAATCACTGGGATTCTCACCTTTTGAACTACTGTTTGGCCATGAAGTAAGAGGACCCCTTAAGCTACTCAAGGAATGCTGGCTGTCGGAGGAAGATGACGTCAACCTGCTGGAGTATGTGAAGAAGTTCAAAGAACGGCTGTCCACTGCTTTACAGCTGGCGAGAGAGAATTTAGGAGCTGCTCAGGAGAAGATGAAGACTTGGTATGATAAGAAGTCCAGGTTACGCCACTTTCCGCCAGGAGATCAGGTTTTGATTCTGCTACCAGTGCATGGGCAACCTCTTCAAGCCAAGTTTAGTGGTCCTTATTTCGTGGAGAAGAAACTCAGTGATGTCAACTATGTCATCGCCACACCAGATCGTAGAAAGAACCAGCAACTTTGTCACATCAACATGCTAAAGTTATATCACAGGCGGGACGAAAATAACCCAGTCTGCACTGTAGCTGTTCCACCCGAGTCTGCAAGTGAAGTTCTCCCATGCAGCATGAGCCCGAGTGATAGTCTGGGGAAGAATCCTGATATCATGAATGATCTCCAGACTAAGGTTTCTCGTCTACCTCCCGCGGAAAGGCAGGAGTTTTCGGCATTACTGCAGGAGTACCCGCAAGTGTTCCGTGCCACTCCAGGAAGAACCACTGTGTTGATTTATGATGTCGATATTCGAGACGCAAAGCCAAATAAACTGCCTCCTTACCGTGTGAACCCAGTGAAAGTTCCTCTCATCCAGAAGGAGCTTGGCTACCTGTTGGACCACAAGATTATTGAGCCCTGTCAGAGCGAGTGGAGTTCTCCTGTCACTCTAGTCCCTAAGCCAGGTGGGTCACAGCGGCTTTGCATTGACTACAGACGTGTTAATCAGATAACCAAAACAGACACTTACCCTCTCCCTCGCGTGGAAGATTGCATAGACAAGATCGGAAACGCTAGGTACATAAGTAAGTTTGATTTGTTAAAGGGATACTGGCAAGTACCTATGACTGAACGTGCTAGGGAGATCTCATGTTTTGTAACACTAGGAAAGACTTCTCCATATTCTGTAAAGCCATATGGTATGAAGAATGCACCAGCCACATTTCAGAAGCTCATGAATGTTGTAACAGAGGGTTTGGCAGGGTGTGTTGTTTATATTGATGATGTATTAATCTTCAGTGACAACTGGAAAGATCACCTGTGCCATGTCAGTAAATTTCTTGAGCATTTGGTTCAGGCTAATCTTGTAGCTAATTTATCAAAGTGTAAGTTTGGTCAAGCTAAAGTTCAGTACATTGGGTACGTAATTGGTGATGGACATGTTCCACCACCAGGAGCTAAGGTTCAGGTTTTAAGTGATCTTCCCAGAATTAAAAGTAGGAAAGAGCTACAAAGATTTTTGGGAATGGTAGGTTATTACAGGGGATTTGTTCTTAACTTTTCAATTCTTGTATCACCACTTACAGACCTACTGAAAAAGGGAGTTAAATTTGTCTGGACCGATAACTGTGAATCCTCTTTCAGCAAACTTAGAGCTATCCTATTAAGTCGGCCAGTGCTCGCTACTCCAAATTTTGCTAATCCTTTTAAGATTGCTGTTGATGCAAGTGTAACAGGAGCTGGGGCTGTTTTGCTGCAAGAGGATGATTAGGGTATTGAACGTCCTGTATATTATTATAGTAAGAAGTTCACTCCACCTCAAAAGAACTACTCAACTATTGAGAAAGAGCTTTTGGCCATGATTTTGGGTTTACGGCATTTTTCATTTTATTTGTGTTCTGGTTTTGAACCCATAGTCATTTATACCGATCATAACCCACTGAAATTCCATAGTAAGTTTAAAAATAAAAATCAGAGATTGACAAGATGGAGTCTACTTCTTCAGGAGTATTGATTAGACATACAACATGTCAAGGGGAAAGAAAATGTTATTGCAGATTGCTTATCTAGTCTTTAGAAAGATTGTTCTAGAATAATAAGAAATTTCCTTTGTAAATTTCTTTTTCTTTGTGGGGAGGTGTTACATAGCCTATGATTTCATCATCCTTTGTGTAATTCTAACGTACAGTATGCTGCATGTTTGATCACGAGCGTGTTCTACCTCCCTCCCCCCTTCTACCCTTATAGTAAAGTAAGTCGTTCTTTCTGTTGCTCAGAGCAGGAGTGTCAACTCTTTGTCCCCTCTGGCTTTATTTGCGCGTCCTTCTTACAAGTTGTATCAAGCTCTGCCGGCCCCTATATAATGAGCTCAGTCTCTACATTAATTGCCACTTAGATCTACTCCTCATTTTGTTCACATCTCTGTCCTCCCCTGTACAGTTGTTATTATTGTGAGTGCTCAGGAAGTCTCCAGCCATCTAGCGGCTGTGTAATTTGAGTATAACTGTTATTGGATTTTTTCTTGTGCTGTGTAGCATGAGGTGTTAATTCTTGGGCCTGGTGGGGTTTTCGTGATTAATGTAAGGTTTTGTGTCAGCCAATTGTTGATAATAGTTTGTATCTGCAATAGTTTATCTTGCATTAACTGAGCATTATCCAATGTATTCTCATTTTATCAGGGCTGACTTAGATAAATTTACTCTTGCTAATTTCGTGTTAATAGAGGCTATTGCAGTTAATTATGTATTTAACCTGTTTTTGCCATTACATTATCCTTATGAGTCCTGAATGTTTTGCTGTTAGTTTGAGCATTAAACATTAACTTGTAATTTTACCTAACTCTTTTGTTTTGAACCTGGAACTTTACGGGACAGTAGTGATTTTTAGCATTCTCACTTAAAGTGTACATTATCTTTCTCTGCTCTGTAACTATATATATATATATATATATATATATATATATATATATATATATATATATATATATATATATATATATATATATATATATATATATATATATATTGTTACATAGCCTATGATTTCATCATCCTTTGTATAATTCTAATGTACAGTATGTTGCATGTTTGATCACGATTCGCCACGTGGCTTCCATTGTGACCAGGCTTGTGTGTTCTACCTCACTCCCCCTTTCTCCTCCTTATAGTAGAGTAAGTTGTTCTTTCTGTTGTTCAGAGCAGGAATGTCAACTCTTCGTCCTCTGTGCCTTCATTTGCGCGTCCTTCTTGCAAGTTGAATCAAGCTCTGCCGGCCCCCTATATAATGAGCTCAGTCTCTGGATTAGTTGCCACTTAGATCTACTCCTCATTTTGTTCACATCCCTGTCCTCCCCTGTATAGTGTATTATTATTTTTGTGAGTGGTCAGGAAGTCTCCAGCCATCTAGCTGCTGTATAATTTGAGTATAAGTGTTGTTACCATTTTTCTTGTACTGTATGGCATGGGGCGTTGATTCGTGGGGCTGGTGAGGTTTTTGTGATTCATGTGAAGTTTTTAATGTCAGCCAGTATTATTAATATTTTGTATCTGTAATATTATTATATCTTACTTTAACTGAGCATTATTCGGTTCTCTCGTTTATCAGGGCTGACTTAGATAAATTTGTTCTTGCTAAATTCGTGTTAATAGAGGCTTTTGCAGTTAACCATATATGTAACCTGTTTTGCCATTACATTATCCTTATGAGTCCTGAATGTTTAGTTGTTAGTTTGAGCATTAAACTTTAACTTGTAATTTTTCCTAACTCTTTTGTTTTGAACCTGGAACTTTGCGGGACAGTAGTGATTTTAGTATTCTCACTTGAAGTGTTCATTATCTCTCTCTGTTCCGTAACAAATTTGGCGACCTCTTATCAGGATATTCAGGATATATATATATATATATATATATATATATATATATATATATATATATATATATATATATATATATATATATATATATATTTTTATGTGACCGACTCTGGGCATAGGCTTCACAACCTGCATTCAAGGCCAAGTATTTCTCCTACGTACCGCACACCTCTATATGTTACCACTTCGGCGCTAACACCCACCGTCCATACTGAATACATGCTAGGGCTGTCTCATATAGGACTGGTGTATTGGTATTATCATAAGGATATTGCTTGATATTTTGTGACTGTGATTTATTCATGATGTCTACTATTACTACTCTTGATGAAGCCAAAGATTTTTTGTCAAATGTGCAAACAGTGTGTGATGTAGAAAACAGAACAAATTATGAACTTAAGCTTGTTGCTCAACAACTGGAAATTGCTGTTTTTTTTTTTTTTTTTTTTTTTTTTTTTTTTTTTTTTTTAATGTGTCCGACTCTGGGCAAAGGCTTCAGGGCCTATATCTCGGGGGCAGTAGCCTATCCCAAGGCCCAGTAGTCCTCCTACACCTCCACATGTCACCACTTCGGCGCTAACACCCACCGTCCATATTGAATACATGCTAGGGCTGTCTCATACAGGACTGGTGTATTGGTATTAGCGGGGGTATTTTTTAGACATGGCGGCGGGTCATCTGGTAGATCAGGAAAGTCTGCTTTTAATGAAATTCAAATTCTTAAACTGTTCCCTGCCCCAGCCGGGATTCGAACCTGGGTCCATCAGGACTGCAAGCCGCCTCTCTACCGATTCAGCCACCGCCTCCCCATTCTCATCATTCTAAAGATCAAATGTTGACATGATTAATAAAAGCTTGTTTAATGTAACTCCTCCAGATGAGCAAACGCAGATTGAAATAGCTAAGTTACAGCTCGCCCTGCAGGAGGCTGGTGCTAAGGAGGCTGAGTTTCAGGCTCATGCTAAGGAGGCTGAGTTTCAGACTCATGCTAAGGAGGCTGAGTTTCAGTCTCGTGCTAAGGAGGCTGAGTTTCAGGCACGTGCTAAGGAGGCTGACTCTCAGGCTCGTATTCAGCAGGATCAGGCACAGGCACAGGCTCAGGCACAAATTGAACTTGCTAGGATTCAGGCAGACCATGAGTATCGCATGAAACAAGGTGGAACTGGATCATCTAGCTCTGATGATTTTGATGTGGTTAAAAATGTTAAGCTTGTCCCTCCTTTTAATGAGTCTGATTTAATAAAGTATTTTCAGTTGTTTGAGAGGATTGCAACAGGTTTTAATTGGCCCAAAAAGTCTTGGCCAGTACTCCTACAGAGTGTTCTCACCGGTAAAGCTCAAGTAACTTATGCATCTTTGCCTCAGGATCAATCTGATAATTATGATGTAGTTAAGTGCTTGATTCTTAAGGCCTATGAGCTTGTTCCTGAAACTATCTATCTATGTATCTATTGCCAGACGCCTCAATCCCGTTTGGGGTGGCCACAAACAAATCGCCTCCAAGTCGCCCTGTCCCCCGCCATTTCACTGCCCTGCTCCCAACTCACACCCCCCTCTCTCATATACCTCTCCACCTCATCCCTCCATCTCATCCTCGGCCTCCCCCTCCCTCTTCCCCCCTCCACCTCACTCACATACACTCTCTTCGTCAGTCTCTCACCCTCCATCCTCTCCACATGGCAAAACCACCTCAGTGTGTTCCTCATAACGCTTCCTATCACATCCACATCCACACCACAACGCTCCTTTATATCCTCATTCGTCAGCCTGTCTCTCCACGTGACTCCGCAGGCTCCTCTTAAATAACTCATTTCCACTGCTCTCACTCTTCACTTGTGTCCTTCCAACAATGTCCAAGCTTCACTTCCGTACGCTAGAGCTGGTATGTAGTAACAATGTCCAAGCTTCACTTCCGTACGCTAGAGCTGGTATGTAGTAACTGTCATGTAGTAACTTTTTCACTTCCATGCTCACTTCCTTGTTTCTTATCACTGCTTTCAAGGAACCAGCAACCTTTCTTCCCTGCTGTACCCTTTCAAGCACTTCACCCTCCAAACCTCCATCCTTACTCATCACACTACCCAAATACTTAAACGTACTCACATTTTCCAATTCCTCACCATCTAACCTCGCTGTACATTCACTAACTTCACCTCTCTCAAAGACCATCACTTTACTCTTCCCTACATTCACCTTTAGGTTCCGTTTCTTACATACTCTCCTAAACTCATCCACCAAGCCTTGCAGCTCCCCTTCGTCTTCACTCAACAACAGAGTATCATCTGCAAACAACAGTACAGGGAGTTTCCAAACACTATCCTCTCTCACCAGGGCCACTCCAACATCCACTACCCTACCTTGTACCTCTTTTATTACCCCATCCATGTACAGATTGAACAACCATGGAGACATGACACATCCCTGTTTCAAACCAACTTTCAAAGAGAAAAATTCACTTAGTTCACCATCCACACGCACTGCAGCCTTCGCACCATCGTACATACTCTTCACAGCATTCAACAACTTCCCATCTACTCCATATATTCTTAACACTTTCCACAATCCTTGTCTATCCACCGTGTCATATGCTTTCTCCAAATCCATGAAAGCCGCATACAACTTCTTTCCCTTCTCTAGAAACTTTTCCACTAAAGATCTAAGAATGAATATCTGATCTACACAACCTCTTCCCTTCCTAAAGCCTCCCTGTTCTTCTCCAACTAATTACTCTGTTCTTTCTTTAACTCTGTCTATAAGTATCCTACCATACACTTTTCCTATTATACTAAGAAACCAATAGAGTAAAATTTAGGGCAACTTATAAGCAAGATAAGCAATCCCAAGTTGAGTATGCAAAAATCAAAGAAGATCTGTTAGAGCAATGGTTAAATTCTAAGAATGTAAATTCTGATTTGGATAAATTTAAGCAGATGATTTTGCTGGAGGACTTCAAAAGGTGTATTAATAAAGATGTAAGCCTATATCTTGATGAGAAAAGAAATAGATAATTTGTCTGATGCTGCAGTTGTAGCTGATGAATATGTTCTCACTCACAAGAGATATTCTAAAGAAAAAAGGAAAGATGAGAGTAAGTACGTTGCCTCTACTCAGAGTACAGGTAACAGGGAAAAGAATAAAGAACGTTTCTCAGGAAGTAAATACCAACTCCACCTCTAGATTTCAGAAAAGTAAATGTACTTATTGTAGTAAGCTTGGTCATACTACGGAGAAATGTTTCAGGAGACAGCGTGATGTGAACAAAAAGGAGTCTTTAAATATTCAGTCAATTGGTCTAGTGTCCACCCTTGAGAGTTCCCAGAATTCTTTAACCGAGTTAACTGAACCTGCTTTGAGGGGTAAATTAAATTCTCATGCAGCTCCTCTTTTGAGCAGTAACGTGAGTGACACTCTCAAGGGTTCATGTGCTAATTTCCTGTCTGATAGTTTTTTCAGTCCTCTGGACGGTAATGACAGGGAATGAGTTAAAATATATCGTGATACAGGTGCTTGCCAATCCCTTATGCTGACCAGTGTTCTAGGCTCTAATGTTAATTCCTCTGATGAAACTGTAATCTTACAAGGTGTAGGGAATAATTACTTCTCTGTCCCTCTGTGCAGAGTGAATTTAGAGTCTGGTTTTGTTAATGGTTCCGTTATGGTTGGGTTGGTTGAGACAGTCCCAATGTCAGGTGTAACTTTTTTACTTGGAAATGATATTGGTGGGGGTCAGGTGTGTCCAGCCCCTCAGTTGTCTGCGACCCAAGATTGTGATGTCCCTGATGTGTTCTCTGCATGTGCTGTCACTAGGGCTAAGTCTAAAGTTACTAGTGACTTAGAGGATAATGATGATGATGTTATCCTAGCTGACACTTTTCTTGCTAATTTGGACCACTCACCAGATGAGGCAGTACCCCGAAGGGTTGATAATTTGTCTCGTCAAGAGTTGGTTGAGTTGCAGGTTGCTGACCCTGAGTTGAAAGGTCTAGCTAACTCTGCTTACAGTGAGGAAGAGTCAGCTAGTGCATCTACTTGTTATTATATAAGGTCAGGAGTACTTATGAGAAAGTGAAGACCCCCAACAGCATCAGCCGACTGTGAATGGGAGGTTGTACATCAAGTTGTCATCCCTCGTGTTTGTAGGCAGGATATCATTAGAGTGGCTCATGATTCCAGTTTGGTAGGACACCTTGGATTGAGGAAGACTGTGGCACGCATTTTGAAAAACTTCTACTGGCCAGGTATCTTCAGGGATGTTTCCTGGTATTGTAAGTCTTGTCACACTTGTCAAGTTGTGGGGAAGTGTTATGAGACGGAAAAGGTTGCACCTCTAGTTCCCATTCCTCCTTTTGAGGCGCCATTCACCCGTGTGTTGGTGGATATTGTGGGCCCTCTTCCTAAGACTTCATCAGGATTTTCTTATGTGTTGACCCTGATTGATATGGCTACTCGTTATCCTGAAGCCATTCCACTTAGAAATATCTCAGCAAAGAACGTGGTTAAGGAAATGCTAGGGTTCTTCACAAAGTTTGGTCTGCCCAAGGAGGTAGTCAGACCGGGGTAGTGATTTCATGTCAAATGTTTTCAAGCAGTCTCTGAAAGAGTTGAGCATCACCCAGATCACATCTTCAGCTTACCATCCCCAGACCCAAGGAGCGTTGGAGAGATATCATCAAACACTCAAATCGATGCTCAAGAAACACTGTTTGGAACATCAGAAAGACTGGGATAAAGGTCTTCCATTTGTTGTATTTGCCGCAAGAGAATCTCCAAATGAATCACTGGGCTTCTCACCTTTTGAACTACTGTTTGGCCATGAAGTAAGAGGACCCCTTAAGCTACTTAAGGAATGCTGGCTGTCGGAGGAAGATGACGTCGACCTGCTGGAGTATGTGATGAAGTTCAAAGAACGGCTGTCCACTGCTTTACAGCTGGCGAGAGAGAATTTAGGAGCTGCTCAGGAGAAGATGAAGACTTGGTATGATAAGAAGTCCAGGTTACGCCACTTTCAGCCAGGAGATCAGGTTTTAATTCTGCTACCAGTGCATGGGCAACCTCTTCAAGCCAAGTTTAGTGGTCCTTATTTCGTGGAGAAGAAACTCAGTGATGTCAACTATGTCATCGCCACACCAGATCGTAGAAAGAACAAGCAACTTTGTTACATCAACATGCTGAAGTTATATCACAGGCGGGACGAAAATAACCCAGTCTGCACTGTAGCTGTTCCACCCGAGTCTGCAAGTGAAGTTCTCCCATGCAGCGTGAACCCGAGTGATAGTTTGGGGAAGAATCCTGATATCATGAATGATCTCCAGACTAAGATTTCTCATCTACCTCCCGCGGAAAGGCAGGAGTTTTCGGCATTACTGCAGAAGTACCTGCAAGTGTTCCGTGCCACTCCAGGAAGAACCACTGTGTTGATTCATAATGTCGATATTCGAGACGTAAAGCCAATTAAACTGCCTCCTTACCGTGTGAACCCAGTGAAAGTTCCTCTCATCCCGAAGGAGTTTGGCTACCTGTTGGACCACAAGATGATTGAGCCCTGTCAGAGCGAGTGGAGTTCTCCTGTCACTCTAGTCCCTAAGCCAGGTGGGTCACAGCGGCTTTGCATTGACTACAGACGTGTTAATCAGATAACCAAAACAGACACTTACCCTCTCTCTCGCGTGGAAGATTGCATAGACAAGATCGGAAAGGCTAGGTACATAAGTAAGTTTGATTTGTTAAAGGGATTCTGGCAAGTACCTATGACTGAACGTGCTAGGGAGATCTCATGTTTTGTAACACTAGGAAAGACTTCTCCATGTTCTGTAAAGCCATATGGTATGAAGAATGCACCAGCCACATTTCAGAAGCTCATTAATGTTGTAACAGAGGGTTTGGCAGGGTGTGTTGTTTATATTGATGATGTATTAATCTTCAGTGACAACTGGAAAGATCACCTGTGCCATGTCCGTAAATTTCTTGAGCATTTGGTTCAGGCTAATCTTGTAGCTAATTTATCAAAGTGTGAGTTTGGTCAAGCTAAAGTTCAGTACATTGGGTAAGTAATTGGTGATGGACATGTTGCACCACCAGGAGCTAAGGTTCAGGCTATAAGATATCTTCCCAGACCTAAAAGTAGGAAAGAGCTACAAAGATTTTTGGGAATGGTAGGGTATTACAGGAGATTTGTTCTTAACTTTTCAATTCTTGTATCACCACTTACAGACCTACTGAAAAAGGGAGTTAAATTTGCCTGGACCGATAACTGTGAATCCTGTTTCAGTAAACTTAAAGCTATCCTATTAAGTCAGCCAGTGCTCGCTACTCCAAATTTTGCTAAGCCTTTTAAGATGGCTGTTGACGCAAGTGATACAGGAGCTGAGGCTGTTTTGCTGCAAGAGGATGATCAGGGTATTGAACACCCTGTATCTTATTACAGTAAGAAGTTCACTCCATCTCAAAAGAACTACTCAACTATTGAGAAAGAGCTTTTGGCCTTGATCTTGGGTTTACAGCATTTTTCATTTTATTTGTGTTCTGGTTTTCACCCCATAGTCATTTATGCCGATCATAACCCGCTGAAATTCCTTAATAAGTGTAAAGATAAAAATCAGAGTTTGACAAGATGGAGTCTACTTCTTCAGGAGTGTTCATTAGACATACAACATGTCAAGGGGAAAGAAAATGTTATTGGAGATTGCTTATCTAGACTTTATACAGATTGTTCTAGAGTAATAAGAAATTTCCTTGTAAATTTCTCTTTCTTTGTGGGGAGGTGTTACATAGCCTATGATTTCATCATCCTTTGTATAATTCTAATGTACAGTATGCTGCATGTTTGATCACGATTCGCCACGTGGCTTCCATAGTGATCAGGCTTGCGTGTTCTACCTCACTCCCCCCTTCTCCCCCTTATAGTAGAGTAAGTCGTTCTTTATGTTGTTCAGAGCATGAGTGTCAACTCTTCGTCCTCTGTGCCTTCATTTGCGCGTCCTTCTTGCAAGTTGTATCAAGCTCTGCCGGCCCCCTATATAATGAGCTCAGTCTCTGCATTAGTTGCCACTTAGATCTACTCCTCATTTTGTTCACATCTCTGTCCCCCCCTGTATAGTGTATTATTATTTTTATGAGTGCTCAGGAAGTCTCCAGCCATCTAGCTGCTGTATAATTTAAGTGTTGTTACCATTTCTTTTGTACTGTATGGCCTGTGGCGTTGATTCGTGGGCCTGGTGAGGTTTTTTTGATTCGTTTAAAGTTTTTAATGTCAGCCAGTATTAGTAATATTTTGTATTTGTAATAATATTATATCTTATTTTAACTGAGCATTATTCAGTTCTCTCATTTATCAGAGCTGACTTAGATAAATTTGTTCTTGGTAAATTCGTGTTAATAGAGGCTATTGCAGTTAACCATATATGTAACCTGTTTTGCCATTACATTATCCTTATATGTCCTGAATGTTTAGTTGTTAGTTTGAGCATTAAACTTTAACTTGTAATTTTACCTAAGTCTTTTGTTTTGAACCTGGAACTTTGCGGGACAGTAGTGATTTTAGTATTCTCACTTGAAGTGTTCATTATCTCTCTGTTCCCTAACAATATACATATATATATATATATATATATATATATATATATATATATATATATATATATATATATATATATATATATATATATATATATATATATCACATGGAATGATCACACGGAAAATTAAAATAATACATACTTATGTTCGCACCCTGCCAAGGTAAGAAATTTTAGGAGTGTTCTCCCGGCCAAGTACTGCTTTGGCAGACTTAAGGGATGCTTTGGTTGAGCCACTGTCGCTTACTATAAAGTATACTTGTACCCAGTCGGCTTGTGCTGGCCGATTACACTTGGTTCACAGACGACACACACATCAAAAGCCACTCCAACACTACAATTACACTTTTCAGCACTTCTCACACTACATACAATCTCTACCACACGGACTAAGCCACTTGGTAGAGATACATCGCCTGTATCGTCCCCACTTCGGTCAGGATATATATATATATATATATATATATATATATATATATATATATATATATATATATATATATATATATATATATATATACATATATATATATCATCATCAGCCTTTGAGGTCCACTGCAGGACCGGCCTATCACTACCGAAGCAGGGACGATACAGCCAATGTATCTCTACCCAGTGGCTTAGGCTGTCTGGTAGAGGCTGTATGTAGGGTGAGAAGTGTTTGTGAGTGTGATTATATATATATATGTGCAATGGTTACAGAAGAAATGAAACAATATATATATATATATATATATATATATATATATATATATATATATATATATATATATATATATATATATATATATATATATATATATATATATATATTGCCAGACGCCTAATCGCGTTTGGCGTGGCCACAAACAAATCGCCTCCATGTTGCCCTGTCTTTCGCCATTTCACTGCCCTGCTCCCAACTCACACCCCCCTCTCTCATATACCTCTCCACCCCATCCCTCCATCTCATCCTCGGCCTCCCCCTCCCTCTTCCCCCCTCCACCTCACTCACATACACTCTTTTCGTCAGTCTTTCATCCTCCATCCTCTCCACATGGCCAAACTACCTTAATGTGTTCCTCATAACGCTTCCTATCACATCCACATCCACACCACAACGCTCCTTTATATCCTCATTCGTCAGCCTTTCTCTCCCAGTGACTCCACAGGCTCCTCTTAAATAACTCATTTCCACTGCTCTCACTCTTGACTTGTGTCCTTCCAACAACGTCCAAGCTTCACTTCCATTCGCTAGAGTTGGTATCACAGTACTGTCATGTAGTAACTTTTTCACTTCCATGCTCACTTCCCTGTTTCTTATTACTGCTTTCAAAGAACCAGCAAACTTCACCCTCCAGACCTTCATCCTTACTCATCACACTACCCAAGTACTTAAATGTACTCACATTTTCCATTCCCTCACCATCCAACCTCGCTGCACATTCACTGACTTCACCTCTCTCAAAGACAATCACTTTACTCTCCCCAACATTCACCTTTAGATTCCGTTTCTTACACACTCTCCCAAACTCATCCACCAAGCCTTGCAGCTCCTCTTCGTCTTCACTCAACAACACAGTATCATCTGCAAACAACAGTACACGGAATTTCCAAACACTATCCTCTCTCACCAGAGCCACGCCAACATCCACTACCCTTCCTTGTACCTCTTTTATTACCCCATCCATGTATAGATTGAACAACCATGGAGACATGACACATCTCTGTTTCAACCCAACCTTCAAAGAGAAAAATTCACTTAGTTCACCATCCACACACACTGCAGCCTTAGCACCATCATACATACTCTTCACAGCATTCAACAACTTCCCATCTACTCCATATATTCTTAATACTTTCCACAATCCTTGTCTATCCACCCAGTCATATGCTTTCTCTAAATCCATGAAAGCCACATACAACTTCTTTCCTTTCTGTAGAAACTTTTCCACTAAAGATCTAAGAATGAATATCTGATCTACACAACCTCTTCCCTTCCTAAAGCGTTCCTGTTCTTCTCCAACTAATTCCTCTGTTCTTTCTCTAACTCTGTCAATAAGTATCCTGCCATACACTTTTCCTATTATACTAAGAAGACAAATGCCCCTATGATTGCCACACACTTCATTTTCCCCTTTTCCTTTGTACAAGGGAATAATTATACCTGACTTCCAATCCTCCGGGACTCTATCTTCCTCCTAGGCCAATCTGCACATCTTCCACATCCATTCTACTACTATCTCTCCCCCATGCTTCATCATTTCACCACACACTTCATCAATTCCTGGGGCTTTCCCCAATTTAACTTTCTTCATTGCTTCCACAACTTCTATCCTACTGATTTCTTCCTGTCTTCTCATCTCCCTCCTTCTCCCAGCCATTCCCCAGCCACTTATACTCGCATTACTTCCATCCTCTATGTTCAACAATTCCTTAAAGTGTTCTCTCCATCTGCTCACTTTTTCTATTCTCCACTAGTAATCTACCATTTTTATCTTTCACTCCCCTGCTAACCTCACTTCCACCTTGTCTTACTCTCTTCACCTCTTTCCAGAACATTTTCTTACGGTCCCTCCACTTTACACTCAAATTCCTTTCAAATTCCTCATCCACTCTCTTCTTACTCTCTCTTACTAATTTTTTCGCCTCTTTCTTTCTTTCTACATATAACTCTCTCTTCCGCCTCTCAACTTCTTCCACGCCCCTATTTCTCATCCATTCATTGTATGCTTTCTTCTATTGTGCCACACCCTGTCTCACCTCTTCGGTCCACCACGCTGTTCCTTGCACCCCCCTCCGTCTTCTCTTCCTCCCACACACCACATCACATGCTGCACAAATTTCTTCTCTAAATATCCTGCACACACCTTCCACGTACCTCATCTGCTCCAATTCATATTTGCCCAATCGTTCCTCCACTTCTCTCTTATACTCTGCCTTTTTTTCATCCTCTTGTAACCTTTCCACTCTCCTGGCAACTACTCCTTCCTCTCGTCTTTCCCTTCTTTTATTTCTCCATCTTACTTGGATACTAATTCTGGCCACCACCAAGTAGTGGTCACAAAGTCCACTCCCCCAACCTCTATAAGCTCTTGCATCCATTACACATCTTCACATCCTTTCATCCATACACACATAATCATTCAGTTCACCACCCACCCTTCTCATCACTCGGCCATGTATACCTATGGATCATTTTATGCCTGAAGAGGGTATTGGCTATCACCAACCCCCTCCCAGCACAAATGTCCACGAACGCACTGCCATTCTCATGTGTCTCAGCAAGGACCCCCCCACTCACCAACTATTCCATCCACCTTCTCATTCCCTACTTTACCATTCATATCACTGATCAAAAACACTCTCTCATTCCTTCCAAACTTTTCCATGCACACTTCCACATTTGTCCAGAACTCTTCTCTCATTTTGCTAGCACGATCTTGCGTTGGAGCATACACACACAATCGGCCACATTTGTATTCCAACTTTCAACTTCACCAACACAATCCTTGACCCAAGTGGTCCATACTGTCTTATGCTCTTCTTCTATCTTTTACTCACAACTATACATACTCTTTCCTTTGCCCTCTCATTCTCACCTACTCCTGCACATATACTCCATCCATACTCCCATTCTTTCACACTTTCTCTTCCCCATTTTGTTTCAGTTATTCCACATACATCCACTTTCGCACCCTCAAGCACCTGGACAATCTCTCTCTCACCTCATCATTCGCTCCTCTTACATTCCATGTTGCCATTACCAAGTCCTTTGTCCGGTCTTGGGTCGTCATCGTTTGGTCAGTCCTTGTCCGAGGCTTCTTGTTTGTTTATTTTAGTTAGTTGTTTTCCGGGGAGGGGCACTAACCCTCCGCCAACCCTTTTAGTCGCCTTTTACGAGAAGCAGGGATACTGGGGTAGTATTCTTGAAAAAAAAATCTACCCCCAGGGGTATATATATATATATATATATATATATATATATATATATATATATATATATATATATATATATATATTGTTACATAGCCTATGATTTCATCATCCTTTGTGTAATTTTAATGCACAGTTGCTGCATGTTTGATCACGAGCGTGTTCTGCCTCAGTCCCCCCCTTCTACCGTTATAGTAGAGTAAGTCGTTCTCTCTGTTATTCAGAGCGGGATTTTCAGCTTTTTGTCCCCATGGCATCATTTGCACGTCCTTCTTACAAGTTGTATCAAGCTCTCCTGGCCCCTATATAATGAGCTCAGTCTCTGCATCATGGCCACTTAGATCTGCTCCTCATTTTGTTCACATCTCTGTCCTCCCCTGTACAGATATTATTATTGTGAGTGCTCAAGAAATCTCCAAACATCTAGCAGCTGTGTGTAATTTGAGTATAAGTGTTGTTGCATTTTTTCTTGTACTGTGTAGCGTAAGGTTAATTCTTAGGCCTAGTGAGGTCTTTGATTGATGTTGGGTTTTATGTCAGTCATTTTTGATAATAGTTTGTATCTGTAATAATATATCTGGCATTCACTGAGTATTATCTGGTATCTCATTTTATCAGGGCTGACTTAGATAAATTTAATCTTGCTAATTTCGTGTTAATAGAGGCTATTGCAGTTAACCATATATTTAACCTGTTTATTTGCCATTACATTATCCTTATGAGTCCTGAATGTTTTGTTGTTAGTTTGAGCATTAAACTTTAACTTGTAATTTTACCTAACTCTTTTGTTTTGAACCTGGAACTTTACGGGACAGTAGTGACTCTTAGTATTCTCACTTAAAGTGTACGTTATCTTTCTCTGTTCCGTAACATAAACTTGGCGACCTCATATCAGGATATTCAGGATATTATCATAAGGATATTGCTTGATATTTTGTGACTGTTACTTATTCATTATGTCTACTATTACTACACTTGATGAAGCCAAAGATTTTTTGTCAAATGTGCAAACAGTGTGTGATATAGAAAACAGAACAAAGAATGAACTTAAGCTTGTTGCTCAACAATTGGGAATTGCTGTTCGCTCTCATCATTCTAAAGATCAAATTGTTGACATGATTAATGAAAGCTTGTTTAATGTAACTCCTCCAAATGAGCAAATGCAGATTATATTAGCTAAGTTACAGCTAGCCCAGCAGGAGGCAAAAGCTAAGGAGGCTGAATTTCAGGCAAATGCTCGTATCCAAGAAGCACAGGTACAGGCTCAGGCACAAATTGAACTTGCTAGGATTCAGGCAGACCATGAGTATCGCATGAAACAAGGTGGAACTGGATCATCTAGCTCTGATGATTTTGCTGTGGCTAAAAATGTTAAACTTGTCCCTCCTTTTAATGAATCTGATTTAACAAAGTATTTTCAGTTGTTTGAGAGGGTAGCTACAGGTTTTAATTGGCCTAAGGAGTATTGGCCAGTACTCCTTCAAACTGTTCTCACCGGTAAAGCTGAAGTAACTTATGCATCTTTGCCTCAGGATCAGTCTGATAATTATGATGTAGTTAAGAGCTTGATTCTTAAGGCCTATGAGCTTGTTCCTGAAGCCTATAGAGTAAAATTTAGGACAACTTACAAACAAGATAAGCAATCCCATGTTGAGTATGCAAAAATCAAAGAAGATCTGTTAGAGCAGTGGTTAAATTCTAAGAAGGTGGATTCTGATTTTGGTAAATTTAAGCAGATGATTTTGCTGGAGGATTTCAAAAGGTGTATTTATAAAGATGTAAGCCTATATCTAGATGAGAAAAGAATAGATAATTTGTCTGATGCTGCAGTTTTAGCTGATGAGTATGTTCTCACTCACAAGAGATATTCTAAAGAAAAAGGGAAAGCTGCGAGTAAGTACGTTGCCTCTACTCAGAGTACAGGTAACAGGAAAGAGAATAAGGATGATGTTTCTCAGGAAGTAAATACCAGCTTCACCTCTAGATTTCAGAAAAGTAAATGTACTTATTGTATTAAGCTTGGTCATACTACGGAGAAATGTTTCAGGAGACAGCGTGATGTGTTGTTAACAAAAAGGAGTCTTTAAATATTCAGTCAATTGGTCTAGTGTCCACTCTTGAGAGTTCCCAGAATTCTTTAACTGAGTTAACTGAACCTGCTTTGAGGGGTAACTTAAATTCTCATGATGGAGCTTTTCTTTTGAACAGTAACGTGGGTGACACTCTCAAGAGTTCATGTGCTAATTTCCTGTCTGATGGTTTTGTCAGTCCTCTGGACAGTAATGACAGGAAATCAGTTAAAATATATCGTGATACAGGTGCTTGCCAATCCCTCATGCTGACCAGTGTTCTAGGCTCTAATGTTAATTCCTCTGATGAAACTGTAATCTTACAAGGTGTAGGGAATAATTACTTCTCTGTCCCTCTGTGCAGAGTGAATTTAGTGTCTGGTTTTGTTAATGGTTCCGTTATGGTTGGGTTGGTTGAGACACTCCCAATGTCAGGTGTAACTTTCTTACTTGGAAATGATATTGGTGGAAGTCAAGTGTGTCCAGCTCCTCAGTTGTCTGGTGAGCCAGTGGCTGCGTCCCAGGATTGTGATGTCCCTGATGTGTTCCCTGCATGTGCTGTCACTAGGGCTAAGTCTAAAGTTACTGGTGATTTAGAGGATAATGATGATGATGATGTTATCCTAGCTGACACTTTTCTTGCTAATTTGGACCACTCACCAGATGAGGCAGTACCCCGTAGTGTTGATAATTTGTCTCGTCAAGAGTTGGTTGAGTTGCAGGTTGCTGTCCCTGAGTTGAAAGGTCTAGCTAACTCTGCTTACAGTGAAGAAGAGTCAGCCGGTGCTTCTACTTGTTATTATGTAAAGTCAGGAGTACTTATGAGGAAGTGGAGACCCCCAACAGCATCAGCCGACTGTGAATGGGAGGTTGTACATCAAGTTGTCATCCCTTGTGTTTGTAGGCAGGATATCATTAGAGTGGCTCATGATTCCAGTTTGGCAGGACACCTTGGAGTGAGGAAGACTGTGGCACGCATTTTGAAACACTTCTACTGGCCAGGTATCTTCAGGGATGTTTCCTGGTATTGTAAGTCTTGTCACACCTGTCAAGTTGTGGGGAAGTGTAATCAGACCGAAAAGGTTGCACCTCTAGTTCCCATTCCTCCTTTTGAGGCGCCTTTCACCCGTGTGTTGGTGGATATTGTGGGCCCTCTTCCTAAGACTTCTTCAGGATTTTCTTATGTGTTGACCATGATTGATATGGCTACTCGTTATCCTGAAGCCATTCCACTTAGAAACATCTCAGCAAAGAACGTGGTTAAGGAAATGCTAGGGTTCTTCACAAAGTTTGGTCTGCCCAAGGAGGTACAGTCCGACCGGGGAAGTAATTTCATGTCAAACGATTTCAAGCAGTCTCTGAAAGAGTTGGACATCACCCAGATCACGTCTTCAGCTTACCATCCCCAGACCCAAGGAGCGTTGGAGAGATATCATCAAACACTCAAATCGATGCTCAAGAAATACTGTTTGGAACATCAGAAAGACTGGGATAAAGGTCTTCCATTCGTTGTGTTTGCCGCAAGAGAATCTCCAAATGAATCACTGGGCTTCTCACCTTTTGAACTACTGTTTGGCCATGAAGTAAGAGGACCCCTTAAGCTACTCAAGGAATGCTGGCTGTCGGAGGAAGATGACGTCAACCTGCTGGAGTATGTGATGAAGTTCAAAGAACGGCTGTCCACTGCTTTACAGCTGGCGAGAGAGAATTTAGGAGCTGCTCAGGAGAAGATGAAGACTTGGTATGATAAGAAGTCCAGGTTACGCCACTTTCAGCCAGGAGATCAGGTTTTGATTCTGCTACCAGTTCAAGGGCAACCTCTTCAAGCCAAGTTTAGTGGCCCTTATTTCGTGGAGAAGAAACTCAGTGATGTCAACTATGTCATCGCCACACCAGATCGTAGAAAGAGCAAGCAACTATGTCACATCAACATGCTAAAGTTATATCACAGGCGGGACGAAAATAATCCAGTCTGCACTGTAGCTGTTCCACCCGAGTCTGCAAGTGAAGCTCTCCCATGCAGTATGAGCCTGAGTGATAGTTTGGGGAAGAATCCTGATATCATGAATGATCTCCAGACTAAGCTTTCTCATCTACCTCCCAAGGAAAGGCAGGAGTTTTCGGGATTACTGCAGAAGTACCCGCAAGTGTTCCGTGCTACTCCAGGAAGAACCACTGTGTTGATGCATGATGTCGATGTTGGAGACGCAAAGCCAATTAAATTGCCTCCTTACCGTGTGAACACAGTGAAAGTTCCTCTCATCCAGAAGGAGCTTGGCTACCTGTTGGACCACAAGATGATTGAGCCCTGTCAGAGCGAGTGGAGTTCTCCTGTCACTCTAGTCCCTAAGCCAGGTGGGTCACATAGGCTTTGCATCGACTACAGACGTGTTAATCAGATAACTAAAACAGACACTTACCCTCTCCCTCGTGTGGAAGATTGCATAGACAAGATCGGAAAGGCTAGGTACATAAGTAAGTTTGATTTGTTAAAGGGATACTGGCAAGTACCTATGACTGAACGTGCTAGGGAGATATCATGTTTTGTAACACTAGGAAAGGCTTTTGCATGTTCAGTAATGCCGTATGGTATGAAGAATGCACCAGCCACATTTCAGAAGCTCATGAATGTTGTAACAGAGGGTTTGGCAGGGTGTGTTGTTTATATTGATGATGTATTAATCTTCAGTGACAACTGGAAAGATCATCTATGCCATGTCAGTAAATTTCTTGAGCGTTTAGTTCAGGCTAATCTTGTAGCTAATTTATCAAAGTGTGAGTTTGGTCAAGCTAAAGTTCAGTACCTTGGGTATGTAATTGGTGATGGACATGTTGCACCACCAGGAGCTAAGGTTCAGGTTATAAGTGATCTTCCCAGTCCTAAAAGTAGGAAAGAGCTACAAAGATTTTTGGGAATGGTAGGTTATTACAGGAGATTTGTTCTTAACTTTTCTATTCTTGTATCACCACTTACAGACCTACTGAAAAAGGGAGTTAAATTTGTCTGGACCGATAACTTTGAATCCTCTTTCAACAAACTTAAAGCTATTCTATTAAGTCAGCCAGTGCTCGCTACTCCAAATTTTGCTAAGCCTTTTAAGATGGCTGTTGATGCAAGTGATACAGGAGCTGGGGCTGTTTTGCTGCAAGAGGATGATCAGGGTATTGAACATCCTGTATCTTATTACAGTAAGAAGTTCACTCCACCTCAAAAGAACTACTCCACTATTGAGAAAGAGCTTTTGGCCTTGATTTTGGGTTTACAGCAGTTTTCATTTTATTTGTGTTCTGGTTTTGACCCATAGTCATTTATACCGATCATAACCCACTGAAATTCCTTAGTAAGTTTAAAGATAAAACTCAGAGATTGACAAGATGGAGTCTACTTCTTCAGGAGTATTCATTAGACATACAACATGTCAAGGGGAAAGAAAATTTTATTGCAGATTGCTTATCTAGACTTTAGACAGATTGTTTTAGAGTAATAAGAAATTTCCTTTGTAAATTTCTTTTTCTTTGTGGGGAGGTGTTACATAGCCTATGATTTCATCATCCTTTGTGTAATTTTAACGCACAGTTGCTGCATGTTTGATCACGAGCGTGTTCTGCCTCAGTCCCCCCCTTCTACCGTTATAGTAGAGTAAGTCGTTCTCTCTGTTATTCAGTGCGGGATTTTCGACCTTTTGTCCACATGGATTCATTTGCTCGTACTTATTACAAGTTGTATCAAGCTCTGCTGGCCCATATATAATGAGCTCAGTCTATGCATCATGGCAACTTATATCTGCTCCTCATTTTGTTCACATCTCTGTCCTCCCTGTACAGATATTATTATTGTGAGTGCTCAAGAAATCTCCAACCATCTAGCAGCTGTGTGTAATTTGAGTATTGCTGTTGTTGCATTTTTTCTTGTACTGTATAGCATAAGTTTAATTTGTAGGCCTAGTGAGGTTTTTGTAATTCATGTTGGGTTCTTTATTTCAGTCGTTTTTGATAATAGTTTGTATCTGTAATTATTTATATGGCATTCACTGAGTATTATCTGGTATCTCATTTTATCAGGGCTGACTTAGATAAATTTATTCTTGCTAATTTCGTGTTAATAGAAGCTATTGCAGTTAACCATATATTTAACCTGTTTATTTGCCATTACATTATCCTTATGAGTCCTGAATGTTTTGTTGTTAGTTTGTGCATTAAACTTTAACTTGTAATTTTACCTAACTCTTTTGTTTTGAACCTGGAACTTTACGGGACAGTAGTGACTCCTAGTATTCTCACTTAGAGTGTACGTTATCTTTCTCTGTTCCGTAACGATATATATATATATATATATATATATATATATATATATATATATATATATATATATATATATATATATATATATATCATCATCAGCCATAACTAGTCCACTGCTGAACACAGTCCTCCCTCAACCTTTTCCACAAATTCCTTGACTGAATCAATCTTTGCCATGTTTTCCCTGCAAATTTCTCTATGTCATCTCTCCATCTCTTGTCTGGCCTTTTTCTGCTACGCTTACAATCTTTTTGTGTCAAGTCATTCAGCCTCGTGCTCCATCGGTTTTCCCTTACTCTTGCTATATGGCCTGCCCACCTCCATTTCTGTTCTTTTATAACTTCTATAATAGCTTTGACTTTAGTCTGCTCTCTCACCCAAGTTGATCTTTTCCTGTCTCTTAAAGATATTCCCAACATTGACCTTTCCATTGCTCTCTGAGAACGGATTAATTTATTTTCCACTGATTTTGTCAGTTTCCAGGTCTCACAACCATGCGTCATATATACTTTTCGTTTTATACAAACTGGCAAGCTACTTTTCATAATGTCTCTATGTTTACAGATAGCTTTCCATTCAATTATAATGCGTTTTTTTATATCGCTATCAAGATCTTTCGTTAATTATAGCATTTGTCCCACGTAGTTGTACTCCTCAACTTCTTCAAGAATATCATCGCTTATTCTGATGACGCTCTTTGGTGTTTGTGGATTAAACATTAGTTTTGCTCCGGTTCATCTTCAGTCCTACTTTGAGACTTTCTCTGTTCAGGTCATTTAACATTTCTTACAAGGCCTCCGCTGTTTCTGAGATTAGGACAATGTCATCTGCAAATCTTAAATGGTTTAGCATTTTTCCCAGTGTTCACTCCTTTGTTTTCCTAGTCTAGTCTTCTGAAAATACTTTCTAGGCATGCTGTAAATAATTTTGGTAAAACTGTATCTCCCTGACGCACGCTCTTCTCAGCGTTAATTTTTTCAGAGTCCATATGTAATTTAACCGTAGCAGTTCCCTCTTTATATATGTTTTTCGAGCAGTTCTACAATGTTCTCATTGATTCCTTGTTCTCGCAGTGAATTTATAATTGCTATGTGCTCCACTGAATCAAAAACATTTTCGTAAACAATCAAACAAAAACAAAAAAACTAAGCACAGTGGTTTATTATATTCTGTAGTTTTCTCAAGTAGCTGATTCATTGAATGTAGATGATCAGTGGTCGAATACCCGCTTCGAAATCCTGCCTGTTCACGAGGTTGGTTTTCCTCCAAAATTGTTGTTGTTATGTTCATAAAGACTTTAGTGAAGTGTTTGTAAATGACTGATAATAAGCTAATGGGTCGATAGTTACTAAGATCTTTTGAGTCACCTTTTTTGTAGAGTAAAATAACTATCGCATTACCCCATGTTTTGGGAATTTTCTTAAGTTTTATACAGTGTGTAAATAAATGAGCAAGCCTATTTTGTACTTCTACTGCATCCAACAATAAATCTGGTACTCTTCCATCTTCTCCTGGAGCTTTCCCTCTTTTCATATATTTAAGACAAATATTTACTTCGTCTGGTGTTACCTCAGGTATTTCACTTATGTCAACTGAAAAGTTAGCTATTGGTAGCACTGTCCAATATATATATATATATATATATATATATATATATATATATGCAATGACCACAGGAGAAATTATATATATATATATATATATATATATATATATATATATATATATATATATATATATATATATATATATATATATATATATATATATATATATATACAGTTACGGAACAGAGAGAGATAATGAACACTTCAAGTGAGAATACTAAAATCACTACTGTCCCGCAAAGTTCCAGGTTCAAAACAAAAGAGGTAAAATTACAAGTTAAAATTTTATGCTCGAACTAACAACTAAACATTCAGGACTCATAAGGATAATGTAATGGCAAAACAGGTTACATATATGGTTAACTGCAATAGCCTCTATTAACATGAATTTAGCAAGAGCAAATATATCTAAGTCAGCCCTGATAAATGAGAAAACCGGATAATGCTCAGTTAAAGCAAGATATATTATTACAGATACAAAATATTATTAATAATGGCTGACACCAAAAACTCTACACGAATCACAAAAAACCTTACCAAGCCCACTAATTAACGTCTTAGGCAATACAGTACAAGAAAAATGGTGACAACACTTATACTCAAATTATACAGCAACTAGATGGCTGGAGACTTCCTGAGCACTCACAAAAATAATAATACACTATACAGGGGAGGACAGAGAAGAGTAGATCTAAGTGGCAATTAATACAGAGACTGAGCTCATTATATAGTGGCCAGCAGAGCTTTATACAACTTGTAAGAAGGACGCGCAAATGAAGCACAGAGGACGAAGAGTTGACACTCCTGCTCTGAACAACAGAAAGAACGACTTACTCTACTATAAGGGGAGAAGGGGGGAGTGAGGTAGAACACGCAAGCCTGGTCACTTTGGAAGCCACGAGGCGAATTGTGATCAAACATGCAGCATACTGTACGTTAGAATTATACAAAGGATGATGAAATCATAGGCTGTGTAACACCTCCCCACAAAGAAAAATAAATTTACAAAGGAAATTTCTAATTACTCTAAAACAATCTGTCTAAAGTCTTGATAAGCAATCTGCAATAACATTTCCTTTCCCCTTGATATGTTGTATATCTAATGAATACTCCTGAAGAAGTAGACTCCATCTTGTCAATCTCTGATTTTTATTTTTAAACTTACTAAGGAATTTCAGTGGGTTATGATCGGTATAAATGACTATGGGGTGAAAACCAGAACACAAATAAAATGAAAAATGTTGTAAACCCAAAATCAAGGCCAAAAGCTCTTTCTCAATAGTTGAGTAGTTCTTTTGAGGTGGAGTGAAATTCTTACTGTAATAAGATGCAGGGTGTTTAATACCCTGATCATCCTCTTCCAGCAAAACAGCCCTAGCTCCTATATCACTTTCATCAACAGCAATCTTAAAGGGCTTAGCAAAATTTGAAGTAGCGAGCACTGGCTGACTTAATAGGATACCTTTAAGTTTACTGAAAGAGGATTCACAGTTATCGGTCCAAACAAATTTAACTCCCTTTTTCAGTAGGTCTGTAAGTGGTGATACAAGAACTGAAAAGTTAAGAACAAATCTCCTGTAATAACCTACCATTCCCAATAATCGTTGTAGCTCATTCTTACTTTTAGGTCTGGGAAGATCACTTATAACCTGAACCTTAGCTCCTGGTGGTGCAACGTGTCCATCACCAATTACGTACCTAAGGTACTGAACTTTAGCTTGAACAAACTCACACTTTGATAAATTAGCTACAAGATTAGCCTGAACCAAACGCTCAAGAAATTTACTGACATGGCATAGGTGATCTTTCCAGTTGTCACTGAAGATTAATACATCATCAATATAAACAACACACCCTGCCAAACCCTCTGTTACAACAATTATGAGCTTCTGAAAAGTGGATGGTGCATTCTTCATACCATATGGCATTACAGAACATGAAAAGTCTTTCCTAGTGTTACAAAACATGAGATCTCCCCAGCACGTTCAGTCATAGGTACTTGCCAGTATCCCTTTAACAAATCAAACTTATGTACCTAGCCTTTCCGATCTTGTCTATGCAATCTTCCACGCGAGGGAGAGGGTAAGTGTCTGTTTCGGTTATCTGATTAACACGTCTGTAGTCGATGCAAAGCCGCTGTGACCCACCTGGCTTAGGGACTAGAGTGACAGGAGAACTCCACTCACTCTAACAGGGCTTAATCATCTTGTGGTCCAACAGGTAGCCAAGCTCCTTCGGGATGAGAGGAACTTTCACTGTGTTCACATGGTAAGGAGGCAGTTTAATTGGCTTTGCGTCTCCAACATCGACATCATGCATCAACACAAAGGTTCTTCTTGGAGTGGCACGGAACACTTGCGGGTACTCCTGCAGTAATGCCGAAAACTCCTGCCTTTCCTCGGGAGCTACATGAGAAAGCTTAGTCTGGAGATCATTCATGATATCAGGATTCTTCCCCAATCTATCACTCAGGCTCATACTGCATGGGAGAACTTCACTTGCAGACTCGGGTGGAACAGCTACAGTGCAGACTGGGTTATTTTCGTGCCGCCTGTGATATAACTTTAGCATGTTGATGTGACAAAGTTGCTTGTTCTTTCTACGATCTGGTGTGGCGATGACATAGTTGACATCACTGAGTTTCTTCTCCACGAAATAAAGACCACTAAACTTGGCTTGAAGAGGTTGCCCATGCACCGGCAGCAGAATCAAAACCTGATCTCCTGGCTGAAAGTGGCGTAACCTGGACTTTTTATCATACCAAGTCTTCATCTTCTCCTGAGCAGCTCCTAAATTCTCTCTCGCCAGCTGTAAAGCAGTGGTCAGCCGTTCTCCGAACTTCATCACACACTCCAGCAGGTCGACGTCATATTCCTCCGACAGCCAGCACTCCCTGAGCAGCTTAAGGGGTCCCCCACTTCATGGCCAAACAGTAGTTCAAACGGTGAGAAGCCCAGTGATTCATTTGGAGATTCTCTTGCGGCAAACACAACGAATGGAAGACCTTTATCCCAGTCTTTCTGATGTTCCAAACAGTATTTCCTGAGCATCGATTTGAGTGTTTGATGATATCTCTCCAACGCTTCTTGGGTCTGGGGATGGTAAGCTGAAGACGTGATCTGAGTGATACCCAACTCTTTCAGTGACTGCTTGAAAACATTTCACATGAAATTACTTCCCTGGTCTGACTGTACCTACTTGGCCAGACCAAACTTGGTGAAGAACCCCAGCATTTCCTTAACCATGTTCTTTGCTGAGATATTTCTAAGTGGAATGGCTTCAGGATAACGAGTAACATATCAATCAGGGTCAACACATAAGAAAATCCTGAAGAAGTCTTAGGAAGAGGGCCCACAATATCCACCAACACACGGGTGAATGGCGCCTCAAAAGGAGGAATGGGAACTAGAGGTGCAACCTTTTCGGTCTGATTACACTTCCCCACAACTTGACAAGTGTGACAAGACACAATACCAGGAAACATCTCTGAAGATCCCTGGCCAGTAGAAGTGTTTCAAAATGCTTGCCACAGTCTTCATCAATCCAAGGTGTCCTACCAAACTGGAATCATGAGCCACTCTAATGATATCCTGCCTACGAACACGAGGGATGACAGCTTGATGTACAACCTCCCATTCACAGTCGGCTGATGCTGTTGGGGGTCTCCACTTCCTCATAAGTACTCCTGACTTTATATAATAACAAGTAGAAGCACCAGCTGACTCTTCCTCACTGCAAGCAGAGTTAGCTAGATCTTTCAACTCAGGGTCAACAACCTGCAACTCAACCAACTCTTGACGAGACAAATTATCAACCCTACGGGATACTGCCTCATCTGGTGAGTGGTCCAAATTAGCAAGAAAAGTGTCAGCTAGGATAACATCATCATCACCATTATCCTCTAAGTCATCAGTAACTTTAGACTTAGTCCTAGTGACAGCACATGCAGACAACACATCAGTGACATCACAATCCTGGGTCGCAGCCACTGGTTCACTAGACAACTGAGGAGCTGGACACACTTGACTTCTACCAATATCATTTCCAAGTAAGAAAGTTACACCTGACATTGGAAGTGTCTCAACCAACCCCACCATAACGGAACCATTAACAAAACCAGACTCTAAATTCATTCTACACAGATGGACAGAGAAGTAATTATTCCCTACACCTCGTAAGATTGCAGTTTCATCAGAGGAATTAACATTAGAGCCTAGAACACTGGTCAGCATAAGGGATTGGCAAGCACCTGTATCGCGATATATTTTAACTGATTACCTGTCATTATTGTCCAGAGGACTGACAAAACCATTAGACAGGAAATTAGCACATGACCATTTGAAAGTGTCACCCACGTTACTGCTCAAAAGAGGAGCTTCATCATGAGAATTTAATTTACCCCTCAAAGCAGGTTCAGGTAACTCGGTTAAATAATTCTGGGAACTCTCAAGGGTGGACACTAGACCAATTGACTGAATATTTAAAGACTCCTTTTTGTTCACATCACGCTGTCTTCTGAAACATTTCTCCGTAGTATGACCAAGCTTACTACAATAAGTTGTTACATAGCCTATGCTTTCATCATCCTTTGTATAATTCTAACGTACAGTATGCTGCATGTTTGATCACGATTCGCCTCGTGGCTTCCATAGTGCGTGTTCTACCTCACTCCCCCCTTCCCCCCCTTATAGTAGAGTAAGTCGTTCTTTCTATTGTTCAGAGCAGGATTGTCAACTCTTTGTCCCCTATGGCTTCATTTGCGCGTCCTTCTTACAAGTTGTATGAAGCTCTGCCGGCCCCTATATAATGAGTTTAGTCTCTGCATTAATTGCCACTTAGATCTACTCCTCATTTTGTTCACATCTCTGTCCTCCCCTGTACAGTTGTTATTATTTTTGTGAGTGCTCAGGAAGTCTCCAACCATCTAGCTGCTGTGTAATATGAGTATGTTTACATTTTTCTTTTTTTTCTTGTACTATATAGCGTAAGGTGTTGGTTCTTGGGCCTGGTGAGGTTTTTGTGATTAAAGTTTTACCGTCCTCCATTATTAATAATATTTTGTATCTTTAATAATATATCTTGCATTAACTGATCATTATCCGGTTTTCTCATTTTATCAGGGCTGACTTAGATAAATTTACTCAATCTAATTTCGTGTTAATAAAGGCTATTGCAGTTAACCAAATATTTAACCTGTTTTTTGCCATTACATTATCCTTAAGATTCCTGAATGTTTAGTTGTTAGTTTCAGCATTAAACCTTAACTTGTAATTTTACCTAACTCTTTTGTTTTGAACCTGGAAAGTTGCGGGACAGTAGTGATTTTTAGTATTCTCACTTGAAGAGTTCATTATCTTTCTCTGTTCCGTAACATAAATTTGGCGACCTCTTATCAGGATATTCAGGATATTATCATAAGGATATTGCTTGATATTTTGTGACTGTGATTTATTCATGATGTCTACTATTACTACGCTTGATGAAGCCAAAGATTTTTTGTCAAATGTGCAAACAGTGTGTGATGTAGAAAACAGAACGAAGAATGAACTTCAGCTTGTTGCTCAACAATTGGGAATTGCTCTTCGCTCTCATCATTCTAAAGATCAAATTGTTTACATGATTAATGAAAGCTTGTTTGTAACTTCTCCAGATGGGCAAACGCAGATTGAAATAGCTAAGTTACAGCTAGCCGTGCAGAAGGCTCCTGCTAAGGAGGCTGAGTTTCAGGCACGTTCTAAGGAGGCACAGGCACAAATTGAAAATGCTACGATTCAGGCAGACCATGAGTATCGCATGAAACAAAGTGGAACTGGATCATTTAGCTCTAATGATTTTGATGTGGCTAAAAATGTTAAACTTGTCCCTCCTTTTAATGAATCTGATTTAACAATGTATTTTCAGTTGTTTGAGAGGGTAGCTACAGGTTTTAATTGGCCCAAAAAGTATTGGCCAGTACTCCTTCAAATTGTTCTCACCAGTGAAGCTCAAGTAACTTATGCATCTTTGCTTCAGAATCAATGTGATAATTATGATGTAGTTAAGAGCTTGATTCTTAAGGCCTATGAGCTAGTTCCTGAAGCCTATTGAGTAAAATTTAGGACAACTTATAAGCAAGATAAGCAATCCCATGTTGAGTATGCAAAAATAAAAAAAGATCTGTTGGAGCAGTGGTTAAATTCTAAGAATGTAAATTCTGATTTTGATAAATTTAAGCAGATGATTTTGCTGGAGGACTTCAAAAGGTGTATTAATAATGATGTAAGCCTATATCTCGATGAGAGAAGAATAGATAATTTGTCTGATGCTGCAGTTTTAGCTGATGAATATGTTCTCACTCACAAGAGATATTCTAAAGAAAAAAGGAAAGCTGAGAGTAAGTACGTTGCCTCTACTCAGAGTACAGGTAACAGGAAAGAGAATAAAGATGATGTTTCTCAGGAAGTAAATACCAGCTCCACCTCTAGATTTCAGAAAAGTAAATGTACTTATTGTAGTAAGCTTGGTCATACTACGGAGAAATGTTTCAGGAGACAGCGTGATGTGAACAAAAAGGAGTCTTTAAATATTCAGTCAATTGGTCTAGTATCAAGAGTTCATGTGCTAATTTCCTGTCTGATGGTTTTTTCAGTCCTCTGGACAGTAATGACAGGAAATCAGTTAAAATATATCATGATACAGGTGCTTGCCAATCCCTTATGCTGACCAGTGTTCTGGGCTCTAATGTTAATTCTTCTGATGAAACTGTAATCTTACAAGGTGTAGGGAATAATTACTTCTCTGTCCCTCTGTGCAGAGTGAATTTAGAGTCTGGTTTTGTTAATGGTTCCGATATGGTTGGGTTGGTTGAGAGTCCCAATGTCAGGTGTAACTTTTTTACTTGGAAATGATATTGGTGGGGGTCAGGTGTCTCCAGCTCCTCAGTTGTCTGCGACCCAGGATTGTGATGTCCCTGATGTGTTCCCTGCATGTGCTGTCACTAGGGCTAAGTCTAAAGTTACTGGTGACTTAGAGGATAATGATTATGATGTTATCCTAGCTGACACTTTTCTTGCTTATTTGGACCACTCACCAGATGAGGCAGTACCCCGTAGTGTTGATAATTTGTCTCGTCAAGAGATAGTTCAGTTGCAAGTTGCTGACCCTGAGTTGAAAGGTCTAGCTAACTCAGGAGTACTTATGAGAAAGTGAAGACCCCCAACAGCATCAGCGGACTGTGAATGGAAGGTTGTACATCAAGTTGTCATCCCTCGTGTTTGTAGGCAGGATATCATTAGAGTGGCTCATGATTCCAGTTTGGTAGGACACCTTGGAGTGAGGAGGACTGTGGCACGCATTTTGAAACACTTCTACTGGCCAGGGATCTTCAGAGATGTTTCCTGGTATTGTAAGTCTTGTCACACCTGTCAGGTTGTGGGGAAGTGTAATCAGACCGAAAAGGTTGCACCTCTAGTTCCCATTCCTACTTTTGAGGCGCCATTCACCCGTGTGTTGGTGGATATTGTGGGCCCTCTTCCTAAGACTTCTTCAGGATTTTTATGTGTTGACCCTGATTGATATGGCTACTCGTTATCCTGAAGTCATTCCACTTAGAAATATCTCAGCAAAGAACGTGGTTAAGGAAATGCTAGGGTTCTTCACAAAGTTTGGTCTGGCCAAGGAGGTACAGTCAGACCGGGGAAGTAATTTCATGTCAAATGTTTTCAAGCAGTCTCTGAAAGAGTTGGACATCACCCAGATCACGTCTTCAGCTTACCATCCCCAGACCCAAGAAGCGTTGGAGAGATATCATCAAACACTCAAATCGATGCTCAAGAAATACTGTTTGGAACATCAGAAAGACTGGGATAAAGGTCTTCCATTTGTTGTATTTGCCGCAAGAGAATCTCCAAATCAATCACTGGGCTTCTCACCTTTTGAACTACTGTTTGGCCATGAAGTAAGAGGACCCCTTAAGCTACTCAAGGAATGCTGGCTGTCGGAGGAAGATGACGTCAACCTGCTGGAGTATGTGATGAAGTTCAAAGAACGGTTGTCCACTGCTTTACAGCTGGCGAGAGAGAATTTAGGAGCTGCTCAGGAGAAGATGAAGACTTGGTATGATAAGAAGTCCAGGTTACGCCACTTTCAGCCAGGAGATGAGGTTTTGATTCTGCTACCGGTTCATGGGCAACCTCTTCAAGCCAAGTTTAGTGGTCCTTATTTCGTGGAGAAGAAACTCAGTGATGTCAACTATGGCATCGCCACACCAGATCGTAAAAAGAATAAGCAACTTTGTTACATAAACATGCTAAAGTTATATCACAGGCAGGACGAAAATAACCCAGTCTGCACTGTAGCTGTTCCACCCAAGTCTGCAAGTGAACCTCTCCCATGCAGTATGAGCCTGAGTGATAGTTTGGGAAAGAATCCTGATATCATGAATGATCTCCAGACTAAGCTTTCTCATCTAGGTCCCGAGGAAAGGCAGGAGTTTTCGGCATTACTGCAGGAGTACCAGCAAGTGTTCCGTGCCACTCCAGGAAGAACCACTGTGTTGATGCATGATGTCGATGTTAGAGACGCAAAGCCAATTAAACTGCCTCCTTACCGTGTGAACCCAGTGAAAGTTCCTCTCATCCAGAAGGAGCTTGGCCACCTGTTGGACCACGAGATGATTGAGCCCTGTCAGAGTGAGTGGAGTTCTCCTGTCACTCTAGTCCCTAAGCCAGGTGGGTCACAGCGGCTTTGCATCGACTACAGACGTGTTAATCATATAACCAAAACAGACACTTACCCTCTCCCTCGCGTGGAAGATTACATAGACAAGATAGGAAAGGCTAGGTACATAAGTAAGTTTGACTTGTTAAAGGGATACTGACAAGTACCTATGACTGAATGTGCTAGGGAGATATGTTTTGTAATACTAGTAAAGACTTTTGCATATTCTGTAATGCTATTTGGTATGAAGAATGCACCACTCACCTTTTAGAAGCACATGAATGTTGTAACAGAGGGTTTGGCAGGGTGTGTTGCTTATATTGGTGATATATTAATCTTCAGTGACAACTGGAAAGATCATCTATGCCATGTCAGTAAATTTCTTGAGCGTTTGGTTCAGGCTTATCTTGTAGCTAATTTATCGAAGTGAGAGTTTGGTCAAGCTAAAGTTCAGTACCTTGGGTACGTAATTGGTGATGGACACGTTGCACCACCAGCAGCTAAGGTTCAGGTTATAAGTGATCTTCCCAGACCTAAAAGTAGGAATGAGCTACAAAGATTTTTGGGAATGGTAGGTTATTACAGGAGATTTGTTCTTAACTTTTCAATTCTTGTATCACCACTTACAGACCTACTGAAAAATTGAGTTAAATTTATCTGGACCGATAACTGTGAATCCTCTTTCAGTAAACTTAAAGGTATCCTATTAAGTTAGCCAGTGCTCGCTACTCCAAATTTTGCTAAGCCTTTTAAGATGGCTGTTGACGCAAGTGATACAGGAGCTGGGGTTGTTTGGCTGCAAGAGGATGATCAGGGTATTGAACACCCTGTATCTTATTACAGTAAGAAGTTCACTCCACCTCAAAGGAACTACTCAACTATTGAGAAAGAGCTTTTGGTCTTGATTTTGGGTTTACAGCATTTTTCATTTTATTTGTGTTCTACTTTTCACCCCATAGTCATTTATACCGATCATAACCCACTGAAATTCCTTAGTAAGTTTAAAGATAAAAATCAGAGATTGACAAGATGGAGTCTACTTCTTCAGGAGTATTCATTAGACATATAACAAGTCAAGGGGAAAGAAAATGTTATTGCAGATTGCTTATCTAGACCTTAGAGTTTAGACAGATTGTTTTAGAGTAATAAGAAATTTCCTTTGTAAATTTCGTTTTCTTTGTGGGGAGGTGTTTCATAGCCTATGATTTCATCATCCTTTGTTTAATTCTAACGTACAGTATGCTGCATGTTTGATCACGATTCGCCTCGTGGCTTCCATAGTTCGTGTTCTACCTCACTCCCCCCTTCCCCCCCTTATAGTAGAGTAAGTCGTTCTTTCTATTGTTCAGAGCAGGATTGTCAACTCTTTGTCCCCTATTGCTTCATTTGCGTGTCCTTCTAACAAGTTGTATCAAGCTCTGCCGCCCCCTATATAATGAGTTCAGTCCCTGCATTAATTGCCACTTAGATCTACTCATTTTGTTCACATCTCTGTCCTCCCCTGTACAGTTGTTATTATTTTTGTAAATGCTCAGGAAGTCTCCAACCATCTAGGTGCTGTGTTATTTGAGTATAAATGTTACATTTTTTTTTTCTTGTACTGTATAGCATAAGGTGTTGGTTTGTGGGCTTGGTGAGGTTTTTGTGATTAATGTAAAGTTTTACCGTCAGCCATTATTAATAATATTTTGTATCTTTAATAATATATCTTGCATTAACTGAACATTATCCGGTTTTCTCATTTTATCACGGCTGACTTAGATAAATTTACTCTTGCTAATTTCGTGTTAATAGAGGCTATTGCAGTTAACCATATATTTAACCTGTTTTTTGCCATTACATTATCCTTATGAGTTTTGAATGTTTAGTTGTTTGTTTGAGCATTAAACTTTAACTTGTAATTTTACGCAAGTCTTTTGTTTTAAACCTGGAACTTTGCGGGAAAGTAGTGATTTTTGGTATTCTCACTTGAAGAGTTCATGATCTTTCTCTGTCCCGTAACAAAGTACATTTATTTTTCTGAAATCTAAAGGTTGAGCTGGTATTTTCTTCCTGAGAAACATCTTTATTCTTTTTCCTCTTACCTGTACTCTGAGTAGAGGCAATGTACTTACTCAGCTTTCCTTTTTTCTTTAGAGTATCTCTTGTGAGTGAGAACATATTCATCAGCTAAAACTGCAGCATCAGACAAATTATTCATTTTTTTCTCATCAAGATATAGGCTTACATCTTTATTAATACACCTTTTGAAGTCCTCCAGCAAAATAATCAGCTTAAATTTATCAAAATCAGAATTTACATTCTTAGAATTTAACCACTGCTCTAACAGATCTATGATTTTTGCGTACTCAACATGGGATTCCTTATCTTGCTTATAAGTTGTCTTAAATTTTACTCTATAGGCTTCAGAAACAAGCTCATAGGCCTTAAGAATCAAACTCTTAACTACATCATAATTATCAGATTGATCCTAAGGCAAAGATGCATAAGTTACTTGAGCTTTACCGGTGAGAACACCCTGAAGGAGTACTGGCCAATACTTTTTGGGCCAATTAAAACCTGTAGGTACCATCTCGAACAATTGAAAATACTTTGTTAAATCAGATTCATTAAAAGGAGGGACAAGTTTAACAATTTTAGCCACAGCAAAATCATCAGAGCTAGATCATCCAGTTCCACTTTGTTTCATGCGATACTCATGGTCTGCCTGAATCGTAGCAATTTCAATTTGTGCCTGTGCCTCCTGAATGCGAGCCTGAGACTCAGCCTCCTTAGCACGAGCCTCCTGCAGGGCTAGCTGAAACTTAGCTATTTCAATCTGCGTTTGCTCATTTGGAGGAGTTACATTAAACAAGCTTTTCTTAATCATGTCAACAATTTGATCTTTAGACTGATGAGAGCGAAGAGCAATTCCCAATTGTTGAGCAACAAGCTTAAGCTCATTCTTTGTTCTGTTTTCTTTGAAAAAAAAAATCTTTGGCTTCATCAGTAGTAATAGTACACATCATGAATAATTGACAGTCACAAAATATCAAGCAATATCCTTATGATAATATCCTGAATATCCTGGCGAGGTCGCCAAATTTATGTGACGAAACAGAGAGAGATAATGAACACTTCAAGTGAGAATACTAAAATCACTACTGTCCCACAAAGTTCCAGGTTCAAAACAAAAGACAGGTAAAATTACAAGTTAAAGTTTAATGCTCAAACTAACAACTAAACATTCAGGACTCAAAAGGATAATGTAATGGCAAAACAGGTTACATATATGGTTAACTGCAATAGCCTCTATTAGGATGAATTTAGCAAGAGCAAATTTATCTGTCAGCCCTGATAAATGAGAAAACCAGATAATGCTCAGTTAAAGCAAAATATATTATTACAGAGAAAATAATATTAATAATGGCTGACATTAAAAACTCTACATGAATCACAAAAAAAACCTTACCAGGCCTACGAATTAACGCCTTAGGCCATACAGTACAAGAAAAATGATAACAACACTTATACTCAAATTATACAGCAGCTAGATGGTTGGAGACTTCCTGAGCACTCACAAAGATCATACACTATACAGGGGAGGACAGAGATTTGAACCAAATGAGGAGTAGATCTAAGTGGCAATTAATCCAGAGACTGAGCTCATTATATAGGGGCCGGCAGAGCTTCATACAACTTGTAAGAAGGACGCGCAAATGAAGCCATAGGGGACAAAGAGTTGACACTCCTGCTCTGAACAAGAGAAAGAACGACTTACTCTACTATAAGGGGGAGAAGGGGGGAGTGATGTAGAACACGCAAGTCTGGTCACTATGGAAGCCACGAGGCGAATCGTGATCAAACATGCAGCATGCTGTACGTTAGAATTATACAAAGGATGATGAAATCATAGGCTAACAATATATATATATATATATATATATATATATATATATATATATATATATATATATATATATATATATATTGTTACGGAACAGAGAAAGATAATGTACATTTTAAGTGAGAATACTAAGAGTCACTACTGTCCCGTAAAGTTCCAGGTTCAAAACAAAAGAGTTAGGTAAAATTACAAGTTAAAGTTTAATGCTCAAACTAACAACAAAACATTCAGGACTCATAAGGATAATGTAATGGCAAAAAAACAGGTTAAATATATGGATAACTGCAATAGCCTCTATTAACACGAAATTAGCAAGAATAAATTTATCTAAGTCAGCCCTGATAAAATGAAAATACACCGGGTACTGCTCAGTTAATGCAAGATAAATTATTACAGATACAAACTATTATTAACAATTGACTGACGTAAAGAACCTTTATATAAATTACAAAAATTTCACTAGGCCCACAAATTAAACTTACGCTACACAGTACAAGAACAAAATGCAACAACACTCATACTCAAATTACACAGCTGCTAGATGGTTGGAGACTTCCTGAGAAACTCACAATAATAACTGTACAGGGGAGGACAGAGATGCGAGCAAAATGAGGAGTAGATCTAAGTGGCAATGATGCAGAGACTGAGCTCATTATATAGGGGCCGGCAGAGCTTGATACAACTTGTAAGAAGGACGCGCAAATGAAGCCATGGGGACAAAGAGCTGAAAATCCTGCTCTGAACAAGATAAAGGATGACTTACTCTACTATAACGGTAGAAGGGGGGGACTGAGGCAGAAAACGCTTGTGATCAAACAGACAGCACACTGTACTTTAGAATTACACAAAGGATGATGAAATCATAGGCTATGTAACACCTCCCCACAAAGAAAAAAGAAAAAAACCAAGGAAATTTCTTATTACTCTAAAACAATCTGTATATGGCAGTACAGAACATGCAAGTCTTTCCTAGTGTTACAAAACATGAGATCTCCTTAGCACGTTCAGTCATAGGTACTTGCCAGTATCCCTTTCACAAATCAAACTTATGTACCTAGCCTTTCCGATCTTGTCTATGCAATCTTCCACGCGAGGGAGAGGGTAAGTGTCTGTTTTGGTTATCTGATTAACACGTCTGTAGTCAATGCAAAGCCACTGTGACCCACCTGGCTTAGGGACTAAAGTGACAGAACTCCACTCGCTCTGACAGGGCTCAATCATCTTGTGGTCCAAGAGGTAGCCAAGCTCCTTCTGGATGAGAGGAACTTTCACTGGGTTCACACGGTAAGGAGGCAATTTAATTGGCTTTGCGTCTCCAACATCGACATCATGCATCAACACAGTGGTTCTTCCTGGAGTGGCACGGAACACTTGCGGGTACTCCTGCAGTAATGCCGAAAACTCCTGCCTTTCCTCGGGAGGTAGATGAGAAAGCTTAGTCTGGAGATCATTCATGATATCAGGATTCTTCCCCAAACTATCACTCAGGCTCATACTGCATGGGAGAGCTTCACTTGCAGACTCGGGTGGAACAGCTACAGTGCAGACTGGATTATTTTCGTCCCGCCTGTGATATAACTTTAGCATGTATGTGACAAAGTTGCTTGTTCTTTCTACGATCTGGTGTGGCGATGACATAGTTGACATCACTGAGTTTCTTCTCCACGAAAAAAGGGCCACTAAACTTGGCTTGAAGAGTTTGCCCATGCACCGGTAGAAGAATCAAAACCTGATCTCCTGGCTGAAAGTGGCGTAACCTGGACTTCTTATCATACCAAGTCTTCATCTTCTCCTGAGCAGCTCCTAAATTCTCTCTCGCCAGCTGTAAAGCAGTGGACAACCGTTCTTTGAACTTCATCACATACTCCAGCAGGTTGACGTCATCCTCCTCCGACAGCCAGCATTCCTTGAGTAGCTTTAGGGGTCCTCTTACTTCATGGCCAAACAGTAGTTCAAAAGGTGAGAAGCCCAGTGATTCATTTGGAGATTCTCTTGCAGCAAATACAACGAATGGAAGACCTTTATCCCAGTCTTTCTGATGTTCCAAACAATATTTCTTGAGCATCGATTTGAGTGTTTGATGATATCTCTCCAACGCTCCTTGGGTCTGGGGATGGTAAGCTGAAGACGTGATCTGGGTGATGCCCAACTCTTTCAGAGACTGCTTGAAAACATTCGACATGAAATTACTTCCCCGGTCTGACTGTACCTCCTTGGGCAGACCAAACTTTGTGAAGAACCCTAGCATTTCCTTAACCACGTTCTTTGCTGAGATATTTCTAAGTGGAATGGCTTCAGGATAACGAGTAGCCATATCAATCAGGGTCAACACATAAGAAAATCCTGAAGAAGTCTTAGGAAGAGGGCCCACAATATCCACCAACACACGGATGAAAGGCGCCTCAAAAGGAGGAATGGGAACTAGAGGTGCAACCTTTTCGGTCTGATTACACTTCCCCACAACTTGGCAGCTGTGACAAGACTTACAATACCAGGAAACATCCCTGAAGATACCTGGCCAGTAGAAGTGTTTCAAAATGCGTGCCGCAGTCTTCCTCACTCCAAGGTGTCCTGCCAAACTGGAATCATGAGCCACTCAAATGATATCCTGCCTACAAACACGAGGGATGACAACTTGATGTACAACCTCCCATTCACAGTCGGCTGATGCTGTTGGGGGTCTCCACTTCCTCATAAGTACTCCTGACTTTATATAATAACAAGTAGAAGCACCGGCTGACTCTTCCTCACTGCAAGCAGAGTTAGCAAGACCTTTCAACTCAGGGTCAGCAACCTGCAACTCAACCAACTCTTGACGAGACAAATTATCAACACTACGGGGTACTGCCTCATCTGGTGAGTGGTCCAAATTAGCAAGAAAAGTGTCAGCTAGGATAACATCATCATCATCATTATCCTCTAAATCATCTGTAACTTTAGACTTAGCCCTAGTGACAGCACATGCAGGGAACACATCAAGGACATCACAATCCTGGGACGCAGCCACTGGCTCACTAGACAACTGAGGAGCTGGACACACTTGACTTCCACCAATATCATTTCCAAGTAAGAAAGTTACACCTGACATTGGGAGTGTCTCAACCAACCCAACCATAACGGAACCATTAAGAAAACCAGACTCTAAATTCACTCTGCACAGAGGGACAGAGAAGTAATTATTCCCTACACCTTGTAAGATTACAGTTTCATCAGAGGAATTAACATTAGAGCCTAGAACACTGGTCAGCATAAGGGATTGGCAAGCACCTGTATCACGATATATTTGAACTGATTTCCTGTCATTACTGTCCAGAGGACTGACAAAACCATCAGACAGGAAATTAGCACATGAACTCTTGAGAGTGTCACCCACGTTACTGCTCAAAAGAGGAGCTCCATCATGAGAATTTAAGTTACCCCTCAAAGCAGGTTCAGTTAACTCAGTTAAAGAATTCTGGGAACTCTCAAGAGTGGACACTAGACAAATTGACTGAATATTTAAAGACTCCTTTTAGTTCACATCACACTGTCTCCTGAAACATTTCTCCGTAGTATGACCAAGCTTACTACAATAAGTACATTTACTTTTCTGAAATCTAGAGGTGAAGCTGGTATTTACTTCCTGAGAAACATCATCTTTATTCTTTTTCCTGTTACCTGTACTCTTAGTAGAGGCAACGTACTTACTCTCAGCTTTCCCTTTTTCTTTAGAATATCTCTTGTGAGTGAGAACATATTCATCAGCTAAAACTGCAGCAGCAGACAAATTATCTATTCTTCTCTCATCAAGATATAGGCTTCCATCTTTATAAATACACCTCTTGAAGTCCTCCAGCAAAATCATCTGCTTAAATTTACCAAAATCAGAATCCACATTCTTAGAATTTAACCACTGCTCTAACAGATCTTTGATTTTTGCATACTCAACATGGGATTGCTTATCTTGCTTGTAAGTTGTCCTAAATTTTACTCTATAGGCTTCAGGAACAAGCTCATAGGCTTTAAGAATCAAGCTCTTAACCACATCATAATTATCAGATTGATGCTGAGGCAAAGATGCATAAGTTACTTGAGCTTTACCGGTGAGAACAGTTTGAAGTAGTACTGGCCAATACTCTTTGGGCCAACTAAAACCTGTAGCTACCCTCTCAAACAACTGAAAATACTTTGTTAAATCAGATTCATTAAAAGGAGGGACAAGTTTAAAATTTTTAGCCACATTAAAATCATCAGAGCTAGATGATCCAGTTCCACCTTGTTTCATGCGATACTCATGGTCTGCCTGAATCCTGACAAGTTCAGTTTGTGCCTGAGCCTGTACATTTGCCTCTTGAATACGAGCATTTGCCTCCTTAACACGAGCCTCCTGCAGGGCTAGCTGTAACTTAGCTAATTCAAGCTGCGTTTGCTCATTTGGAGGAGTTACATTAAACAAGCTTTCATTAATCATATCAACAATCTGATCTTTAGAATGATGAGAGCGAACAACAATTCCCAATTGTTGAGCAACAAGCTTAAGTTCATTCTTTGTTCTGTTTTCTACATCACACACTGTTTGCACATTTGACAAAAAATCCTTGGCTTCATCAAGTGTAGTAATAGTAGACATCATGAATAAGTAACAGTCACAAAATATCAAGCAATATCCTTATGATAATATCCTGAATATCCTGATAAGAGGTCGCCAAATTTATGTTACGGAACAGAGAAAGATAATGTACACTTTAAGTGAGAATACTATGAGTCACTACTGTTCCGTAAAGTTCCAGGTTCAAAACAAAAGAGGTAAAATTACAAGTTAAAGTTTAATGCTCAAACTAACAACAAAACATTCAGGACTCATAAGGATAATGTAATGACAAAAAAACAGGTTAAATATATGGATAACTGCAATAGCCTCTATTAACACGAAATTAACAAGAATAAATTTATCTAAGTCAACCCTAATAAAATTAAAATACACCGGGCACTGCTCAGTTAATGCAAGATAAATTATTACAGATACAAACTATTATTAACAATTGACTGACGTAAAGAACCTTTACATAAATTACAAAAATTTCACTAGGCCCACAAATTAAACTTACGCTACACAGTACAAGAACAAAATGCAACAACACTCATACTCAAATTACACAGCGGCTAGATGGTTGGAGACTTCCTGAGAAACTCACAATAATAACTGTACAGGGGAGGACAGAGATGCGAGCAAAATGAGGAGTAGATCTAAGTGGCAATGATGCAGAGACTGAGCTCATTATATAGGGGCCGGCAGAGCTTGATACAACTTGTAAGAAGGACGCGCAAATGAAGCCATGGGGACAAAGAGCTGAAAATCCTGCTCTGAACAACAGAAAGGACGACTTGCTCTACTATAACGGTAGAAGGGGAGGACTGAGGCAGAACACGCTCGTGATCAAACAGGTAGCACACTGTACGTTAGAATTACACAAAGGATGATGAAATCATAGGCTATGTAACAATATATATATATGTGTGTGTGTGTGTGTGTGTGCTGGGCCAGACATTGCACTGGGAGGGCACTAAGCGTACTGCCCTCCGCCTATCGGCTGATGGTCGCGAAGCTCATAAGTCCCTACTCGGAGGTTCCCTACTTTATAAAGACGGGAAAAATCCCAGATCTGTCCAATATTCCGGACACTGGTCTCCAATGGGATATATATATATATATATATATATATATATATATTGTTACGGAACAGAGAAAGATAATGTACACTCCAAGTGAGAATGCTAAAAATCACTACTGTCCCGTAAAGTTCCAGGTTCAAAAGAAAAGAGTTAAGTAAAATTACAAGTTAAAGTTTAATGCTCAAACTAACAACAAAACATTCAGGACTCATAAGGATAATGTAATGGCAAATAAACAGGTTAAATATATGGTTAACTGCAATAGCCTCTATTAACACGAAATTAGCAAGAGTAAATTTATCTAAGTCAGCCCTGATAAAATGAGATACCAGATAATACTCAGTGAATGCCAGATAAATTATTACAGATACAAACTATTATCAAAAATGACTGACATAAAACCCAACATTAATCAAAAAACCTCAGTAGGCCTAAGAATTAACCTTATGCTATACAGTACAAGAACAAAATGCAATAACACGTATACTCAAATCACACAGCTGCTAGATGGTTGGAGACTTCCTGAGAAATTCACAATAATAATAACTGTACAGGGGAGGACAGAGATGTGAACAAAATGAGGAGCAGATCTAAGTGGCAATGATGCAGAGACTGAGCTCATTATATAGGGGCTGGCAGAGCTTGATACAACTTGTAAGAGGGACGCGCAAATGAAGCCATGGGGACAGAGAGCTGAAAATCCCGCAAAGTATAACAGAGAGAACGACTTACTCTACTATACGGTAGAAGGGGGGAACTGAGGCAGAACACGCTCGTGATCAAACATGCAGCAACTGTGCGTTAAAATTACACAAAGGATGATGAAATCATAGGCTATGTAACAATATATATATATATATATATATATATATATATATATATATATATATATATATTAAGTAACAGAGCAGAGGAAGGAAAAACAAATAACTTAAAAACTAATCTATACCCCAGATTTTTGGTGTCCTCTGTTTATAAAGTATCTGTAACAGAATTGAACAGCTCTAGGTCTAAGTTTGGAGGGAAACAACTTTGGGGAAGCGAGTTCCAGAGAGATGCAGTTCAGGGAATGAAAGAATGCTGATAGGCAGAGGTTCTGCAATATGGGTGTGACATTCCAGTCATGAGCGCTATCAGATGCCCGTGGAGCACGAGAGAAGGCAGGGAGAGGTGGCACATTGGACGCAACTTCGTCTGAGCATTTGCTATAAAAACATCTGTAAAATAATGCAAGGGAAGCAACATTCCTTCTTACTTGTAGGGGAGGTAGTTTATTAGTAATAGCAGGATTATTAATAATTCTAATAGCTTTGTTCTGAATTTTGTCCAGTTGTTTTAATGCAACCTCTCCACATCGATTCCACAAGGGTGAGCAGTATTCAAGCTGAGAGCACACATGACTCTTATAAATTATAGCTAACTGTTCGTCAGCGAAGAAGTTACGGACTCTGTACAATAATTGAAGTTTCTTTGAGGTGATTTAGCAAGTGATCTAACATGAGAGGTCCAGTTGAGGGCATTGTTAAGTGAGACACCGAGAATTTCAATAGCTTTGGAGATTTGAATATTTGTACCACTGAAGGTAATATACGAATCGGGTAATACCTGTCTATTAGTAAATTGTATATATTTAGTTTTACTAGCATTAAATGAGAAGATTTTGTCCCCATTCACTGATTGTAGATTAGTCTTGATTTATGGAGATGGCTGTATTAAGTTGAGCGTTAGAGATAGCAGACTTTGTAAATTGGTGTCTGAGTTTGAATGAACTGTGAAGTGTTGAGTCATCTGCATATGAATGAATGGAATAAGAGATCATTAATATGAATGGGATAAGAGATCATTAATATGAACCAGGAACAGGGTTGGCGCAAGAACTGATCCCTGCGGTACACCTGCGTTAAGTTGAAATTGGAGTATACATCATCTACCTTTACTTTTATTTTTCTGTCGCTGAGATATGAGGAAATCAAAGGGACAAAAGACTTTAGTCCACAGCAAGAGAGTTTAGACAACAGGGAACGGTGCCATACTCTGTCGAAAACTTTAGAAATATCAAGGGCTACTGCATGAGTTTCTCCTTGCAGGTCGATTGAGTGATGGATGAAATGAGTCAGGAGACTATGTCAATGGTGGACCTTTCGTGCCGAAAACCATATTGTCTATCACTAATTAAGTTATTGGATTCAAGATGTTTATGTGCGTATGAAATAAAGTTTCAAATACCTTACCAAGAGAAGAAATGAGGAACTTCCTTTCTTTGGAATTGGGTGGATATTGGCTTCTTTCCATGAATCAAAGAATGATGAAGTACGTATGCATAGTCTGAATAATTTAGCAAGAACAGAGGCAAGTTCTGGGGAACACTTTAAAATCAATTGGCGGAATTCCTTCTGGGCCTGGAGCTTTGTTGGTAGGTAAGTTGTCCAGGATGGATTTTACTTATCTTCTCTGTATTTTAAGTGGAACAATTTCGGGAGAGTCAAATTCTAGTACTGGGATGTTCTGGCTGGCTTCCTCTATGGTAAAATTTCAGGCAAATATACTGGTAAAGATATCTGCTTTCCCACGCGGGTCATTTGTAATGTTGCCGTCTGAAGATTTTAGTGGGGGAATGGATGATGACTTGTTAAAGTTATTATTGAAAGAAATGGGAGTTGACCAGAATATTCTACTGTCATTAGGGTTGTTAAGTACTTCTGATGCTTGATTTTGAAGAAAGATTGATTTTGCGAGATTTATTACAGCTTTTGCATGGTTTCTAGCAATTTTAAATTGAGAGAGTGATTCAGATGTTTTTGATTTTAAGTAAGAGTTATATGCTAATGACTTTTTGGCTTTTACTTTGGCACAGTTGCTATCAAACCATTTTGGAGAGTTCGATCTTTTAGTGAACTGTTGACTTGGTATGAATAAATCCATACCAGCTAGTATTAAGTGGCAAATGTCGGACTGGGTAGAATTGGCATCACTAGAGAAGAAAGACTGCCATGGAATGTCAGCAAGACAATTTCTAAATCCATCCCAGTTTGCCCTATCAAAGTGCCATCGGGTCACCCTGACAGGTGGAGGCGGTGGCTCAGTGGATAGAGGGGTGGCCTACGGTCCTACCGGATCCAGGTTCAAATCCCCGCTGGGGCAGGGAACAGCATAAGGATTTGAGTTTCATGCAGAACAGACTTTACCGATCTACAAGAAGACACGCCGACATGTAAAAATACCCCCGCTAATACCAATACACCAGTCCTGTATGAGACAGCCCTAGCATGTATTCAGTATGGACGGTGGGTGTTAGTGCCGAAGAGGTGACGTGTAGAGGTGTATGGTGTATGATATATAGGAGGACTACTGGGCCTTGGGACCAGGCTGTGAAGCCTATGCCCAGAGTCGAACACACACACACACACACACACACACACACACACACACACACACAAAATAATAACGGGAAGGTTTGGGGGGGCTAACTAATGAGGCTTTGATGAGATTGTGGTCAGCGGATCCAAGTGGAGACAGTACCTCTATCCTGTATTGATCTGGATTATTTGTCAGGAATATATCCAAGAGATGGGCATTATGGTCAGGATTATCTGGTATTCTGGTTGGCTGCTTTACCAGTTGCGTGAGATTAAACGATTCTGCAAATTGAAAATAGCTAGAATCACGACGATGTTTGCGCGAAATGCTGTCTCCGAATATTGTAAAGCCAGGGACATGATTCTTGGGTGGAATGTTGCACTGGAGTACCTCCATACAAAAATGACGTTTATTGTCGAAACACACTTCCAATCGCTGGCAGCGCCAGTTAGAAGTTGTGCCTCTGGTGGGTCATTCTGCTAATTTCAGGTTTCCTAACTCCACAGTGGGTGGATGGAATCGAATGGAACTCTGCATGCTTTTAGACGTTTATGAGTACTACAAGTGTGCTACGTACTATTGACAACATACGAACCAGGTAAAGTATAAGAGCAAGGCTTGGGTCTGGCAGTTGGTATGCCAGCAGCCCGTGACTTATTCACGTGTCTGTTGTGTCTGGGAGAATGAATAAATGGGTTGCCAATCACTGGACAAAACTGACATGTAGATACGAATCATATAATTAGAGGACTGCAGTATAAGTAATCATACGGGTGTTCTCTATTAATGCCGTGGCCCATTTATTTAATAAATAAACTGAAGTGATAATCAAATGATATTATGAGGTTTCGTATTATAGACTGATCTAGTGGGTGTTCACTTAACCTTAAAAATCGCCAATGTCTTGCGTTGCCAGAGGGTGAAGAACCTTTTATCAATGCTTTATTTGATACAAAAACTGAACGATTTCCATAAACCATAAAATGACAATTTGTTCGTAAAATTAATATATCATACGTAGATGTGGCTGCTGTCTGCCACTGCCATCATAAAACATAATCCTACTTTCCCTTTCTGTCAGCTGGAAACTCACTCCCATCTTCCCCTCACCCATTCTACCCTGAACCCCTTACCCCTCTCACTCCCCCCCTTTCCTCTCTAAACAGTCAGTTCCTCTCCCTCCCTCACACCCCACTGACTGAGGAAGGTGGAGGATGCAAAATCTGCTCTTCTCGCATCTTAAACCCATAGTGGTTATCCACCTTAATGACCCCTAGTGTGGTCGATAAGCTATTCTTAAGACTGACTAGCTCTCTCTCTCTCTCTCTCTCTCTCTCTCTCTCTCTCTCTCTCAGGCCACATCACAGATATTACCCGAACTGCGAGTCGCCAGTCGGCAGTGCCACAGGGCGTTCTGAGCGGAGGGGGGGATAATGGGGAAGCCACTAACCTCAATGTCGCTGTCTGTCTGATTGGTATTTGTTTATGTGTAATAATAATCAGATGGACTCTTTACGTTATATGAATCCCGATTCAAGTAGATTTATTTGGCTACATGGGGACTTTGCGAACTGGTGGGTTATAGTTTTTATTATACCCCTTCACTGTTCGAAGTACTCTGTCACTGAATAACAACGTCTGGAATAAGAAAACATAAATTAATGACGTCATCCATCAGAATGGGTTTGCAGACCTTTAGTGGTAGACAGGTATAAATCGATTTCTATTAACCAGCAATTTTGTTCTTATAACTCTCATTCTCTCCCTTACTTCATTCCTACAATTTGGTTACCTCACACCAGGGCCCCGACCGAAACTGTGCGGTTTGTGCATCTGCACAGGGCCCTCCTCAACTAAGATTTCCCCGCCAGGGCCCTCCTCAACTAAGATTTCCCCGCCAGGGCCCCGAGACTTCCAAAAATACGATATAGGCTATCTCTGATGAGGAATGCAGCCTCCAGCCATGACCCTACATGCGGCTCCTCCGAGGTTACAATAACAGACAATAATTTATTTCATTCAGTGTTACTTCAACGTGTAGTTTTAGTAGCTATGTCTACGGACATGAGTAATAAAGTTATAAATGGTAATTAATTATATATCTCGGTATTACGATTGTGTTTATACCTTTTCTTGAAAATTTTCATATATCAAAACGTCATAAATATTGCATATGAAGAGGTATCACACTTCTGAGAGATTTTACCTAGGGAACTCTGATTTATATTGTAACATGAAAATTCACTTTGTGCAAATATTATTTTTCTTTTATGTTCAACCTGAAGGCTCGATGTAACTTTAAAGTGCTTATACTGCAGATAAAAATGAAAACCTTTCTCATTCGAAATTTCTTGCTTGTTTCGGTGACCCCCACAGCTTTCTTTACGTGTCAATGGATTTGTTTTTGTTGCCTAAATGAGATTTTTTCACCCTCAGAAAAGTCTTCTGAGTTTTGGAAATAAGTTTGTGTCCGAATCAAATTTGAGTACATTTATGAAAGTAGGATATTTAGAGATTTCGGCCAAAAATAAGTTTCTATAGCCATCACTCAGTACAAATGTTTCGAACTACCTCAAAAGCAGATGCCATCAGCCGTGACTAAGTTGTGGTTTTTATCCTTGAAGTCACAGCAGAGATGAATTAAAACAGAACAAAAAAAATAAAAATTGAAAATTAAAAATCTAGTAAATGTCAAGACGACAGAGACAACAGTTCAGGTCGACACTGCAGCAAAGTGTTTTTAGACCCATCTTGAACAATAAAACTGCTTATAAGAGGAACCATGAAATGTGAAAAAATTGTATATCTCAGTACGGCTATGTATTTAACATTCCCTGTTATTACATATCTGATCATCAAAACAAACAATCTTTTTTGAAACGATTAACTGCCTTTCGGAGTGATTTTACCTTGTTACTTTAGGATAATGATATCACACGAACAGTCATACTTGGAAAATATTCCATTTTTTAAATTTTGATCAGGAGATTCAAGATGCCACTATAAAGCTCTAGTTATATAGACAAAAATAATATCCGTTATATCTATAAATTTCCAAGTTGTTTACACTTCTATAATCAAAAGAAACTGTTTGGGCTGAAACCCATCAAATGCAAGCCTTTTTCTTCCCGTGAATCGATTTCTTGCTTCATGTTACCGCATTTAGCATCTTTATTTTATTTATTATATTTTTTTTAGACGGAATTTTCTCACCCTCAGAAATGATTTCTGAATTTTGGATAAAATTGGGAATGTTATCCAGCTAATTTCGAGAACATTTGGAGAAGTTGCATATTTTGTGTTTTCACCCTCGATTATGATGATTTTAGGATCACTCAAGTGCAAGAGTTTTCACTTATTCCTAAAGCAGATGCAGATACAGTACCAAAAAAAAAAAAAAAATTCTTTTAAAGGAAAAAAGTCACAAATGATCCTCTTCCTAATGTAAAAATCCAATCTCTAGACATTCCTTCTTCCTAGCTTAAAAATCCATATGATCTCTAAATAATAAAAGAGCTGCTAATTCAGTGTTCCTTCAACCTGATTTTTTTTTTTGTAACTGTCATTGTACTATATATCCACGAAGAAGAGGAATCAATTTATAAATGGTAATTGATTATATATCTCCGTACTACGATAGTGTTTATGCTTTCTCGTATAAATTATTTGGTAAGAGTCAAAAGCTCATCAACATTCCTTCTCACGAGGGATCTCCGTTTTGAAATGTCGCTTATGGCGTAACACGAACCTTCATGATGTGCAAATATACTTCTATACTATATTCAAGGAGAAGGCTCGATGTAATTTTAAAGAGCGACTGCAGATAAAAAACAATGCTCATTAGAAGTTTCTCGCTTGCTTCTGTGACACCCACCTCAATTCAAGCTTATTGTTCTTAAACACATCAGATGCCAACTCTTTTTTCGAGTCAATCGATTTTTTTTATAAATGATTAAAATTTGTAATTTTTTTACCTCCAGAAACGTCTTCTGAGTTTTGGAAATTATTGGGAGTGTTTTGCAATCAATTTCGAGTACATTTGTGAAAGTTGCGATTTCTACCAAAAATAAGTTTATACAGCCATCACTCCAGTAAAATAGCTTCGAACTACCACCAAAGATGATAGTATCAGCCGTAAGTAGTTCACACTTGCCTCTACTTTTTATCTGTGAAGACACGGCTAAAATGAATTTAAAAAAAAAAATCGGAAATTAAAAATCCCGTTAATCTCATCAGTCGACGCTCCTGCATCCTTTTTTTTTTTTCTTTCTTTTATTCCCATCATGAACAATGAAACTGAGTGCATGAGGAGCAGAGTAATGTTTATATCTCAGGACGTCTGTAGTTTTTTTCTTTCCTAATAATATATATCTAATAATCAGTGCCTATACAATTTTCTTGTAAACGATTTAATGCCTTGCGTAGTGATTTTATCTTGGTAAATATGGGTAATTATATCACACGAACCGTCATACTGCGAAAATATTCCATGTGTTATATTTGATCAGGAGGCTCAAGAGGCCACTTCGAAGCCCTAGTTGTACAATTAAAAATAATATCAGCTTTATCTCTAAATTTTTAAGTTGTTTCCACGACTAGTATATGAAACTCATTGAGTTTACCTTTCAAATGCGAGTCTTCTTTTCCTGTGTATAGATATCATTCTACGTGTTACTTCATTTTTTGCCTTGTTACTTTTTTTTTTTTCCCCGATTCGTAATTTTTTCTCCGTCAAATGTTTCCTTAATTTTAGATACGATTGGGGGTGTTTCCCACCTTTTTTAGAGTACATTTGTAGAAGAAGCATATATAATGTTTTCACCCTCAATTATGTAGTCTTTAGGATCACTCTAAAATAACAGTTTTGAATCACTCCTAAAGACGATGCTTTTACGTAACAAAACATGTACGATATATTCATCCTGAGGTTTCAACTTCAAATGATAATAAAAGACACAAACGACCTTTTTCCTAACTTAAAAATCCAAACAATCTCCAGACGATATTAATACAGTTCATCCAGTGTTCTATCAACTTGCAATTTTTTTTATAGCAATCTGGAGATGAATAAAGTTACAAATGGTAATTAATTTCATATCTCTGTATTGTGACAGCGTTCATGCTTTCTAGTATTATTTTCTATGTAAGAGTCAAAAGCTCATCAATATTCCTCAAGAGTTATCAGAGTTCTGATATTTCAGCTAAGAAAATGTGGCTTAATTTGGAACACAAATCAATGTGCATTTTTTTTTTTTTTACATTCAGTCAGGAGACTCGATGTAATTTTTTATTGCTTCTACTGCAGATAAAAAGGAAAACGTTTCTCATTGGAAATATTTCGCTTGTTTCGGAGACCACCATAGCTCCCTTTACGAATCAATTGATTTCTTGTTATATAATTCCTAAATATGATTTTTTCATCGTCAGAAATGTCTAATTGGGTGCGTTTCCAAATAAATTTCTAGTACATTTGGGGAAGTTGCATATTTAGCGATTTTGCCAAATAATAGTTTATACAGATATCACTCCGGCAAAATATTTATGAACTACCCCCAAAGCAGATGTTCTTAGTAGTAACTGTTTGACAAATGCAACTCCTTTTTATCTTTGAAGTCCCGGTTAAGAAACAAACAAAAGAAAAAATAAATAAAATCATCGAAAATAAAAATCCCAGAATCTCAACACGACAGACACACCAGTTTAGGTGAGCGCCCCTGCTACAAGATTTTTCCTAGACCCATCATATATGTGGAATCAAATAATGTTTTGAAATTTTATATCTTATTTCGGCTGTAATTACTTTTTCTTTATTATATCTAGTAATCAGTACTTAACCAACTATCTTTTAAACGATTTATTGCTTTTCGGAGTGATATCACCTTGGTAAATATGGATAATGATCACACGAGCCGTCATACTGTGAAAATAGTCCATTATTAAAATTTGATCAGGAGGCCCAATATGCCACTTTAAAGCCGTAGTTATAACAATATTTATCTCTAATTTTCCAGGTTGTTTACAGGTCTCTAATCAAACGAAACTCTTTGGAGCGCAGATTGCGGAGTCAATACGCCGACAGAGCAGAGGAACTCTGCCCCTAGGTGCAGCGAACGCTGCTGCTCTCGGGCCGGTCTTTGTATGTGCCCGTGAGCTTCCGGCCTCGGGCTCACCCCTCTTTCCGCCTCCCATTGTGTGAAGCACGCGAGACCCACCCGTGACAGTACGCCTCACCTCAAGGCCAGCCCCGAAAAAAAATGGCCTCAGACATGTCGGCAGAAGGTAACCTCCTCTAAAATCATCGCGAGGGCCAGTGCGACTACAACGCTCTGCATATAGTACTGTGAACCGATTTAATCCTACGTGTCGTTGCATTTTTTTTTTTTCCTGACGCGGAATTTTATCCTCAGAAATGGTTTCTGAATATCAGGTAATTGGGATTATTTCTCAGCTAATTTATAGTTCATTTGTGGAAGTTGCATATTTTTTGTTTCCGCCCTCAATTCTGCGGGGTTTGGCATTACTTAAGCATAATAGTTTTGAATTACTCCTAAAGCGGATGCTTTTACCGTAAGAAAACTTGTACCATTTTGTTTTTCCTGAAGATACCTCTACAAATGAAAATGAGTCACAAATGACCATCTTTCTAACGTAAAAATATATTTTCCAGACGATTTCCTCAACCTGCATTTATTTATTGTAGCTATGTCTACGGAGTAATAAAGTTATAAGTGGTAATGAAGTAAATAACTCGGTATTACGATATTAATTTTCTGAGTCAAAACCACTTCTAACGAGATATTACAGTTCTGAAAGTTTATACCTAAGGAAATGTGGCTTATGTTGGAACACGAACCTTCATAATGTGCAAATATTCTTTTTCTTTTACATTCAATCAGGAGGCTCGATGTAATTTTAAAGTGCTTCTACTGCAGAGAAATATGAAAACCTGTCTTATTCGAAACTTCTAGATTGTTTCAATGTCACCCACATCAACTGAAACTTAGTGTTTGTAAACACCTCAGGTGCCAGCAGTTTTTACCTATCAATCGATTTTTTTTTTTTTTCATGTTTCCTAAATGTGATTATTTCGAAGTCAAACTTGTTTGAGTTTTGGAAATAATTGGGTGTGTTTCCCAATCAAGTTTGAGTACATTTATGAAGATTGCATATTTAGCGATTTCTCCACAAAATAAGTTTATACAGCCAACACTCCAGTAAAATAATTTTGAACTACCCATAAAGCGTGTCAGGACTCCAAATTTTAATAATATATTTAGGAAATATGAAAAAAAAAAAAAATTCGATTGATAGGTAAAAACTGCTGGCACCTGAGGTGTTTACAAACACTAAGTTTCAGTTGATGTGGGTGACATTGAAACAATCTAGAAGTTTCGAATTAGACAGGTTTTCATATTTCTCTGCAGTAGAAGCACTTTAAAATTACATCGAGCCTCCTGAGAAAGAGAGAGATAGTTTAATAGACAGGAGCACCAGTCAAGGTTTGGGAATCTTTGTCTTCACGATTGTATGGACGATGTTGTTCATTCTTGGAAACGTCATTTGTTGGCCATTTTTTTTCCTGGTTTTCTATCTATCTATCTACTGCCAGACGCCTCAATCCCGTTTGGGGTGGCCACAAACAAATCGCCTCCAAGTCGCCCTGTCCCCCGCCATTTCACTGCCCTGCTCCCAACTCACACCCCCCTCTCTCATATACCTCTCCACCCCATCCCTCCATCTCATCCTCGGCCTCCCCCTCCCTCTTCCCCCCTCCACCTCACTCACATACACTCTCTTCGTCAGTCTCTCACCCTCCATCCTCTCCACATGGCCAAACCACCTCAGTGTGTTCCTCATAACGCTTCCTATCACATCCACATCCACACCACAACGCTCCTTTATATCCTCATTCGTCAGCCTGTCTCTCCACGTGACTCCACAGGCTCCTCTTAAATAACTCATTTCCACTGCTCTCACTCTTGACTTATGTCCTTCCAACAATGTCCAAGCTTCACTTCCGTACGTTAGAGTTGGTATCACAATACTGTCATGTAGTAACTTTTTCACTTCCATGCTCACTTCCCTGTTTCTTATCACTGCTTTCAAAGAACCAGCAACCTTTCTTCCCTGCTGTACCCTTTCAAGCACTTCACCCTCCAAACCTCCATCCTTACTCATCACACTACCCAAATACTTAAACGTACTCACATTTTCCAATTCCTCACCATCTAACCTCGCTGTACATTCACTAACTTCACCTCTCTCAAAGACCATCACTTTACTCTTCCCTACATTCACCTTTAGGTTCCGTTTCTTACACACTCTCTCAAACTCATCCACCAAGCCTTGCAGCTCCCCTTTGTCTTCACTCAACAACACAGTATCATCTGCAAACAACAGTACAGGTAGTTTCCAAACACTATCCTCTCTCACCAGGGCCACTCCAACATCCACTACCCTACCTTGTACCTCTTTTATTACCCCATCCATGTACAGATTGAACAACCATGGAGACATGACACATCCCTGTTTCAAACCAACTTTCAAAGAGAAAAATTCACTTAGTTCACCATCCACACGCACTGCAGCCTTTGCACCATCGTACATACTCTTCACAGCATTCAACAACTTCCCATCTACTCCATATATTCTTAACACTTTCCACAATCCTTGTCTATCCACCCTGTCATATGCTTTCTCCAAATCCATGAAAGCCGCATACAACTTCTTTCCCTTCTCTAGAAACTTTTCCACTAAAGATCTAAGAATGAATATCTGATCTACACAACCTCTTCCCTTCCTAAAGCCTCCCTGTTCTTCTCCAACTAATTTCTCTGTTCTTTCTCTAACTCTGTCTATAAGTATCCTACCATACACTTTTCCTATTATACTAAGAAGACAAATGCCCCTATGATTACCACACACTTCTTTTTCCCTTTTCCTTTGTACAAGGGAATAATTATACCTGACTTCCAATCCTCCGGGACTCTACCTTCCTCCCAGGCCAATCTGCACATCTTCCACATCCATTCTACTACTATCTCTCCCCCATGCTTCAGCATTTCACCACACACTCCATCAATTCCTGGGGCTTTCCCTGATTTAACTTTCTTCATTGCTTCCACAACTTCTATCCTACTGATTTCTTCCTGTCTTCTCACCTCCCTCCTTCTCCCAGCCATTCCCCAGCCACTTATACTCGCATTACTTCCATCCTCTACGTTCAACAATTCCTTAAAGTGTTCTCTCCATCTGCTCACTTTTTCTCCCTTCTCCACTAGTAATCTACCATTTTTATCTTTCACTCCCCTGCTAACTTCACTTCCACCCTGTCTTACTCTTTTCACTTCTCTCCAGAACATTTCCTGGTTTTACTTGTATCTTATTTTGTCTGTTTCGACTAGGTGGCTTTAATATATAAATGTTTAAAACTGTTCTTTTAATCGCTCACTCAGTAACTGTGATAGCATATTTTGTTTATTACTTAGTGGATGTAATAATGTATAGTTGTATGTCTGAAACATATTTTATGTAGGTATAAATGGTAACACTCGTTGGTAGCAAATAAATGCTATAGTAATATAGCTATGAATATATACTGTGTAGAATATTTATTGTTGGTATAAGTATTTAGTGATTGATTTATGCAGATAATTGAAATAAGTATGTGTACGTAAGTTGTAACTATATAGCACATTTTTTATGTTTATGCAGAATTTTTTGTTTACCACTGTGTATTGTATAAATGAAGTAGTTATGTAGCTCACTAATTTTTCCGTGCTGGGAATGGTGTGAGTGATGGTGCTCGTGGTGATAGCGTTGTCCTTCACGGGTTGATTGACGTGTTATGGGGGTGTCTTCAGCTTCTTAGCAAAACGCTAACACAGCGACTTCTCACTCTGGCAGCTGTGGTGAGTAACGACGAGTAACTTGAGTCAAAATGGATGAGTGAGATGAGTGGTCAATGTGGGTTCTTGTATTTGCTACCGTCTTCACTCCTTGCGTCAGCGTGGTGATGTTGGTGGAGGCAGGGGGCGGTTGGAGAGAGCTGTGGGGGTCAGGTGGATGTTGCTGCGTACTCGCTTTTCGTTTGTTATTCCTTACTCAACTCGTTCTTCTTATTGTATAGTCCATTGTGTTTAATTGATTGTTGAAGTGATGGTTTGAAGGCGTCGGGTCGTCCGTTACTGCCACCAACTAAGATATTTGGTATCTTGACCCTATAATGTGTAAATCTTGAGATTTGGTTTTAGTTGTGTTATCTTGTTTAACTTCTTGTAGATGTTATGCATATATTATACTCTTGGACGAGCGGTAGTTATACGTGAGTAGGTTTGTAAGTAGATAATCTTAGTTCCAATTGTCATGCAATGACAGGAAAGGTAAAGAGGAGTATGGAACTATGTATAATTTTATTAGTCTTGAAATCATTAATTAAAGTCTCTCGCACATGGTGAAGTATAGAGTCCTGCTGTTACCTCCCAGACTTGTCTCGCTAGACCCCTTCTCTCTCTCCCTCTCTGTAACACCTTTCGGTTCTATAGCTAGGCCCCTTATGCCTCTCTAACTCTTTCATCCTCCTCTACGAGGGCTAGTGTCACTTGTAATGTACACCCGCGAACCAAAGTTGCGGTACCCCTCTCGATGGAAGGAAGTGGAAGTCAGGGTTAGAGAGAGGGCAGGTGAACGGACAACCGTGAGTGGTACTTTGGAACTGAGCTACGAGGCGAATAGTGAGAAACCTAATGACACTGGATTCGAAACATTTTCATGCTATTCACCTGCAAAACATTATGCGTTCGTAACATACATACTGTAACATATAACAGACTACTGTGTTATCATGGTGTCCTGTTATACTGACCCATCTGTTTCGGATCCTCATCACACAAATAAAGCACCGAACCAGTTGTATATAAGTTGCAACTTGTCATTATAACTGCAGTCATAATTTTTGTGAATGTTATCCCTGGATTGTCTATAGCTATAATATAGAATGATTGTGAATTTAATGTTGATTCTCACAGTAGTTGTGCGGATGGTTATAAATGTGGCAATTAATTTATGTGGACGACTTAACCACAGCGGAGAGCATTCGCCAATATTTTACTATAACCAGATGAAATTAGATGCGAACAACACAATATATTATAAGAACGAAGACACAGCTGTGGTATCCTGCTCCGCCTTGTCATCAAGGCCTTAACTGTGGCTTCACCTCATACGTGCATTATTTTCCTTCAGTCTCTGCCTCTTATTACTCTTACTTCCCGGTATCCTCTTACTGCGAGTCGTCATATTCCTTAGAGGGTTTCTTGTCGTCCGGTCCTATAACCCTTACTGTATTACATTATTCCTCGCATCATCACTCCCAGACAAACAACGTTAACACAAGACTGCTGAATCTGTTCATACTGTTATTGCCACTGCCACTACTACTGTAATCTCCCTTTTCCTATTGTCTAATTTCCCTCACAGTACTACTACTGCTGCTCCTATAAATCCACTATACTGTACTATAAATAACCATCCGCACAACTACTGTGACAATCAACATTAAATTCACAATCATTCTATATTATAGCTATAGACAATCCAGGGATAACATTCACAAAAATTATGACTGCAGTTATAATGACAAGTTGCAACTTATATACAACTGGCTCGGTGCTTTATTTGTGTGATGAGGATCCAAAACAGATGGGTCAGTATCACAGGACACCATGATAACACAGTAGTCTATGTTATATGTTACAGTATGTATGTTACGAACGCATAATGTTTTGCAGGTGAAGAGCATGGAAATGTTTCGAATCCAGTGTCATTAGGTTCCTCACTATTCGCCTCGTAGCTCAGTTCCAAAGTACCACTCACGGTTGTCCGTTCACCTGCCTTCTCTCTAACCCTGACTTCCACTTCCTTCCATCGAGGGGGGTACCGAAACTTTGGTTCGCGGGTGTACATATGGGCTTGATCTAGAATCGTGTGTGTGTGTGTGTGTGTGTGTGTGTGTGTGTGTGTGTGTGTGTGTGTGTGTGTGTGTGTGTAGCGTTTCCGGTGACATGGTGCAAGTGTGGCATTCCTAACAGAAATGCGGACACATTTCATTTCCCACTGAAATCGCAAACACATTTCCTTCGGTCAACTCTCGCTGACACCAGTATCTGGTTCACAATTGCTACTCCTTTTTATCCTTGGAGTCACGGCTAAGAGGAACTTAAAAAAAAAAAAAAAAAGGTAATCCAAAACAAAACAATCCAATTAATCTAAAAACAACGGGAACAACATTTCAGGTCAACGATCCATCAACCTGATTTTTTTTCCACCATGATCGCATGTATGAGGTACAAGTAATGTTGGAAAGTTCTATATATCAGTACGCCAAATTCCTTTTTCCTACTGATAATTAATACCTAAACAATTTTCTTTTAAACGACTTATCGCCTTTCGGAGTGATTTCACCTAGGTAAATATGGATAATATCACACTAACCATCATACTTGGAAAATATTCCATTTATAAATCTGATCAGGAAACATAAGATGCCACTTTAAAACCTTAGTTATACAGATAAAAACAATATCCGTTTAATCTATAAATTTCTAATTATTTTACACGTCTATAATCAAACGAAAGTCATTCGCTTATATCTCTCAAATTCCAGCCTTCCTTACTTGTGAATCGATTTCATGCTTCGTTATTTTTTTTTTTAGACGGAATTTTCTCACCCTCAGAAATGATTTCTGGATTTTGAATACAATTGGGAGTATTATCCAGGTAATTTTGAGTACATTTGTGAGAGATATATTTTATGTTTTCGCCCTCAATTATGCAGATTTTAGGATCACTCAAGTGTAATAGTTTTAACTTATTTCGTAAGCAGAGGCTTATACCGTAACAAAAAAAAAATATATGTTTTATCTTAAGTTGACACTAGAAATGAAAGAAAGCCACAAATGACCCTCTTCCTAACGTAAAAATCCAAAAAATCTCTAAACATTAATAGAGCTCATTCAGTGTTTCTTCAACCTTCATTTTCTTTTGTAGCTATGCACTAGATATCTACGAAGAGGAATCAATTTATAAATGCTAATTGATTATATATTTCCATACTGCGATAGTGTTTATACTTTCTCGTATAAATTTTTAGGTAAGAGTCAAAAGCTCATCACCATTCCTTCTCACGAGGCATTTCCGTTTCGACAGATTTTACCAAAGAAAATGTGGCTCTTGACGTAACAGGAAGCTTCATAATGTACAAATATACTTCTTTACAACATTCAGACAGAAGGCTCAAAGTAATTTTAAAGTGCTCCTAATGCAGAAGAAAAAAAAAAAAATGCTCGTATTGAAGTTTCTCGCTTGTTTCTGTGACATCCACATCAGTTCAAGCTTATTGTTCTTAAACAGCTCAGATGCCAGCTTTCTTTTCGTGTCAATCGATTTCTTGCTATATGATTAACATTTGTAATTTTTTTCACCTCCAGAAACGTCTTCTGAGTTTTGGAAATAATTGGGTGTGTTTTGTAATCCATATCGAGTATATTTCTGAAAGTTGTATGTTTAGCTATTTCGACAAAAAATAAGCTTATACAGCCATCACTCAGTTAAAATAGTTTCGAACTACCACCAAAGCTGATGGAATCAGCCGTAATTAGTTTACACTTGCCACTACTTTTTATCCGCCAAGACAAGGCGTAAATTCAAAACTCCGTTCATCTCATCATGCCAGACACAACGCTTCAGGTCAACGCTCGTGCAACCTGATTTTGTTATTTCCATCATGAACAATGAAACTGAGCATATAAGGAAAAAAGTAATGTTTATAAATTATACATCTCAGTACGGCTATGTAATTTCTTTTTCCTAATAATAAATATCTGATAATCATATCCTATACAATTTTCTTGTAAACGACTTAATGCGTTGCGGAGTGACTTTACCTTGTAAATATGGGTAATGATATCACACGAACCGTCATACTGCGAAAATATTCTATTTCTTATATGTGATCAGGAGGCTCGAGGCCACTTTGAAACCCTAGTTATACAAACAAAAATAATATCTGCTTTATCTCTAAATTTTAAGTTGTTTCACGACTAATATATGAAATTCACTGAGTTTTCCTTTCAAATGCCAGCCTTCTTTCCCTGTGAATAGATATCATTCTACGTGTTACTTCGTTTAGTCTTGTTACTGATTTTTTTTTTCTTTCCGATTCGTAATTTTTTCTCCCTCAAATGTGTCCCGAATTATAGATACAACTGGGAGTGTTTCCCACCTATTTTAGAGTACATTTGTGGAAGATGCATATTTAATGCTTTCTCCCTCAATTATGGAGTTTTTAGGATCTCTCAAGAATAACATTTTTCAATTACTCTTAAAGGGGATGCTTTTACCGTACCAAACTTGTACGATATTTTATCCTGAAGTTAGAACTTCATATGATAATAAAAGACACGAATGACCTTTTTCCTAACCAAAAATCCAAACACTCTTCAGACGATATTAATACAGTTCATTTAGTGTTCTATCAACTTTATTTTTTTTTAACAGCAATCTCTATGGAGATGAGGAATAAAGTTACACATGTTAATTAATTACATATCTCTGTATAGCGATAGCGTTCATACTTTCTCGTATTAATTTTTACAGTAGGGAAGAGTCAAAAGCTCATCAATATTCCTGCTCAAGAGTTATCAGAGTTCTGATATTTCACCTAAGAAAATGTGAATGTGCAAACATTTTTTTTTTTTTACATTCAAATCAGGAGGCTCTATGTAACTTTAATGTTCTACTGCAGTAAAAAGGAAATCGTTTCTTACTGAAAATATCTCGCATGTTTCGGAGAGCGCCATAGCTCTCTATACGCATCAATTGATTTCTGGTTATATTTTTCCCAAACATGATTTTTTCTATCTATCTATCTATAGCCAGACGCCCTAATCCCCTAAGGGTGGCCGCAGACATAACGCTTCCAAGTCGCTCTGTCACCCACCATTTGATTACCCTCCCCCCAAATCACCCCCCCTCCCTCATATACCTCTCAACTCCATCCCTCCACCTCATCCTCGGTCTACCCCTCCCTCTCCCTCCCTCCACCTCACCTACATACACCCTCTTAGTCAGTCTTTCATTCTCCATTCTCTCCACATGTCCAAACCACCTCAGTGTATTTCTCCTACTCTTCTCAACCACATCCACATCCACCCCACAACGTTCCTTCACTTCTTCATTCGTCAACCTGTCCAGTCAAAACTCTCCACATGCTCCTCTCAAGTAACTCATTTCCACCGCTCTCACTCTTGACTTGTTCCCCTCTTGCAAGGTCCACGCCTTGCTTCCATACGTCAGGGTAGGGATCACAATACTATCATGCAGTGACTTCTTAGCTTCCATACTCAACTCCCTATTTCCCATCACTGCTTTCAATGAACCAACAACCTTCCTTCCCTGCTGTACCCTTTCACGCACTTCATCCTCCAAAGTTCCATCCTTACTCACGACACTACCCAAGTACTTGAATGCACTCACATTCTCCATATCCTCACCATCCAATCTCACTGTACATTGTGACTTCATTCCTCTCAAACACCATAACTTTACTTTTGTTTACATTAACTTTCAACTTAGACTCATTCGCCAAACCTTGCAACTCCCATTCATCTTCACTCAACAATACTGTATCATCAGCAAACAGCAACACCGGAATCTTCCAAATCTCACTCATTCATTAGAGGCAGCCCCACATCCACGGCCCTACCTTGCATCTCCTTTACAACCTCGTCCATGTATATATTAAACAACCATGGAGATCACACAACCCTGTTTCAGTCCCACACTGAGATCAAAGAACTCAGTTCACCATCCACTTTCACCGTAGCCCCTAGCTCCTTCGTACAGTCGGCAAGATTTCCGACTGGACCACCTGGTTGCGGGATTTGGCTAATTTGGCAACAGCGCGCCCGTGTGTGTGTGTGTGTGTGTGTGTGTGTGTGTGTGTGTGTGTGTGTGTGTGTGTGTACATGCCCGACATTATTTCGAATCGCTAAGCTTCATCCTTCGAATTATATTATGTGGCCATTGTATTATGCTATGATATAGGCTAATAAATATTATGTGATTGAGATAATGGGCTCTGCACTATACTATTTGTAGTCTGAATTATATAAAATAATTCCCTTGCCTTGCAGCGTGAACCACGATACAGGTTGAGTTGTGGTTCAGAAACAGAGGGCAAGTTCACCCAGAAATGGCGCGATGTAGGGGGAAGGGGGGAGTATGGGAGTAAGCAGCCAACAGTTATATATTCTTAGTCATTACAGTATAGTTATCAACGTGTCAATGTTATCCTGTGCCCTGATTGATGATAAACCTATTTACTTTTATTATCTTTATATAGACCCGATTACACACTAGGATACCCCCTCCCTAGTTAGCGGAAAACATGCCCTGCTCCACCGCCTCCTCTCTCTCTCTCTCTCTCTCTCTCTCTCTCAACCTCCTCAGCTGGCTATCAGTACACACACACACACATACACACACACACACACACACACATTATCAGTTTGTGCTAATGTGTAATGACGTTGCATTTAGTATGTTTACCTAAAATTTAATACTGTGTCAAAATACAAGTGCAATACCTAACCACCTTACATGGCGGATTACGTTAACCAGTAATCAATACTTATTTGCATAGTTTATGTTTCAGTAATAGTCATCGGGTAACCAGACCCACACTGATATTTTCGTTAATGCTAAAGGTAATCGTGTGTTCTGTGGCGGATACCAGTTAGTGGGGAGGTGGCCGCTGACACCTCCGATCCTCATAGCTATGGTGGTGGGTTGTAGTGTCACTGCAGAGGTTCCTGTTCCTCCAGTTATGTCAATAATTAAACTTAACATACTGATGAACAGCCATTTCTTATGAAAATTACAATCAGCCTATATGGAACTATGAAGCATATTGTGGGAGCTTTCCAGCTGTCACGCACCAGTCACAGTCTTGGTCCTTTGTTTCAGTATTGCCAGCCTGACAGTGTGCAGTGTCAATGAACATGCTACTAATATTAGTTCTACATGCTTATTTACATTTAGAACAACAGAATTCAAAGCAGGATTTCATTCAGTACAAAGAATGCCAAATACAGCATGTGTGTGTGCGTGTGGGTGTGGGACAATACGTATGGTGGGGGTGGGAGGAATGTAGTATGAAATGTGTGTCATAATGGTATTATGGGTGTGTGCATACTTGGCTAAGGACGTCCAAGACTGATATGTAATCTTTGCCTTTAACACTTGATGACACACACTTCAGTATTTCTTTAGGTTCTGTTTATAAATTTGTAGCATGTTACATTATTATATTATTATGATTATGTTTTGAGGGTGAAACCTGAAACAGCATATGAAGACAAACACTGAAATGTATATACAAAAAAATGCATTATGTGTGGCAAAATACATGAATAACAATATTTTAGGAAGAAATATTACCGTATTATAACATCTGTTTAAATACGTTGTAGGTGCAGCGATTCTTAAGCTTAGATTATCGGATTTCCTTTGATCAGTATGTTACGTTATACTCTAGCTTTGAGTTATGTTATGTATTGTATTATAAGTGATGTCATTGTGGACGTTCACTTAAAACTACATCGAGCAGACAGCAAGTGCAGTTGTTAGTAGTTTACCCGTATTTGTTATTGATCACACACTGACCAACTTATTCCTGAGTAATTTTTAAAAACCTTTATCACGACTGGAAAACAGCACCTTAGGCATGTGAACAGGTGGCAAAATGTCTAGAGAGTTGTGATTGTGCCAGTCAAGAAAGCTTCATATTTTAATGGAAAAAAAACTGCAATTGTAACATGAAAGTTGCGTTAAGAAATGCACATAAACGTCACTAATTCCTGTATGTCCCCGTAATAAAAATCATGTCAGTGAGCAAAATGTATAAGATAATGTATCAGTTATATTGTCAGGTAAGTTATAGTAAGTTATTAAAGTTACTGTTGGATTGTTATACTGCATGGAATAATATCCATTATAATCAGAGGATAATAAAAAAAAAAATTTGTATGGAACTCATTCATTAGTAGGAAGAAACCCACCCTCCTTCTCGATCACCTCTCTCAGTCTGTTTGCATAGAGGCGACATGGTCCGTATGAGCTGTTTCTGGCTTCTGAACTGTTCCCACTAGGCGTGATTGTGGGCCAGTTCGCTCTCAGGCTCCCAACAGTTAACCATAATCCCCCATACATTTTCGATGGGGTTCATGTCTGCTTCCTTACTGAGCCAGTCGAGCAGCTGCAAGTCCTCTCGACCTGCAAACCATTCCGAGACTCTTCTCGCCGTGTGGATGGGGCAGCGGTCCTGAACAAAAATTATAGGGCCGGGAGGAAACGGACAATTCCGCTCCTGAACTAAGGGGAGGAAAAAATCCTGCAAAATTTCAATGTATTTTTTAGCAATCAAACTCCCTTCTATCCTGGTGACGTCACCCATACCATGGATGCACACTCACCCCCAGACATTGCCGGTGACGTGTCCACTTGTGGCCTTCTCGAAGATGTTCCTACGGTCGTAATTGCACGTGAAAAAAATATTCATACATCGCTCATATAGTTTCATTTCTAATATCTTTGACGCTTTGGGAAAACCCACCGTTTTTCATGTTAAGGTTCATTATCCACTATTTGTTTGGTTTATTTTATGAAGATTGTAAGGCTTAATGAACAGTGGTGCAGCTGTTGGTAATATGCGTTCATCTAGACGTATTATTGCTATGAATATCAGTTGATCCCTAAATGTTTTTTTTAATAATATTAAAACTGTTTAGTATAAAAATATGGTATAAAAATATGGTCGTTAAAAATATCGTCAGTAAATTTATACATTTGCATTAGAATACTGTCGCCTGCAGAAATCTTTTCTCATTAAATTTTATGAATACAAAATTCCTGGTAACAGTCATATGGAGAAGACTATCAACGCTTCTCTAAACTCTGGCCTTTATCTACCTACTGCTCTTCCACACTCTCCAGTTTTTCCTCAACCTGTCTGTTTACCATAATTCTTACAATTCACCACCAAATACATATATATATATATATATATATATATATATATATATATATATATATATATATATATATATATATATATATAGATATATATTCTGTGTGTGTGTGTGTGTGTGTGTGTGTGTGTGTGTGTGTGTGTTCTCACTTTTACCTGATAACCATACACCTACGTATCACATTAATCAAGAAACTTCATACTGGCTGGGTTATATTCAATAAAAACACGTGGGCTATCGTGTCATTTACTCATATCTGTTCCAAGTGGCCCAACATTAAAATAAATAAAACAAAGATTCTGGGTGTGGTCATTCGGGAGGGTCATACAGTAATCATAAATTATTATCAGTGATCATTTTCAAACTACTATGCGACATAGGGTATTGGTTTTACACTTGACCACTCTCATTTTATAACGAATTACATTGACCAGTAAAGGACAGCTGGATTTATAACCACATCAAAAAATACGTGAATTTCGTATCCTATTAAACACTGAACTTGCTGCCTTTTCGAAGTAGTTTACGTGAAAGTCCACTGTGTGAGCCTTCATGACATAGTTAATACAATATATAATGGATATATTGCATAAATCTATGCTTTAGTATAACTTAATAAACTGATCGATTGGAATCCGGTAAGCTACTATTAAAAACAGATGCTCCTACAGTGTAATCCTATAATGAACATTAAAATAACATTAATATCTCCTGCAAGAAATAGTTATTCATAAAATATGTATTCCATATCACAGTTTTATAATACTTCAGTGTTTGTCTTTATATGGTGTTTCAGGTTTCGCCCCCAAAACAAAATCATAATAATATAATAATGTAACATGCTACAGACTTATAAATAGAACCTAAGTTAATACTAAAGTGTGTGTCATCAAGTGTTAAAGGCAAAGATTCAGTCGTGGACGTCCTTAGCCACGTACGCACACACCCATATTACCATTATGACAAATTTCATACTATACTCCCTCCACCCCCACCATACATATTGTCCCACACCCACACGCACACGCACACACACATGCTGTATTTGGCATTCTGTGTACTGAATGAAATCCTGCTTTGAATTCTGTTGTTCTAAATATAAATAAGCATGTAGAACTAATATTAATAGCATGTTCATTAACAGTGCACACTGTCAGGCTGGCAATACTGAAACAAAGGACCAAGACTGTGACTGGTGCGTGACAGCTGGAAAGCTCCCACAATATGCTTCATAGTTCCATATAGGCTGTTTGTATTTTTCATAAGAAATGGATGTTCATCAGTATGTTAAGTTTAATTATTGACATAACTGGAGGAACAGGAACCTCTGCAGTGACACTACAACCCACCACCATAGCTATGAGGATTGGAGGTGTCAGCGGCCACCTCCCCACTAACTGGTATCCGCCACAGAACACACGATTACCTTTAGCATTAACGAAAATATCAGTGTGGGTCTGGTTACCCCATGACTATTACTGAAACATAAACTATGCAAATAAGTATTGATTACTGGTTAACGTAATCCGCCATGTGAGGTGGTTATGTATTGCACTTGTATTTTGACACTTAAATTTTAGGTAAACATACTAAATGCAACGTCATTACACATTAGCACAAACTGATAATGTGTGTGTGTGTGTGTGTGTGTCTACTGATAGCCAGCTGAGGAGGTTGAGAGAGAGAGAGAGAGAGAGAGAGAGAGAGAGAGAGAGAGAGAGAGAGAGTCGAGGCGGTGGAGCAGGGCATGTTTTCCGCTAACTAGGGAGGGGGTATCTTAGTGTGTAATCGGGTCTATATAAAGATAATAAAAGTAAGTAGGTTTATCATCAATCAGGGCACAGGATAACATTGACACGTTGATAACTATACTGTAATGACTAAGAATATATAACTGTTGGCTGCTTACTCCCATACTCCTCCCTTCCCCCTACATCGCGCCATTTCTGGATGAACTTGCCCTCTGTTTCTGAACCACAACTCAACCTGTATCGTGGTTCACGCTGCAAGGCAAGGGAATTATTTTATATAATTCAGACTACAAATAGTATAGTGCACAGCCCATTATCCCAATCACATAATATTTATTAGCCTATATCATAGCATAATACAATGGCCACATAATATAATTCGAAGGATGAAGCTTAGCGATCCGAAAAAATGTCGGGCACACACACACACACACACACACACACACACACACACACACACACACACACACACACACACACACACACACACACACACACGGGCGCGCGCTGTTGCCACGTTAGCCAAATCCCACAACCAGGCGGTCCAGTCGGAAATCTTGCCGACTGTACATACTCTTCACAGCACTCAACAATTTCCCCTCCACATACCTTCCACATACCTTGCCTATCTATTCTGTCATAAGCTTTCTCCAAGTCCATGAAGGCAGCTTACACTTTCTTTCCCTTCTCTAGATACTTCTCCACTTAACATCTTAGAACAAATATTTGATCTACACACCCTTTTCCCCTTCTAAATCCCCCTTCTTCTTCTCCAACTAGCTCCTCTGTCATATGCCTAACCCTATCAATGAGTATTCTACCATATATTTTACCACTCACAGAAGGCAAATACCCCTATGGTTACCACATACTTCTCTCTCCCCTGTTCCTTTGTATATAGGAACAATTATACCTGATTTCCAGTCCTCTGGAACCCCTCACTCTTCCCAAGCCAATCTAAACTTCCATATCCACTCCACAACAATCTCACCCCCATACCTCACACTCCATAATTTTATGGGGCCTTTCCCAACTTGATCATCATTGTTTCCACTACTTCCGCCCGACTGATCTCTTCCTCCCTTCTCTCATCTCTTCTTCTCCCAGCCATTCCCCAACCACATACTCGCACTGCTCTCACTCTCTACATTCAACAAATCCTCAAAGTGCTCCTTCCATCTCCTCAATTTCTCTCTCTTCACCAACAATCTATTATTCCTATCTTTGACTCCCCGACTATTTTCCCTTTCACACTGCCTTACTTTCTTTACCTCTTTCCAAAACAATTTCTTACTCTCCCTCCATTTCACACTCAGATTCCTCCCAAATTCTTCATCCACTTTCTTCTTACTCTCCTTCACCAGTCTCTTAACCTCCCATCTGCTCACATATACCTCTCTCTTCTCTCTTATCTTCTCCCCTACCTCTACTCGCTAACCATTCACTACATGCCTTCTTCTTTTGTCCACAGCTCGTTTCACCTCATCATTCCACCATGCTGTCCCTTGCACACCCTTGCATCTCCTCCTCACTCCACAAACCGCCTCACGCGCTGCGTCTATCTCTTCCGTGTATATCTTACATACTTCTTCCACCTCTTCCATCTGCTCTAGGTCTTACCTTCCCAATCTTTCTTCCACTATGCTCATATTCTCTGCCATTTTCTCACTATCTTGCAAATTCTCCACTTCTCACAGGAGCTGTTTCCTCCTGTCTTCCCCTTTGTCTCCTCAGCCATTTTCTTTGCAGCTTTACCTTGGTCATCACTAAGTGATGGTCCGAGACTCCATTCTCCCACCCTCTCCACACTCTTGCATCCAACACTTTTCTCATTCGCTCATCCACACACACGTAGTCTATCATTGCCTTTCGTTCAACAAGTTCACCATCCATCCTCCTCATTACTTTCCATGTATACAGGTTGGCTATTGCCAACCCCTTACCAGCACAGATGTCCTCCAAATCACTACCATTCCCATCTACTTCAGCTGGCACACCCCACTGACCAACCACTCCATCCACTCGTACATTTCCAACTTTGCCATTCATGTTTCCAATCAAAAGCACTTTCTCGTTCCTCTCAGATTTGTCCATACATGCTTCTACTCTCGTCCAAAACTCAACATTCACTCTTGCCACTCGGTCCTCTGTCAGAGCATACACACGTACAATTGCCCACGCTTGTATTCCTACTTTCATCCTCACCCATACAATTCTTGCACCCACTGTTCCATACTGTCTTATATTCTCTTTCCACTTCTTGCTTGCCATCAAACATACTCCCTCTCTTGCCCTCTCATTCTCATTAACTCCCGCATATTCCCATTCTCTCACCCTTTCACCTTTTCATTTAGTTTCAGTCAATCCACATGTATCCACTTTTGCATCTTCAATATCCTGAACAATCTCTCTCTCTTTCACTTCATCATTCACTCCTCTCACATTCCATGTTCCCACCCTCAGAATGTCCTTTGTCCGTTCTTTAGTCGTCAACATATGGTCCCTCCTGGTCCGAGGAGCTTTATTCGTTGTTTAGTTAGTTCTTTTTACGGGGTGGGGCACTAACAAACACCACCAACCCTTTTAGTCGCCTCGTATGACAGGCAGGGATATTGGGGGAGTATTCTTGAAACCCCCCCTGCCCCCAGGGGGTAAGGAAGAATTAGGTGCGTTTCCAAATCAATTTCAAGTACATTTGGGGTAGTTGCATATTTAACGATTTTGCTCAAAAATAGGTTTACACAGATCACTCCAGCAAAATAGTTATGAACTATCCCCAAAGCTGATGCTCTCAGCAGTAACTCTTTCTCAATGGAGTCACGGCTATGAAAAAATAAATAATCGAAAATAAAAACAGTTTATGTTAAAACGACAAACACATTCCTCGTCTACCCTAGTTTATCCTTGTTACTGAATTTTCGTTTTTTCGAGGCGAAATTTTTTGACGAGATGTAATATTCCCGAATTTTAGATACAATTGGTAGTTTCCATGCTGATTTAGGTTAGATTTGTTGATGTTGCATATCTAGTATTTTCGCCCTCAATTGTGAGGTTTTCAGCATCGCTCAAGGATAATAGCTCTGAATACACCTAACAAAAATTCTGTTACCGTAACAAAACTTGTACATTTTTTTTTACAGTATCTTGAATTTAAAACATCAAACGAAAATAAAGGTCGTGACACCCTTCCTAACGCAAAAATCCAAACATTAAACAGACATTAATTTGGTTCATTCAGTGTTACTTCAACCTGTAGTAATTTCTAGCTATGTCTACGGACATGAGTAATTAAGTTATAAATGGTAATTGATTATACATGTCGGTATTGTGATAGTGCATATATTTTTTCGTAATAGTTTCATACGGCAAAACCTCATAAATATTGCTTATCACGAGGTATCACAGATCTGACATTTTACCTAAGTAACTCTGGCTTATTTTGCAACATGAAAATTCAAATTGTGCAAATCTTTTTCTTTTATGTTAAATCCGTAGGCCCTATGTAACTTTAAAGTGTTTATACTGCAGATAAAAATGGAACCTTGCTCATTCGAAATTTCCCTCTTGTTGACCCCCACAGTTCTCATTACGTGTCAGTCGATTTGTTTTTGTTGTCTAAATGAGATTTTTTCACCCTCAGAAAAGTTTTCTGTTTTGCAAATGTGTGTTTCCGAATTAAATTTTAGTACATTTTTGAAATTTGCATATTTACAGATTTCGGCCAATAATAAATTTGTACAGCCATCACTTAGTAAAATTGTTTCGAACTACCACCAGACCAGATGCTATGAGCCGTGACTAGGCTCTGCTTTTTATCCTGGAAACCACCGCTGAGTTAAAAACAAAAATAAAAACAATAAAATCATTGATAATTAAAAGTTCAATAAATCTCAAGACGACAGACACAACAGTTCAGGTCGACGCTCCAGCAAAATGACTGTTTTTAGACCCATCTTGAATAAAACTGCGTATAAGAGGAACCAAGAAGTGTGTATAAACTGTATATCAGTACGGCTATGTATTTAACTTTCCCTACCAATACATATCTGATCATCAATACTTAAATAATCTTCATTGAAACAATTTGTCTTTCGGAGTATTTTTACCTTGTTAATTTGGGACAATGATATCATACGAACAGTCATCCTGAGAAAATAATCCACTTTTTAAATTTTGATCAGGTGATTCAAGATGCAACTTTAAAGCCCAAGGTATACAGACAGAAATAATATCCATTAATTACGTGTCTAATCAAAAGAAACTGGGCTGAAACTCATCAAATGCAAGCCTTTTTTTTACCTGTGAATCGATTTCATGCTTCATGTTACTTCATTTATCATTTTTACCTTTTTTTTTTTTTTTTTTTTGAAACGGAATTTTCTCACCCTCAGAAATGATTTCCGAATTTTGGATAGTTGGGAGTGTAAGCCAGCTAATTTTGAGTACATTTGTGGAAGTTGCATATTTTGTTTTTTCGCCTTCAATCATGCAGATTTTAGAATCACTCGTGTAATAGTTTTAACATTCCTAAAGCAGATACTTATACCGTAACAAAAAACAAAAAAGACCATTATTTTATCTTACTACAAATGAAGAAAGCCACAAATGACCCGCTTCCTAATGTAAAAAATCCAAACAATCTCTAGACATTAATAGAGGTCATTCAGCATTCCGTTAACCTGCATTTTTTTGTAACTGTCTACGATGAAGAGGAATCGTTATAAATAGTAATTGATTATATATCACCGTACTACGATAATGTTTATACTTTCTCGTATAAATTTGTAGGTAAGATTCAAAAGCTTATTGACATTCCTTCTCACGAGGCATCTCCGTTTTGACAGATTTTTCCCAAGGAAATATGGCTTATTGTGTATCTCGAACCTTCATAATAAGCAAATATACTCCTTTACTACATTCAGGCAGAAGGCTCAAAGTAATTTTAAAGTGATTCTAATGCAGATAAAAAACAGTGCTCATTAGAAATTTCCCGCTTGTTTCTGTGACATCCACATCAATTCAAGCTTATTGTTCTTAAACACCTCTGATGTGTCTGATGTGTCTTTTCGTGTCAATCGATTTCTTGTTATATGATTTAAATTTGTAATTTTCTCATCTCCAGAAACGTTTTCTGAGTTTTGTAAATAATTGGGGCTGTTTTGCAATTTCGAGTATATTAGTGAAAGTTACATATTTGGCGATTTCGATCAAAAATAAGTTTATACGGCCATCACTCCAGTTAAATAGTTTCGAACTACAACCAAAGCTGATGGTATCGCCGTAACTAGTTCACACTTGCCTCTACTTTTTATCTGTGAAGACACGGCTCAGATGAATAAAAAGAAAAAAAAAAATCATCGGAAATTAAAAATCCAGTTAATCTCATCATGCCAGACACAACACTACAGGTCGACGCTCTTGCAACTTATTTTTTTTTAATTCCCATCATGAACAATGAAACTGAGTATGAGAAACAAAGTAATGTTTATAAACCGTATTTCTCAGTACGTCTGTAGTTTATTTTTCCTAACAACATATATCTTCTAATCTGTACCTGTACAATTTTCTTGAAAACGATTTAATGCCTTGCGGAGTGATTTTACCTTGGTAAATATGGGTAATATCACACGAACCGTCATACTGCGAAAATATTCATTTTTTTTATATTGATCAAGAGGCTAAAGAGGCCACTTTGAAGTCCTAGCTGTACAAATAAAAATATCTGCTTTGTATCTAAATTTGTAACTTGTTTCCACGACTAATTGAGGTTACCTTTCAAATCCCAGTCTTCTTTCTCTGTGAATAGATTTCATACTACTGTTGCCTAGTCTAACCTTGTTACTGAGTTTTCTATTCCGAATCGTAATTTCTTCTCCCTCAAATGTTTCCTGACTTTTAGACACAATTGGGAGTGTTTCCCACCTTTTTTAGAGGACATGTGCAAGATATTTAATGCTTTCACCCTCAATTATGCAGTTTTCAGAATCACTCAAGAATAACAGTTTTGAATCACTCCTAAAGACGATGCTTTTACGTAACGATACTTGTACGATATTTTTATCCTAAAGTTTCAAATTCAGATAATAATAAAAGACACAGACCTTTTTCCTACCGTAAAAATCCAAGCAATCTCCAGACGACATTAATACAGTTCATTCAGTGTTCTATCAACTTGCATCTTTTTACAGCAGTCACTACGGAGATGAGGAATAAAGTTACAAATGGTAATTAATTATATATCTCGGTATTGGAATGGCGTTCATATTTTTCCCGTAAGAATTTCTTTGTAAAAGTCAAAAGCTCATCAATATTCCTACTCAAGAGTTATCAGAGTTCTGATATTTAACCTAAAAAAATGACATGTTGGAACACGAACCTTCATGTGCAAACATTTTTTTTCTTTTACATTCCATGGGGAGGCTCGATGTAATTTTAAATTGCTTCTACTGCAGATAAAATTGAAAACGATTCTCATTGAAAATATCTCTCTCTTGTTTCAATTGATTTCTTGTTATGTGATTCCTAAATATGATTTTTTCACCGTTAGGAATGTCCACTGAGTGTTCGAAATAATTGGGTGCGTTTCCATTTCAATTTCTAGTACAATTGGTGAAATTGCATATTTAGCGATTTTGCCCAAAAATAAGTTTATACAGATATCACTAGCAAAATAGTTATGAAGTATCCCCAATTCGGATGCTCTCAGCAGTAACCCTTTCACAATTGCAACTCCTTTTTAATCACTGGTCACGGCAAAGACGCAAACCAAAAATAAAATAAAAACCAAATATAAAAACCCCAGTTAATCTCAACACGATAGTCACAACAGTTTAGGTCAACGCCCCTACAACCGTATTTTTTCTGGACCCATTATGAACAATAAACCGGCATATATGAGGAACCAAGTAATGATTTGAAATTGTGTACCTTATTACGGCTATGTATTTATATTTTCCTTATAATATATATCTAGTAACCAGTACTCAACCAACTTTCTTTTAAACGATTTATTGCCGTTCGGGGTGATTTCATCTTGGTTAATATGGATAATGATCACGAACAGTCATACTGTGAAAATATTCCATTATGAAAATTTGATCAGCAGGCCCAATATGCCTCTTTAAAGTCCTAATTATAACAATATTCGTTTTATCTCTAAATTTCCAGGTCTCTAATCAAACGAAACTCTGGAGCGTATGGAGCGTAGGGATTGCAGGGTCGGTATGCCGGGAGAGTAGAGGAACTCTGCCCCTAGGTGCATCGAACGCTGCAACCCTCGGGCCGGTCGCGATTTTTTTTTTCCCCAAAACTTGTTTTCAGTGCAGGGGTGTTGGGGGGCGGGACTTCGTGACCCACGAGGACAGAAAACCACTTTTACAGGTAACTTGCAAATTTAGTTGGCAGTTTGTGAATATATATATATATATATATATATATATATATATATATATATATATATATATATATATATATATATATATATATATATATATTGTTACGGAACAGAGAAAGATAATGTACACTTTAAGTGAGAATACGAATAATCACTACTATCCCGTAAAGTTCCAGGTTCAAAACAAAAGAGGTAAATTACAAGTTAAAGTTTAATGCTCAAACTAACAACAAAATATTCAGGACTCATAAGGATAATGTAATGGCAAAAAACAGGTTAAATATATGATTAACTGCAAATAGCCTCTATTAACACGAAATTAGCAAGAGTAAATTTATCTAAGCCCTGATAAAATGAAAATACACTGGGTAATGCTCAGTTAATGCAAGATGAATTATTACAGAGACAAACTATTATTAATAATTGCTGACAATAAGAATCTTTACATAAATCACAAAAACCCAACTAGGCCTGAAAATTAACCTTATGCTACACAGTACAAGAAAAAATGCAACAACAGTTATACTCAAATTACACAGCTGCCAGATGGTTGGAGACTTCCGGAGCACTCAAAACAATAACTGCACAGGGGAGGACAGAGATGGGAACAAAATGAGGAGTAGATCTAAGTGGCAATGATGCAGAGACTGAGCTCATTATATTAGGGGCCAGCAGAGCCTGATACAACTTGTAAGAAGGTCGCGCAAATGAAGCCATGGGGACAAAGAGATGACAAACCCGCCCTGAACAACAGACAGAACGACTTACTCGACTATAACGGTAGAAGGGGGGGAATGAGGCAGAAAAAGCTCGAGATCAAACATGCAGCATACTGTGCGTTAAAATTACACAAAGGATGATAAAATCATAGGCTATGTAACACCTCCCCACAAAGAAAAAGAAATTTACAAAGGAAATTTCTTATTACTCTAAAACAATCTGTCTAAAGTCTAGATAAGCAATCTGCAATGACATTTTCTTTCCTCTTGACATGTTGTATGTCTAATGAATACTCTTGAAGAAGTAGACTCCATTTTGTCAATCTCTGATTTTTATCTTTAAACTTACTAAGGAATTTCAGTGGGTTATGATCGGTATAAATGACTATGGGGTCAAAACCAGAACACAAATAAAATGAAAAATGCTGTAAACCCAAAATCAAGGCCAAAAGCTCTTTCTCAATAGTTGAGTAGTTCTTTTGAGGTGGAGTGAACTTCTTACTGTAATAAGATACAGGGTGTTCAATACCCTGATCATCCTCTTCTAGCAAAACAGCCCCAGCTCCTGTATCACTTGCATGAACAGGCATCTTAAAAGGCTTAGCAAAATTTGGAGTAGCGAGTACTGGCTGACTTAATAGAATAGCTTTAAGTTTGTCGAAAGAGGATTCACAGCTATCGGTCCAGACAAATTTAACTCCCTTTTTCAGTAGGTCTGTAAGTGGTGATACAAGAATAGAAAAGTTAAGAACAAATCTCCGGTAATAACCTACCATTCCCAAAAATCTTTGTAGCTCTTTCCTACTTTTAGGTCTGGGAAGATCACTTATAACCTGAACCTTAGCTCCTGGTGGTGCAACATGTCCATCACCAATTACTTACCCAAGGTACTGAACTTTAGCTTGAAAAAACTCACACTTTGATAAATTAGCTGCAAGATTAGCCTGAACCAAACGCTCAAGAAATTTACTGACATGGCATAGGTGATCTTTCCAGTTATCACTGAAGATTAATACATCATCAATATAAACAACACACCCTGCCAAACCCTCTGTTACAACATTCATGAGCTTCTGAAAAGTGGATGGTGCATTCTTCATAACATATGGCATTACGGAACATGCAAAAGTCTTTCCTAGTGTTACAAAACATGAGATCTCCCTAGCACGTTCAGTCATAGGTACTTGCCAGTATCCCTTTAACAAATCAATCTTACTTATGTACCTAGCCTTTCCGATCTTGTCTATGCAATCTTCCACGCGTGGGAGAGGGTAAGTGTCTGTTTTAGTTATCTGATTAACACGTCTGTAGTCGATGCAAAGCCGCTGTGACCCACCTGGCTTACGGACCAGAGTGACAGGAGAACTCCACTCGCTCTGACAGGGCTCAATCATCTTGTGGTCCAACAGGTAGCCAAGCTCCTTCTGGATGAGAGGAACTTTCACCGGGTTCACACGGTAAGGAGGCAATATAATTGGCTTTGCGTCTCCAACATCGACATAATGCATCAACAGTGGTTCTTCCTGGAGTGGCACGGAACACTTGCGGATACTCCTGCAGTAATGCCGAAAACTCCTGCCTTTCCTCAGGAGGTAGATGAGCTTAGTCTGGAGATCATGATATCAGGATTCTTCCCCAAACTATCACTCAGGCTCATACTGCATGGGAGAGCTTCACTTGCAGGCTCGGGTGGAACAACTACAGTGCAGACTGGATTATTTTCGTCCCGCCTGTGATATAACTTTAACATGTTGATGTGGCATAGTTGCTTGTTCTTTCTACGATCTGGTGTGGCGATGACATAGTTGACATCACTGAGTTTCTTCTCCACGAAATAAGGACAACTAAACTTGGCTTGAAGAGGTTGCCCATGAAAAGGTAGCAGAATCAAAACCTGATCTCCTGGCTGAAAGTGGCGTAACCTGGACTTCTTATCATACCAAGTCTTCATCTTCTCCTGAGCAGCTCCTAAATTCTCTCTCGCCAACTGTAAAGCAGTGGACAGCCGTTCTTTGAACTTCATCACATACTCCAGCAGGTTGACGTCATCTTCCTCCGACAGCCAGCATTCCTTGAGTAGCTTAAGGGGTCCTCTTACTTCATGGCCAAACAGTAGTTCAAAGGGTGAGAAGCCCAGTGATTCATTTGGAGATTCTCTTGCGGCAAATACAACGAATAGAAGACCTTTATCCCAGTCTTTCTGATGTTCCAAACAGTATTTCTTGAGCATCGATTTGAGTGTTTGATGATATCTCTCCAACGCTCCTTGGATCTGGGGATGGTAAGCTGAAGACGTGATCTGGGTGATGCCCAACTCTTTCAGAGACTGCTTGAAAACATTCGACATGAAATTACTTCCCCGGTCTGACTGTACCTCCTTGGGCAGACCAAACTTTGTGAAGAACCCTAGCATTTCCTTAACCACGTTCTTTCCTGAGATATTTCTAAGTGGAATGGCTTCAGGATAACGAGTAGCCATATCAATCAGGGTCAACACATAAGAAAATCCTGAAGAAGTCTTAGGAAGAGGGCCCACAATATCCACCAACACACGGGTGAAAGGCGCCTCAAAAGGAGGAATGGGAACTAGAGGTGCAACCTTTTCGGTCTGATTACACTTCCCCACAACTTGACAAGTGTGACAAGACTTACAATACCAGGAAACATCCCTGAAGATACCTGGCCAGTAGAAGTGTTTCAAAATGCCTGCCACAGTCTTCCTCACTCCAAGGTGTCCTGCCAAACTGGAATCATGAGCCACTCTAATGATATCCTGCCTACAAACACGAGGGATGACAACTTGATGTTCAACCTCCCATTCACAGTCGGCTGATGCTGTTGGGGGTCTCCACTTCCTCATAAGTACTCCTGACTTTACATAATAACAAGTAGAAGCACCGGCTGACTCTTCTTCACTGTAAGCAGAGTTAGCTAGACCTTTCAACTCAGGGTCAGCAACCTGCAACTCAACCAACTCTTGACGAGACAAATTATCAACACTACGGGGTACTGCCTCATCTGGTGAGTGGTCCAAATTAGCAAGAAAAGTGTCAGCTAGGATAACATCATCATCATCATTATCCTCTAAATCACCAGTAACTTTAGACTTAGCCCTAGTGACAGCACATGCAGGGAACACATCAGGGACATCACAATCCTGGGACGCAGCCACTGGCTCACTAGACAACTGAGGACCTGGAGACACTTGACTTCCACCAATATCATTTCCAAGTAAGAAAGTTACACCTGACATTGGGAGTGTCTCAACCAACCGAACCATAACGGAACCATTAAGAAAACCAGACTAAATTCACTCTGCACAGAGGGACAGAAGTAATTATTCCCTACACCTTGTAAGATTACAGTTTCATCAGAGGAATTAACATTAGAGCCTAGAACACTGGTCAGCATAAGGGATTGGCAAGCACCTGTATCACGATATATTTGAACTGATTTCCTGTCATTACTGTCCAGAGGACTGACAAAACCATCAGACAGGAAATTAGCACATGAACTCTTGAGAGTGTCACCCACGTTACTGCTCAAAAGAGGAGCTCCATCATGAGAATTTAAGTTACCCCTCAAAGCAGGTTCAGTTAACTCAGTTAAAGAATTCTGGGAACTCTCAAGAGTGGACACTAGACCAATTGACTGAATATTTAAAGACTCCTTTTTGTTCACATCACGCTGTCTCCTGAAACATCTCTCCGTAGTATGACCAAGCTTACTACAATAAGTACATTTACTTTTTCGAAATCTAGAGGTGAAGCTGGTATTTACTTCCTGAGAAACATCATCTTTATTCTCTTTCCTTTTACCTGTACTTTGAGTAGAGGCAACGTACTTACCCTCAGCTTTCCTCTTTTCTCTAAAATATCTCTTGTGAGTGAGAACATATTCATCAGCTAAAACTGCAGCATCAGACAAATTATCTATTCTTTTCTCATCAAGATATAGACTTACATCTTTATAAATACACCTCTTGAAGTCCTCCAGCAAAATTATCTGCTTAAATTTACCAAAATCAGAATCCACATTCTTAGAATTTAACCACTGCTCTAACAGATCTTCTTTGATTTTTGCATACTCAACATGGGATTGCTTATCTTGCTTGTAAGTTGTCCTAAATTTTACTCTATAGGCTTCAGGAACAAGCTCATAGGCCTTAAGAATCAAGCTCTTAACTACATCATAATAATCAGATTGATCCTGAGGCAAAGATGCATAAGTTACTTGAGCTTTACCGGTGAGAACAGTTTGAAGGAGTACTGGCCAATACTTTTTGGGCCAATTAAAACCTGTAGCTACCCTCTCAAACAACTGAAAATACTTTGTTAAATCAGATTCATTAAAAGGAGGGACAAGTTTAACATTTTTAGCCACATGAAAATCATCAGAGCTAGATGATCCAGTTCCACCTTGTTTCATGCGATACTCATGGTCTGCCTGAATCCTAGCAAGTTCAACTTGTGCGTGAAACTCAGCCTCCTTAACACAAGCCTCCTTAGCACGTGCTTCCTTCACACGAGCCTCCTGCAGGGCTAGCTGTAACTTAGCTAATTCAATCTGCGTTTGCTCATTTGAAGGAGTTACATTAAACAAGCTTTCATTAATCATGTCAACAATTTGATCTTTAGAATGATGAGAGCGAATAGCAATTCCCAATTGTTGTTGTTCTGTTTTCTACATCACACACTGTTTGCACATTTGACAAAAAATCTTTGGCTTCATCAAGTGTAGTAATAGTAGACATCATGAATAAGTAACAGTCACAAAATATCAAACAATATCCTTATGATAATATCCCGAATATCCTGATAAGAGGTCGCCAAATTTATGTTACGGAACAGAGAAAGATAAAGTACACTTTAAGTGAGAATACGAGTAATCACTACTATCCCGTAAAGTTCCAGGTTCAAAACAAAAGAGTTAGGTAAAATTACAAGTTAAAGTTTAATGCTCAAACTAACAACAAAACATTCAGGACTCATAAGGATAATGTAATGGCAAAAAACAGGTTAAATATATGGTTAACTGCAAATAGCCTCTATTAACACGAAATTAGCAAGAGTAAGTTTATCTAAGTCAGCCCTGATAAAATGAAAATACACTGGGTAATGCTCAGTTAATGCAAGATAAATTATTACAGATACAAACTATTATTAATAATTGCTGACAATAAGAATCTTTACATAAATCACAAAAACCCTACTAGGCCTAAAAATTAACCTTATGCTACAGAGTACAAGAAAAAATGCAACAACAGTTATACTCAAATTACACAGCTGCTAGTTGGTTGGAGACTTCCGGAGCACTCAAAACAATAACTGTACAGGGGAGGACAGAGATGTGAACAAAATGAGGAGTAGATCTAAGTGGCAATGATGCAGAGACTGAGCTCATTATATAGGGGCCAGCAGAGCCTGATACAACTTGTAAGAAGGACGCGCATATGAAGCCATGGGGACAAAGAGTTGACAATCCCGCTCTGAACAACAGAAAGAACGACTTACTCTATTATAACGGTAGAAGGGGGGGACTGAGGCAGAACACGCTCGTGATCAAGCATGCAGCATACTGTGCGTTAAAATTACACAAAGGATGATAAAATCATAGGCTATGTAACAATATATATATATATATATATATATATATATATATATATATATATATAGAGAGAGAGAGAGAGAGAGAGAGAGAGAGAGAGAGAGAGAGAGAGAGAGAGAGATTTCTGTAATTAATATTGATTATTTCATCACAAATTGAAGAATATGTTTTTGTTAATATGTTCCTGCCTAGCCTTACTGTCAGTTGACTGTAGAGGGACCTAGGGTCAGGACCGATTTTGGTTGTGGTGTAAATTGCACTCTGTATGTCATCAGCTATGGCGGCGTCTCTAAATTAGAAGAGAAATTGTGGAAATTTCTATCAAGAATTGCCGAGAACTCTATGTAAGCATTCTGCATCGATTGTACTAGGTTTCAGTGAGTTTGAACCGTATCGAACCATAATATCAAACTGTCATATCGAAATGTCATAGTGTGCAGTTGGAACATTGACGAACCATAATATCAAACTGTCATATCGAAATGTCATAGTGTGCAGTTGGAACATTGAATCCTGGTTCTCATTGTATTTACTTTTTTCTTTGCAGGATTCCTTACCAACATATTTGCAAGTATCAAGTGGTGGACAAAGGATATGAAGCAGAGTTCAGAATTGCTGTTGACATTGAAGAAGCATCTAGGACTTGGATGAAATAGTACCAAGAGATTAGCAGGGTGACTTTCCATGTAGCAGCAACAAAACCCACAAGCGGTTGGGTGAACCTTTTTAAAATACTCTATTGATGCCAGCAGAAGACGTTCAATTACGGTCAATCAGAAAACTTCATCTAAAAATACAAATTGTCTGGCACAAATGAATTTGACTTAAAAGGATACCTGGAAAATTGAGCAGGTAAGTTTCATTGATTAGCAAGTTGCTTCAACTGGTCTGCTCTCAGGATGGGGCAGATGTTGTCTCCCAAATATTGAACTAAATATTCACTGATCAAATGATACAATCTTTAAGCCACATACTGGTATCCAAAACTGTTAAAATTTAAAATCATTGCAAGAAAAGCTTATTTTGAATGATTGCTTAGAACATCTATCTCTTAAACAAATTGTTTTAAATTCTACATTTAATTGAAATCTACATCTTGTCCATTCTAGAGCCAAAAACAAAGACCTTCACTTGCCGACCTATCCGAGAGTAGTCAAGATCAGTCACATCCATAACCACATGATCGACAGTGCAGATACCCCTAAGCATAAAGACGTCACTGAGGAGACCATAAAGAAATTTAAAAATCTGTATGCCAGTGGTCATTTTCCTGCATGTGCGCTGAATACACAGAAGTTAGACATGCAGCTACATGACAAAGATTATGTTTACGAAGTTGCAGATCGTGCCAATTGTGCTGATATTCCAGTTTGTATAGGAAACATGTCTTTTATATTCCTATTATGTTTTCGAGGTTTCACTGGGAATTAAAACTAGTGTGACAATGTATTAAATAAAACGTAGAAATAGTCCAGAGCTACGCACTTCCGAGAGAGAGAGAGAGGGGGGGGGAGAAATACAAGATGGTATTTTTAACTGATTTACTAATTCCTATTTTCTATCTGTTCTAGGTTGTACAGGAAGCTACTTGACAGAGCCTATGATGCTGCAAATGGTGAGAGGATGCTGCATGATTTGGAAGCGGCCATAGAAAGCTACAATACTGAGCAGGGAGAGGTGTGTGGTAAAGTAAAAGACGTAAATGGCAAGACTGTAATCGCTCTTTGTACACCACTAATGAAACGTGTGCATCAGAAACATGAGTATAGTGGGGAGCTTGTGTTTATTGATGGATCAGGAGGCATGAACAGATACGATTGTCGAATCTTTATGATGACCCACAGTGCAGCAGGCAGCCCGCCTCTTGGTTGCCTCACTGATGCATCTGAGTCGCGGGACTGCGTATCGCAGGCTTTAAGGCTTTATTTGGAGATTATACCGAAAGATGCATTTTTCAGTCGAGGTGTGAGTGGACCCCCGGTGTTCTTGTCAAATGACAGTGAGGCAGAAAGGCAAAGTCTTCACGACGTCTTTCCTGAGGCTACGTTGATACTGTGTTTTTCACTTGCTCCAGGCAGGATGGAGGTTCCTGTGGGAATGGAAGAACAATATCAGAAAGGACCATCGTCCTCAGTTGAAGAAAATTACATTTCCCGGCAGTGTTGAAGCTCTCGAGGAGACTTATGAGTTGCAGGCTAATGAAATAGCACGCCTGTACCCAAACTATTTGGCCCACTGTGAGAAGCTGTACAGTCGTCGTCAGGCATGGGCTGTGTGTTACCGGAAAGACCTGCCTGTCTGTGGGAACAATACGAACAATTACGCAGAGGCAGCCATGAGGATTCTCAAGGATCAAATTTTTGAACTTGTCCGTGCATAAAACAATGTGCAATTACTGGACTTCCTGGTAACAAGAGCTTATTATGAGCGCCGACCTTGCCAATGGGCGCGTGGATGTCACAGTCTCAAGGAGATATCTCCCTGGAGGGTCATCAATCCCCAAGGATGGCATCACCAAGATCAATGCCAACTATTATGATGTGAAGAGCCTCTCAGAACGAGACAGTCTACTGTGCTGATACCTCAATATCGACTTGCACATGCATGGCTGGGATGAACGGTGCCCCATGCAAGCACCACTATGCTGTTGTGAAGCATTTCGGTGAATCATTGAATTTTCTTCCCTTGAGGGACACACACCTGCGGGAACTCTTGCTTTTCTTTGCCACTGGACAAAAGAATGTGCGACCAGGATGGTTTACCTCTCTGCCCATGGCTGGTATGCCAAAAGACTGTGATGTATCAGAGTCAGCAGTCCCTTCTGCTGAGGCGAGGGAAATTACAAGTAGTGGTGCTGCTGTAGAATCCCTGAATGCTCAGAAGCTACTTCAAAATAAGTTCAATGAGAGGAGGAGCAATCATTGTGGTGCTGAGAAGGACGAAACTACTAATGCTAGTGCTGACAAGCTTGCTTCACTAGAAGCTGCGGTTCATAACTCTACCATTCATTTCATAGCAATGCTGAGAAAAGACCCTGAAGAATTCAGTGAACCAGTTGAGGCATATGTCAAACAGTTTAACTCATTAAACACAAATTCTGCATTTGCTGGAGCCCTAAAGGCCTTTGGGAAGTACACAGGTGCATCATTGGCTTTGTCTAGTTCAAATAAAAGCAAAATGTGTCGGAAAAAGGGAACAGCCATCAAGGTTCAGCCTGCTGCAGTTAGTCGTCGCTCTACAACACTTGGGGGCCGGAAATGTCTTTATACAGGTTGTAAGGTCAAAGATACTTCTGACGGTGATTTGAAAAAACGTAAAGTGGCAGACAGTATTCAGGTGATGCCGAAGATGAAACCAAGAAAGGCTCCCCACTCTCTAAGTCAGTGTGTTATGAACAATGAAGCGATCGGTCGAAACAAATCTTCCAAATGGTAGTTTAATTTAGACTTGGGAACCGCTTTTTTGTGTGGGTGTGTGTGTTTTAAATGACAATTTTATTCCTTTGTATTTGTTTTTATTTGTCTTATATTCCCTTTTACTACAACTATTTCGGAACCTGAATCAGTATTTTTACTGCCCACACCAAATTAATTTTGTTGTATAAAGAGATAACACCTGAGCATGGGAGAGGTCAGGTATAATCCTCTATGGAATTTAGTTTGATCTATAATACATTGAAGAATGTTTCAATCAATGACATATCCTGCTTTTTGTACATGCTGAAACGTAGCAGAGTTTTCTTGACCATATCTCAGTTGTCGTTTGTGTTCTACAATTCTATAGTCGGTTTGTTTTAATCTGAAGTAACTAGCTCCTCTCTCAACTTGGACACTAAGTCATAGTTACATGGAATTCAGTGTACCTTAGTTCTAGAAGAAAGTATCGAGTCTCCTTGGTTACAAGTGAAGATTATCCTCCAATCTCACTACACATACCCATTAACCTGAAATGGGTAATAAATCACCGCCAGTTGAAAACAACCAACTATAGTGTGAAGATTGAACCAGTATGTTTACTGCCCATGTCAAACAAATTTTATTGTATTAAGAGATTATTTTTTAGGATAGGCATTAAAAATGAAATTAAGAATAACGTTCCTGTCTCTAATCTTCCCTCTCCTTTTCCCTAAAATTAAGAATAACGTTCTTGTCTCTAATCTTCCCTCTCCTTTTCCCATGTCATCTAATTAGGCTAATAGGAACAAGAGAAACATATTCTTAATTGTTAATGAAGAGATAATCAATATTGATTATAGAAGTCTCACTCTCTCTCTCTCTCTGTATATATATATATACATATATATATATATATATATATATATATATATATATATATATATATATATATATATATATATATATATATATATATATATATATATATATATATATCATCAACTGCCCACTAAATATCCAGGTTAGCCGTGACAGTGGTTTTCTTTACTCGTGCGTCACGAAGCCCCGCCCACCAATATCCCCAGACTGCAAACCTGTTTGGGAAAAAAAAATTTGCGGGCCGGTCTTGGGGTGTGCCCGTGAGCTTCCGGCCTCGGGCTCGCCCCTCTTCCCGCCTTCCAAAGGTCAAGCACTGTGAAGCACGAGAGACCCACTCGTGACAATACGCCTCACCTCGATGACAGCCAGCGAAATAAATGGCCTCAGACATGTCGGAAGAATGTAACCACCTAGGAAATCCTCGCGAAGGCCAGGGCGACTAGAACGCTTTGTATATAGTAATCCAAGCGAGAGCTTTCTTTATCTGTGAATCGTGTTAACTCATTTAGTCTTATTACAATTATTTTTTCCAAGGCGGAATTTTATCATCTTCAGATATGGTTTCTGAATTTCAGGTAATTGTGATTGTTTCACAGCTAATTTAGATAGACTAGTGGAATATCTGGAAAATGTGGCTGTATGAAAATCATCAGGCATTTTAGTCAAAGTTGGCAAATAGGCTTTCTTAGGGTGTTTTTTTGTGCTGAATCCATTTTTGCTGTTTGCCAAGCTGTATCTCGTGCGTTTTTGCTCTAGCGGACAAAATCCAAGATGACCGCTATTTTTCTAGAAAATGCATATTTTGAAGAATTCTATCTATCTATATACCTAGGCTGCTTCCCCCATGGAAAGGGAGGTAGCCGAGACAGGACGACACACTCCCCATTTACTCATCCATTCAAACACATTCATTCGCATCTTAGCCCCAAAGGAGAGAAGGGACAGGTCAACTGCTGCAATGCAATCAGTGACATCCGCAGCAGGGCCCGACAGCAGAGCTGGTTTACCCCTGCCACATCATAACAGACTCATCCCCTTACCCGCACCTGACCTGAAATAGCTGATCAGACCAAATGCGGGAGAATATCCCCTCAGGGCTGCGTCATCACTTATTCATAATTTCTCTCCATTTATTTCTGTCACGGACAGCCACTCTTCCTGGCTCAACAGACATCCCTCTCGCATCCAGCGCTCTCTTTACACTGTCCATCCATCCTATTCGTGGTCTTCCTCTCAGCCTTACACCTCACATCAGATCTAGTTATCTTTTTCACCAATCGCTCATTATCCATTCTCTCCATATGCCCAAACCATCGCAACACCCTCTGCTCAACTCTACCAGCCATCTCCCGAACAACAGTTCTCCTTCGCACTTCATCATTCCGCACTCGATCCATATGCGTCACTCCACACATACTCCTCAGACACCTCATCTCCATTACATTCAAACTTTTCCTTTCTGGTACACCCATATTCCATGTTTCAGCCCCATATAATGCAGTCGGTACCACAACACCCTCATACAGCCTTCTCTTTACATCCATTCTAAGCGAACGACATCTAAACACTTTTTTCATTCCTCCCAGCACCTTTCCTACTTCATTTATTCTAAACTTCACTTCTGTATCTATTCTTCCATCCACAGCAACATGTGACCCTAGATAAAAATATAAATATTATATAAAATATATTAATGGATATAATGCATTGCACAAGCTCCTAATGTACATATTGATAATAAAATGTGTAAAATGTCTGTGTGTAAATAAAGCATCATAAACAGTAAAAATCCAAGATGGCCGCGGTTTTATTTGATTGTTGATATCTTTGCTTCTGGGAACGATGTATATGATATGTTTTTGTTTTGTTCTTGTCCCTTTCTCAACATTACTCTCTGAAAAGGAGGAACCAACACTGATACCAAAATATCAGGGTCAAGAAGGATTTATTGAGATGATGATTCATGTGGCTTTGAGAGTGAGAGGTGATATACTGGCACATCCCATGTACAAGGGATTTGTTGTCAATGAAGATGAAATGAAATCCTTCGTCCCAAATAGCCTTTTTATGTTCCTTCGATTGATGTTTGGTGGACAGAGTCTTTTGGAAGCAGACCCAGACGACGTAGCAGACGATACAAAACAGGATGACAGTCAAGCATAAGTTCTTAGTATTGCACAAGACTTGGTTAGAACGTCACTGGAGGTAAGCACTGGACTCCTAAACATCTTGGGCTTGCCAGCACTTTGCACCAGGCTACACGGTCTAAAGAACTTGAACTATTTTACAAAGCTGGACATCATAAGTTACCCGAAACTACTGCAGGTTGACACATCTCTGGCTGAGTACACTGAAAACAATGGATGCAGAAACAGGAGCAGTGATTCCACCAAACTTTGTACCAAACAGATTCGTTCACTTCACGTGTGACAACATTGACATCAACGACAACAGTTTTGATGGTAAAAACAGCTTCCATGCCACACAGATCGCTGGATGGCAAAGAGGTCCCGAAGCGGACATAGGACTGAAGGACCTTCGACCTTCCCCAAACAGGAGTCTGAAAGTTCCCGAAGTCATGGATCACCTTTCACCTGCTGCAGTGGTGACAGGAAGACTTGAACCTAGAGCAACTGAGGGCATCAACAAAGAATGGTACAATGAATCAAATGATGACAAGCCATCAGCAGCTCAAGCCATTGCCAAGGACATGGCCTTTTTCCTGTAACGACAAGATGTAGACATCAAGACAGGCTGGACACATTTTAACCAAAGCAACTGTAGCGCCAATCCTGAAATGACAAGTGTTGGTTACATACCAATTGTCCAGGCCCCAGCCCATGAACTTGACACTCTCCATACGGTGGTTTAGAGATGCAAACACATTGCAACACAACTTGGACAACACTATGTCGTACTCACAGTTGATGAAGCCCTTTATTGTAAGCTGATGGAGCTCAAGTGGGGAAAGGACGAATACCAGGACTCCCTGGTCGTCAAAATGGGCGGGTTGCACATATCGCTGAACTTTGTGAAGGTCATTGGGAAACATGTTCAATCATCTGGCTTGGGTTGAAATCAAAATCCTTGGTCCTGGTACAGCAGAACAAGTCCTCACGGGCAAAGGCAAGTCATACTCAAAAGCAATGCGAGCACATAAGCTAACCATCCAGGCCATGAGGAGAATCCTGATGCCAAAACTCCTGACCTTCATCCAAAACGAAGCACAAGGGCTAAGGGCTGAAATAGAGGCAAAAGCAAACAGCGAAGACATTGAAGAACTGTTATTGCATCAATGGTGCCAACGCTGATGTCCCTACCCCCAGTCCCAGACTCATGTGTGGAACTGATCACCTGCAACTGCGCCAACCGATGTATGAGTGCACGTTGCAGATGTAAAAAGTCCCACTTGCGTTGTACAGGCAGCATGCAAATGTAGAACATCCGATGACGATTGCAGCAATGTCGAAGCCCAACAATGACATTGTGTAAAACACACTGCCACTATGCCTGTTCATCAATTTGCAATCTACAACTTGTTGTAATATAAATGTGTTGTCAGCCATCCAGGATTTTTGTTTATGTTTATTATTTAAGAGAAAAGTAATATCAATAAAATAATGACTTTATAGTGGGTTTTAATAAGGTTTTACGGTCGTCATAATGATATACGGACGAGGCACCACTTGTAAAAATGATGCTTTTGAGTTTAAGGCGGCCATCTTGGATTTACCCGTCTGACGGTGTCAGCTTGAGAGATACAGCTTGGCAAACAGCAAAAATGGATTCTGCACCAAAAAAACACCCTAGAAAAGCTTATTTTCCAACTTTGACTCCAAAATGCCTGGAGTTGTCCAAATACGTAAAAACCGGACAAGACTAAGAGTTCATTTGTGGAAGTTGCATATTTAGTGTTTTCACCCTCAATTTTGCGTTGTTTAGCATTATTTAAGTATAATTGTTTTGAATTACTCTTAAAGCGGATGTTTTTACTGTAACAAGACTTGTACCATTTTGGGTTTCCTGAAGTTACCTATACAAATAAAAATGAGTCACAAATGACCATCTTGCTAACGTAAAATTAGAATCTCCAGACGATTTCCTCAACCTGCATTTTTTTTTGTAGCAATGTCAAAGAAGTAATAGAGTTGTAAATGGTAATTAAGTACATATCTCGGTATTGCGATAGATTATACATTCTCCTATGAGTTTTTTCTGTCAAAACCTCAAGTATTCCTCTTACGACATGTTACAGTCCTAAGAGATTTTCTATCTATCTATATACCTAGGCTGCTTCCCCCAAGGAAAGGGAGGTAGCCGAGACAGGACGACACACTCCCCATTTACTCATCCATTCAAACACATTCATTTGCATCTTGGCCCCAAGGGGAGAAGGGACAGATCCTCACCGCACCACACAGCACAGGGGTCAACTGCGCAATGCAATCAGTGACATCCGCAGCAGGGCCCGACAGTAGAGCTGATTTACCCCTGCCACATCATTACAGACTCATCCCCTTACCCGCACCTGACCTGATCAGCTGATCAGACCAAATGCGGGAGAATATCCCCTCAGGGCTGCGTCATCACTTATTCACAATTTCTCTCCATTTATTTCTGTCACGCACAGTCACTCTTCCTTGCTCAACAGACATCCCTCTCGCATCCAGCGCTCTCTTTACACTGTCCATCCATCCTATTCGTGGTCTTCCTCTCAGCCTTACACCTCTCACATCAGATCTAGTTATCTTTTTCACCAAACGCTCATTATCCATTCTCTCCATATGCCCAAACCATCGCAACACCCTCTGCTCAACTCTACCAGCCATCTCCCGAACAACTCCAGTTCTCCTTCGCACTTCATCATTTCGCACTCGATCCATACGCGTCACTCCACACATACTCCTCAGACACCTCATCTCCATTACATTCAAACTTTTCCTCTCTGCTACACCCATATTCCATGTTTCAGCCTCATAAAACGCAGTCGGTACCACAACACCCTCATACAGCCTTCTCTTTACATCCATTCTAAGTGAACGACATCTAAACACTTTTTTCATTCCTCCCAGCACCTTTCCTACTTCATTTCTAAACTTCACTTCTGCATCTAGTCTTCCATCCACAGCAACATGTGACCCTAGATATTTAAAACACTCTACCTTCTCAAGCAACTCGCCATTCAAAGTTATATTCATCCCCCTACCATCTACCAACTTCGTACACTTCATCACTTTACTCTTATTCTCATTTACTTTCAATTTCCTCCTTTCACACACCCTTCCAAACTCCTCTACCAACTGTCTCAATCTCTCCTCTGAATCAGCCACCAGTGCAGTATCATCAGCAAACACCAGCTGCTTCAGATTCCACTCTCCACCATCAACCTTCACCAGACTCAGACCTCCACCTAAAACTCTTGCATTCACCTCCCTTACAACACCATCCATGTAAATATTAAACAACCAAGGCGACATCACACATCCCTGTCGCAGCCCCACTCTCACAGGAAACCAGTCACTCATAGCATTTCCCACTCTTACACACGCTCTACTATTTACATAACTTTTCACCCCTTTTAGTACCCTACCATCAAGTCCATACAATCTTAAAACAGTCCACAAAGCCTCCCTATCAATTCTCTGATACGCTTTCTCTAAATCCATGAATGCCCAAAACACATCCTTGCCTTTCGCTAAATACTTTTCACACACTCACAGCAAACCCTCTCCTAAAGCCACACTGCTCTTCACCAATCACTCCCTCTGTACCCTAACTCTCATAATTAACACTCTACCGTAAACCTTACCTACAACACTCAACAGACTTATACCCCTAAAGCTAGTACATTCATACTTATCACTCTTGCCTTTATACAACGAGACCACACAAGCACTTGCCCAGTCAACTGGCACCATACCTTTCACAAAGCACACATTCAACAATCTTACTAACCAGTCAACAATGGTCACCACCACCTTTCAGGCATTCCACAGCACACCCATCCATACCTGCAGCTTTCCCTGTTTTCATCTCCTTTACTGCCTTCTCCACTTCCTCCTTCGTGATTAAAGAATCATTCAACTCTCCCAACACATTTATTCCTTGCACCCTTCCATCTGCCACAATCTCAGCCACTCTTTCCTCCTCTACATTTAACAATCTTTCAAAATACTCTGCCCATCTCTTCCTTACTGCATCCATCTCAATTAACATCCTTCCATCCTCTGCTTTTACTCGTTCTTCATTCCCAGACTCTTCCTTTCGCACCCTTTTCACCTCCTTCCAAGACATTTTATTGTTGAAAAATCCCTGTAAGCCACCTACCCCACCTCTCATCTGCTGCCACTTTAGCATCACGCACAGCCCTTCTCGCCCTATTCCTCTTTTCCTTATACCTTTCATATGACATATCCTTCCTCTGCAGCCACACTTCATATGCACGTCCCTTCTCAGCCACAGCCATACTTACTTCCTCGCACCACCATTCACTTCCTTTACTTACACCACCACCCACACGTCTCACACCACACACCTCCTCTGCATGCCCCACCACAGCACGCTTAAACAACTGCCATTCCTCCTCCACACTGCCACTTCTTTTTGTTCTCGAAGTTACGGCTAACAAAAAAAATAATCGAAAATAATAACCATTTAATCTCAACACAACAGACACAACAGTTTAGGTCAACATCCCATGTAACAAGATTTTTTCTAATCCCATCATGAACCAAGTAATGTTTTGAAATTGTATCTCGTTACGGCTATGTAATTACTTTTTCCTTATTATATATACCAAGTTTTCAGTACTTAAGCAACATTCTTTTGAACGATTTATTGCCTTACGGAGTTTTTTCTCTTTGTAGAGTAGGGATCTCAGGGTCTGCCCTTCGGCAAAGCAGAGAAACTCTGCCCCTATGTGCAGCGAACGGTGCAGCGCTCGGGCATGCCCGTCCTCCCGCCTCCCAGCAAGCCAAGTATTCGGGGCCCACTAGTGACAGAACGTCTCACCTCGAAGTCAGCCCTCGATAAAAAAGGCCACAGACATGCAGGAGAAGGTAACCGCCTCGAGAATCGTCAGGAGGGCCAGTGAGACAACATCGTTCTGCATATAGTAATCAGAGCGAGAACATTCTTTACCTGTGGATCGATTTAATCGTAGGTGTTAACTCATTTAGTCGTGTTAGTTATTTATTCCCAGGCGGAATTTTATCATCCTCAGGTATGGTTTCTGAATTTCAAGCAATTGGGATTATTTCCTAGCTAAATTAGAGTTCATTTGTGAAAATTGCATATTTAGTGTTTCCACCCTCACTTCTGCGCTGTTTCGCATTAAGTGTAGTAGTTCTGAATAACTCTTAAAGTGGATGTTTTTACTGTGGCATAACTTACCTTTTTTTTTTTTCCCTGGATACCTCTACAAATGAAAATGAGTCAAATGACCATCAGTCTCACGTAAAAGACGATTTCCTCAACCTGGATTTTTTTTTTTTTTTGTAGCTATGTCTACAGAGTAATAAAGTTATAAATTGTAATTAAGTTTTTATATCTCAGTATTGTGACATTTTATACATTCTCGTATTATTTTTGGTAAGTCAAAGCCTCACAAATATTCCTTTTACGAGATATTACAAATCTGAGAGATTTTACCTAATGAAATGTGTCATGTTGGAACACGAGCCTTCATATTGTGCCAATTTTATTTTTCTTTTATGTTCAGTCTGGAGGCTCGATGTAACTTTAAAGTGCTTATACTGCAGATAAAAATGAAAATCTTTCTCATTCGAAATTTCTCGATTGCTTCGGTGACCCCTCCTTACATGTCGATGAACTTGTTTTGTTGCCTAAATGAGATTTTTTCACCCTCAGAAGTCTTCTGAGTTTTGGAAAAAAGTTTGTTTTTCCTATTCATATCTGAGTACATATATGAAAGCGTCTTATTTAGAAATTTCGGCCAAAAATAAGTTTGTACAGCCATCTGTCAGTAAAATTTTTTGAACTAACTCCAAAGCAGATGCTATCAGACGTGACTAGGTTCTGCTTTTTGTCCTTGACGTCACCTCTGTGATAAACTAAAAAAAAAAAAAAAAAAAAAAGTGAAAATTGAAAGTCCAGTATATCTCAAGCAAGAGACACAACAGTTTAGGTCGACGCTCCAGCAAGGTGATTGTTTTTAGACCCATCTTGAGCCATAAAAAAGTGTGTACATGAGGAACCAAGAGCAAAACTGATCAATACTTAATTTTCTTTGAAACGATTTATTGGCATTCCGAGTGGTTATACCTTGTTAATTTGGGATAATATCACACGAACAATCATACTAGGCAAAAATTCGACTTTTAAAATTTTGGTTAGGAAATTCAAGATACTAGTTATACAAACAAAAATAATATTCTTTATATCTCTAAATTTCCTTGCTATTTGCATAAAACTCACTGGGATGAAACCCTTAAAAATCCAGCCTTCTTTAGCTGTAAACAGATTTCATGCTTCATGTTACCTCATTTAGCATTTTCACTTTTTTTTTTTTTTTTTTTTTGACACGTAATTTTCTCACACTCAGAAATGCCTTCTGAATTTTGGATAGAGGAATTTGCATGTTTTGTGTTTTCCCTTTCAATTATGCAAATTTTAGGATCACTGAAGTGTAATAGTATTAACTTTTTCCTAAAGCAGATGCTTATACCGCAACAAAAAAAAAAAAAATTTAAAATCTTAAGTTAACGGTACAAATGAAAAAGGTCACAAACGACCCTCTTCCTAACATTTAAAATCCAAATAATCTCTAAACATTAATGGAGCTCATTCAGTGTTTCTTCAACCTGCATGTTTTTTGTAGCTGTCATGCTCTATATATCTACGAAGAAGAGGATTCAATTTATAAATTCCAATTGATTATATATCTCCGTACTGCGATAGTGTTTATACTTTGTCGTATAAAGTTTTAGGTAAGAGTCAATAGTTCATCAACATTCCTTCTCACGAGGCATTTTCATTCTGACATTTTACCCAAAAACTTTTGCTTCTGGCTGAACACGAACGTTCATAATGTGGAAATATACTTCTTTACTGCATTCAGGCAGGTCTCGATTTTTATATGATTAAAATTTATTTTTTCACCTCCATAAACGTCTCCTGAGTTTTGGAAATTATTGGGAGTGTTTTCCAATCAATATCGAGTCCGTATGTGAAAGTTGCATATTTAGCGATTTCGACCCAAAATGAATTGGAACATATTACCGGTAAAAGTTTCGAACTACCACCAAAACTGATGGTATCAGCTGTGGCAAGTTCACACTTGCCACTACTTCTTGTCCGTGAAGAAACAGCTAAGATGAATTTTAAAAAAAAAGTAAGTCATCGGAATTTTAAAATTCCGTTAATCTCATCATGCTAGACAAAACACTTCAGGTCGACGCTAGTGCAACCTGATTTTTTTTTTTTCCATGAACAATGAAGCTGAGTGTTTGAATTGTAAATGTCAGTACTTCTATGCAGTTTCATTTTCCTAATAATAAATATCTGATAATCATTTAATATACAATTTTCTTCTAAACGATTTAATGCATTGCGGAGTGATTTTACTTTGGTAAATATGGGTAATATCATCTTAACCGTGATACTGCAAGAAAGGTTTCCTTTCCTATATTTGATCACGAGGCTCAGGAGGCCACTTTGAAGACCAAGTTACACGAATGAAAATATTACCTACTGTATCCCTAAATTTTTGTTTCCACGACTAATATCCGAAAGTTATTGGGCTTACCCATCAAATGACAGCCTTTTCTCCCTATGAATAGGTTTGATTCTATGTGTTACCTTGTTTAGCCTTGTCACTGATTTTTCTTTTTTTCTGGTTCGCATTAATGTTTTCGTGCTTAATTATGCTGTTTTTAGGAAAACTCAAGAATAACAGTTTTGAATCACTCCTTAAGACGATGGTTTTACAGTAACAAAACCTGTACGACTTTTTTATCCTGAAGTTACAACTTCAAATGATAGTGAAAGGCACAAATGACATTTATTCTAACGTGGATATCCAAACAATCTCCACACGATATTAATACAGTTCATTCAGTGTTATAACAAATTGCATCTTTTTATAGCAACCTCTATCAACATGGGGAATAAAGTTACAAATGGTAATTAATTATATATCTCGGTATGGCGATTGTGTTTATACTTTCTCGCATTATTCTTAATGAAAGAGACAAAAGCTCATCAATATTCCTTCTCAAGAGTTATCAGAGTTCTGATATCTTACTTAAGAAAATGTAAACACGAACCTTCATGATGGGCAAACATTCTTTTTCCTTTACATTGAATCAGGAGGCTCAGGGTAATTTTACAGTAATTCTACTGCAGATAAAAAGGAAAACGCTTCTCATTGGAAATATCTCGCTTGTTTCGGAGACCACCATTGCTCTCCTTACCCATCAATCGATTTCTTGTTATATGTTTCCTAAATATGATTTTTTCACCTTGAAAATTGTCTACTGAGTGTTGAAAATAATTGGGAAAGTTGCATATTCAGCGATTTTGCCCAAAAATTGCACTCAAGCAAAAAGTTATCAAGTATCCTCAAAGAGGATGCTCTCAGCAGTAACTTTCACAACTGCCATTCCTTTTAATCCATGTAGTCACGGATAAAAAACAAAAGTAAATACATAATATCATCGATAATAAAAACAGACCATTTTAACACGACGGGGACGCCAGATTAGGTCAACGCCCGTGTAACCTGATTTTTTCTAGACCCATCAGAAACAATAAACCTGCATGAGGAGCCAAGTTATGTTTTGAAATTGTATATCTCATTACAGCAATGTTATTACTTTTCCCTTATTATGTATATCTAATAATCAGTTCTTAACCAATTTTCTTTTAAACGATTCATTGCCTTTCAGAGTGATTTCACCTGTGCAAATATGGATACTAATCACACGAACCGTCATACTGTGAAAATATTCCAGTTTTTAAATCTGATCAGGAGGCCAAAATGCCACTTTAAAGGCCTCGTTATAACAATATCAGTTTTATCTCTAAATTTCCAGGTTGTTTACGTGTCTAATCAAACGAGACTCTTTGGAGCGTAAGGATCGCTGAGTCGGTCCGCAAGCAGAACCGAGGAACTCTGCCCCTTGGTGCGGCGAACTCTGCAAGCGCTCGGGCCGGTCTTGGGGTGTGCCCGTGAGCTTCTGGCCTCGGGCTCGCCCGTTTTCCCGCCTCCCACAGGCCAGGCACTGTGTGAATGAAGCACGCCAGGCCCACTCGTGACAGTACGCCTCACCTCGAAGTCATCCCGCAAAAAAAATGGCCTAGACATGTCGACAGAAGGTAACTGCCTCGAAAATCCTCGCGAGGGCCAGGCCGAGGACATCGCTCTCCATATATAATCCGAGAGAGAATTTTCTTTACCTGTGAATAACTCAGCCTTGTTAGATTCTTTTTTTCCTAGGAGGAATTTTATCATCCTCAGATATGGTTTCTGAATTTCAGGTAATCGCGATTGTTTCGCAGCTATTTTAGAGTTAATTTCTGAAGTTGCGTATTTAGTGTTTTCACCCTCAATTCTGCGTTGTTTAGAATTACTTAAGTATAATTGTTTTGAATTACACATAAAGCAGATGCTTTTACTTTAACAAAATTTATACCATTTATTTTATTTCCTGAAGTTACCTTTACAGATGAAAAAGAGTCAAATTTAATTACAATCTCCAATGAATTTCCTCTACCTGCTTTTTTTTTTTTTTTTTTTGAGCAATGTTTACGGTGTAATAAAGTTATAAGAAGTAATTATGTACATATCATGGTATTGCAATAGTTCATACCTTCTCGTATTAATTTTTTGTCAAATGTTCATCAATATTCCTCTCACGATATATTACAGTTCTGACAGATTTACCCTAATGAAATGTGGCTTACATTGGAACACGAGCTTTTGTGCAAATATTCTTTTTGTTCTATATTCAATCAGGAGGCTCGATGTAATTTTAAAGTGCTTCTACTGTAGGTAAAAATGAAAATCCTTTTCATTCAAAATCAGTGTTTGTAAACACCTCAGGTGTCAGCTTTCTTTACGAGTTAAACTTATATATATATATATATATATATATATATATATATATATATATATATATATATATATATATATATATATATATATATATATATATATATATATATATATATATATATATATATATATATATATATATATATATATATATATATATATATATATATATATATATATATATATGCTAAATGTGATTATTTCGAAGTCAAAATTAACATCTTGTCTTTAGAGATAATTGGGTGTGTTTTGCTATTTTTATTTCAATTGAGGAAGTTGCATATTTAGCGATTTCTCCCCAAAATAAGTTTATACAGCCAGCACTCCAGTAAAATAGTTTTGAACTACCCATAAAGCGGATGCTATCAGCAGTATCTTGTTCACAAGTTTCACTTCTTTTTATCCTTGAAGTCGGCTAAAAAAAAAAAAAAAAAAAAAAAAAATCATCCAAAACAAAAACCAATTAATCTAAGCACGACAAAAATAACAGTTCTGGTCAACGCTTCTACATGATTTTTTCCCCAATCATGAACAATTAAAACATATATGAGGAATATGAAATGTTTATTTTCCTACTGATATGTGATAAATAAATATTTTCTTTTAAACGAGTTATCGCCTTTCGGAGTGCCTTCACTTTGGTAAGCATGGATTATGATATCACACGAACCGTCATACTGGGAAAAGAATCGACTTAAAAATCTGATCATGAGGCTCAAGATGGCTGTTTAATCACTAAATTTCTAATTGTTTTACACGTCTATAATCAAACGAAACTCATTGGCTGAAACCCCTCAAATTACAGCCATCTTTAAATTGTATCTATTTCATCCTTCGTGTTACATGGTTTGTCCTTCTTACTGAAGTTTCATTTTTACGAGGCGATATATTTTGACGAGAAGTAATGTTTCCTGAATTTTAGTGACAATTGGAAGTGTTTTCTAGCTTATATTTTGATAGATTTGTGGATGTTGCATATTTAGTGCTTTCGCCCTCAATTGTGCGGGGTTCTAGCATCACTGAAGGATAATAGTTTCCAATTACATTTAAGGAAAAGTCTGTTAGCATTACAAATCTCGTACCATTTTTTCTTATCCTGAAGTTACTTCAGACGAAAATAAAAGTGGCAAATGACCCCCTTCCTAAAGCAAGAATATAAACAATAACCAGACATTAATTTTTAGTAGCTATGTCTACGGACATAAGTAATAAATAAATGGTAACATTATATATCTCGGTATTGCGATAGTGTTTATACTTCAAATGTCAAAACCTCATGAATATTGCTAATCAAGAGGTATCACACTTCTGAGAGATTTTACCTAGGGATCTCTGACTTATAATGGGTCATGAAAATTCACATGGTGCAAATATTTTTTTTTATGTTAAATCCGTAGGCTTTATGTAACTTTAAAGTGCTTATACTGCTGATAAAAATGAGAACATTTCTCATTCGATATTTCTTGCTCGTTTCGGTGACCTCCACAGCTCTCTTTACGTGTTAATGGATTTTTTTCTCTTGCCTGAATGAGATATTCTCACCCTCACAAACGTCTTCTGAGTTTTAGAAATAGTGTGTTTCCGAGAATCAAATTTGAGTACATATGAGTTGCATATTTAATTTCGGTTAAAAATATGTTTCTATAGCCATCACTCAGTAAAACTGTTTCGATCTACCTTCAAACCAAATGCTATCAGCCATGACTAGGCTTGAAGTCACCGCTATGAATTAAAAAAAATAATAATTGAAAATTTAAATCTAAATCCACTAAATCTCAAGACGACAAACGACAGTTCAGGTCGACGCTCCAGCAAAATGTTTATAGACCCAACTTTAACAATAAAACAGCGTATGAGGAACCAAGAAATGTATATAAACTGTATACTTCAGTACGGTTATGTATTTAACATTCTTTACTAATACAGATCTGATCATCAATACTTATTTATTTTGGAAGTGATTTTTTTTTTAATTATTTCGGAGTGATTTTTTTTATTGGAAGTGATTTTTTTTTTAATTATTTCGGAGTGATTTTACCTTGTTAATTTGGGATAATGATATCATACGAAGTCATTATTGGCAAATAATTCATTTTTTTTTAAATTTTGATCAGGAGATCCAAGATGAAACTTTAAGGCCCTAGTTATAGACAAAAATAATATCCGTTATATCTCTAAATTTCTAAGTTGTTTACACGTCTCTAATTAACAGAAACTGTTTGGGCTAAAACCTATCAAATGCAAGTCTTTGTTACATGTGAACCGATTTCATGGTTCATATAACCTCATAACATTTTTACCCTTTATTTTGAGACGGATTTTTCTCACTCCCAGAAATGATTTATGAATTTTAGTTACAATTGGGAGTGTTATCCAGCTAATTTTTGGTACATTTAAGGAAGTCGAATAAATCTTTTTTTTTTTTTTTACCCTCAATTATGCAGATTTTAGAATCACCGAAGCGTAATAATTTTAATTTATTCCTTAAGCAGATGCTTTTACCGTATAAAAAAAGGAATTTTTCTTTATCTTAAATTAACACTGTAATGAAAAAGTCACAAATGACCCTCATCCTAATGTAAAAATCCAAACAATCTCTAAACATTAATAGAGCTCATTCAGTGTTATTCAATCCTGCATTTTTCTTTGTAACTGTTATGTACTATATAAATCTACGAAGAAGAGGAATCAATTTATAAATGGTAACTCCGTCCTGCAATAGTGTTTAAACTTTCTCGTATAAATTTTTAGGTGTCAACAGCTCATCATTCCTTCTCACGAGGCATTTCCGTTTTGACAGATTTTACCCAAGGAAATATGGCTTCTGGCGTAACACAAACCTTCATAATGTGCAAATATACTTCTTTACTACATTTAGGCAGAAGGCTGGATGTAGTTTTAAAATGCTTCCACTAGATAAAAGACAATGCTCATTTGACGTTTCTCGCTTGTTTTTTTGACACCCACATCAATTCAAGCTTATTCTTAAACACGTCAGATGCCAGCTCTCGTTTCAATCGATTTCTTGCTCCTAAACGTAATTTTTTCACCTCCAGAAACGTCTTCTGAGTTTCGAAATAATTGGGAATATTTTTCAATGAACTTCGTACAAATTTGTGAAAGTTGCATATTTAGCTACATCGACAAAAAATAAGTTTTTACAGCCATCACTCCAGTAAAATAGTTTCGAACTACCACCAAAGCTGATGGAATCGAGGGTAACAAGTTCACACTTGCCACTTCTTGCAATTGATTAAAAAAAAAAAAAAAATCACCGGAAATTAAAAATCCCTTTAATCTCATCATACCAGATACAACATTTAAGGTTGATGCTCGTTCAACCTGTTTTTTTTTTATATTCCCATCATGAACAATGAAACTGAGTGTATGAGGAAAATTATGTTTATAAATTGTATATCTTAGTACTTCTATAATTAATTTTCCCAAATAATGTCCTATAATCTGAACCTATACAATTTTCTTGTAAAAGAATACCTTGCGGAGTGATTTTACCTTGATAAATATGGGTAATGATATTAAAAGAACCGTCATACTGCGAAAATATTCCATTTTTTATATATGATCAGGAGGCTCGAGGCAATTTTGAAGCCCTAGTTATACAACTAAAAATAATGTTCTATAAATTTTTGGGTTGTTCCTACGACTATTACATGAAACGCATTGGGCTTACCTTTCAAATGACACCCTTCTTTCCCTGTGAATAGATTTCTTTCTACGTTTTACCTCGTTATTACTGATTTTTTTTTCCTATTCCACATTTTTTCTCCCTCTAATGTTTCCTGAATTTTAGACTGAATTGAGGGTGTTTCCCTCATTTTTTTTTTTAGTACATTTGTGGAAGATCCATATTTAATCTTTTAACCCTCAATTATGCAGTTTTTACGATCACTCAGGAATAACAGTTTTGAATCACTCCTAGAGACGATGCTTTTATGTAAAAAGACATGTAAGAGATTTTTATCCTGAAGTTTCAACTTCAAATGATTATTAAAGACACAAATGACTTTTTTCCTTACTCCAGACGACATTTGTACAATTCATTCAGTGCATTTTATTATAGCAATCTCTTTGGAGATGAATAATGTTACAAATGGTAATTAATTATATATCGGTATTGCGATACCGTTCATACATTCCCGTATTAATTTTTATCTGAGATTAATGCTCATCAATATTCCTATTCGAGTTATCTGAGTTCTGATATTTCACCTAAGAAAATGTGCTTATGTTACAACGCGAACCTTTTTAATCTGCGAATATTCTTTTTCTTTTACATTCAGTCAGGAGGCTCGATGTAATTTTAAAGTGCTTCTCCTGCTGGTAAGATGAAAATCTGTCTTTCGAAATTTCTCGATTGTTTTTGTCACCTACATCAATTGAAACTTTGTGTTTGTAAACACCTCAGGTGCCAGCATTTCTTACGTGTCAATCGATTTTCTTTTTGTTTCCTAAATGTGATTATTTCGATGTCAGAATTGTCGTCTGTTTTGGAAATAATTGTGTTTCCCAATAGAGTTTGAGTACATTTGTGGAAGTTGCATATTTAGCGATTTCTCTCCAAAATAAGTTAATACAGCCAGCATTCAGTAAAATAGTTTTGAACTATCCATAAAGCCTGTCATGATTCCAAATTATAATAATACATCTCAAATCATGAGAGAAAGATAGAACGATAGATAGTGTAACAGATAGGAGAACCAGTCAAGGTTTGTGAATCTTTGTCTTCACGATTGTGTGGACGAGGTTGTTCATTCTTGCTAACGTCATTTGTGTTGGCTATTTTCTTTCCTGGTTTTCCTTGTAACTTAATTTGTCTGTTTCCATTAGTTGTAAAAAAAAAAATTTAATACAGTTCTTTTAATCGCTCACTGAGTAATTGTGATGGTATATTTTCTTTATTATTTTGTGGATTTTGTGCATATTTTATGTAGGTATAAATGGTATCACCCGTTGGTAGTAAATGTTATAGTAAATGAATATTTATTGTTGGTGTAGTTAGTGAATTATGGAGATAATTGAAATAGGTATGTGTACGTAAGTTGTAAGTATATAGCACATTTTATATGTTTATGCAGAAGTTTCTGTCTCCCACTATTGTATAAATGAAGTAACTATGTAGCTCACTAATTTTTCCGTGCTGGGAATGGTGCGAGAGATGGTGCTCGTGGTGATAGCGTTGTCCTTCACGGGTTGATTGACGTGTTGTGGGGATGTCAGTTTCTCAGCAAAACGCTAACACAGCGACTTCTCACTCTGGCAGCTGTGGTGAGTAACGATGAGTAACTTGAGTCAAGATGGATGAGTGAGATGAGTGGTCAATGTGGGTTCTTGTATTTGCTACCGTCGTCTTCACTCCTTGCGTCAGCGTGGTGATGTTGGTGGAGGCAGGGGGCGGTTGGAAAGAGCGGTGGTGGTCAGGTGGATGTTGCTGTGTACTCGTTATTCGTTTGTTATTCCTCACTCAATTCGTCCTTCTTATTGTATACTCGATTGTGTTTAATAGACTGTAGAAGTGATGGTTTGAAGGCGTCGGGTCGTCCGTTACTGCCACAAATTAAGATAATTGGTATCTTGACCCTATTATATGTAAATCTAGAGATTTGGTTTTAGTCATCGTGATATCTTGTTTAACTTCGTAGCTTCGTGTAGATCAGTTATGCATATATTATACTCTTGGACGAGCGGTAGTTATACGTGAGTAGGTTTGTAAGTAGATAATCTTAGTTCCAATTGTCATGCAATGACATGAGGGGCAAAGAGGAGTATGTGACTATGTATAATTTTATTAGTCTTGAAAAGATTAATTAGTCTCTCGCACACGGGTGAAGTATAGAGTCCTGCTGTTACCTCCCAGACTTGTCTCGCTATAACCCCTTCTCTCTCTCCCTCTCTGTACAACGTTTCGGTTCTATAGCTAGCCCCCTTATGCCTCTCTAACTCATGACTCCTCGTCTACGAGAGCTAGTGTCACGTGTAATGTACAGCCGTCCACACTGCCGCGAGGTACACCACAGAGCGGTGGCAACGCTGGGGAGACATAGTAAAGAAGCAAGTGAAACGCTTCGAAACCCTCCCCCCGATTGAAGCACAGGTGCGCGCTGTTGCTATGTTACCGAGGCAGCACACTATATTGCTAATCGTAAATGAACATATGGGGAATCGTTAGGTGTGTTAAGTAAATAGGCATGAATAACTTAGGATATGTGCAGAAGGTCAATAAGTAATTATTATATTACTGGATGTCAAGGTAACCATGGATGGTTTATCTGCATGGTGTAAAAATGCTGAATAGCAATATTATCTGTGATAATAAACACTTAAGACTGAATATTTGTATTGAATGACCTCTTACATCACTCGTAACTCGTACGATATGTGGATTATGCCTCCCATTCCCATCTCTCCCTCCCACCAGTGACTGCATCGAATGAAGTTCGAAAACTTGAGGTTCCGGGTTACCGTCTTGGCCAGCGTTGCCAACGTTCTGTGATGTACCTCGCGGCAGTGTGGACGGCTGTACATGTGGGACTTTCTAGAATCTTATGTGTGTGTGTGACAATTAAACATTTACAACCTCAGCCTTGCAACTGATCACGTGTGTGTGTGTGTGTGTGTGTGTGTGTGTGTGTGTGTGTGTGTGTAGCGTTTCCTGTGATAGTGCACGTGTGGCATTCCTTACAGAAATGCGGACATATTTCCTTTTCCACTGAAATCGCAAACACATTTCCATTGGTCAACTCTCGCTGACATTTCCTATTCCCACACCTTGACTGGTAATCAAATCTATTACACTATCTATCTATCTATGAGGAATAAAATGTTTATAAATTGTATATCTCAGCAGGGCAATGTAGTTTCTTTTTCCTAATAACATATATCTAATAATCAGTACCTAAAGAATTATCTTGTAAGCGATTTAATGCCTTGCTGATTGATTTTATCTTGGTAATTATGGGTAATGAGTGATTTTACCTTGGTAATTATGGGTAATGGATAATATTTTTGCAGTATGACGGATCGTTTGATAGATCCGTCATACTGCAAAAATATTCATTTTTTTTTATATATGATCAGGAATCTCAGGAGGCCATTTGAAGCTCTAGTTATACAAAAAAAAAAAAAAAATTAGGTTGTTTCGACGACTAATATGTGAAACTCATTGGGTTTACCCATCAAAATCCAGCCTACTCTCCCTGTGAATAGATTTCATTCTACGTGTTCCCTCGTTTAGCCCTGTTACTGTTTTTTTTTTTTTCCTTTCATTATTTTTTCTCCCTCAAAGGTGTCCTGAATTTTAGATAGACTTGGGAGTGTTTCCCACCTTTTTAAGAGTACATTTGTGGAAGATGCATATTTAACGTTATCGACCTTAATTATACGGTTTTTAACGATCACTCAAGAATAACAGTTTTGAAATACTCTTAAAGACAAAACAAAACTTGTACGATATTATCCGTAGTTACAACTTTATATGATAAAAAATGACACAAATTACCTTTTTCTTAATGAGAATTCTGTTACAATAACAAAACTTGAAACATTTTTTTTTTTTTTTATGCAGAAGTTGCTACTTCAAATGAAAATAAAAGTGCCAAATGACGCCCTTCCTAACACAAAAATCCAAACAATAACCAGACATTTAGTTCATTCAGTGTAACTACAACGTGTGGTTCTTTGTAGATATGTCTACGGACATGAGTAATAAAGTTATTGTTTTTTATTATTTATCTCGGTATCCCGATAGTGTTTATACTTTTTCGTAATATTTTTCAGATGTCAAAACCTGATAAATATTACTTATCACGAGATATCACAGTTCTGAGAGATTTCACGTAAAAGAACTCTGGCTCATTTTGTAACATGAAAATCCATTTTTTGCAAATATTGTTCTTTTATGGTCAATCTGGATGCTCTATGTAATTTTAAAGTGCTTATACTGCAGATAAAAATGACAACCTTTCTCATTCGAAATTTCTCGCATGTTTATGTGACCCCTAGAGCTCTCTTTACGTGTCAATGGATTTATTTTTGTTGCCTAAATGAGATTTTTTCACACAGATAAATCTTCTGAGTTTTGGATATAAATGTTTGTTTCCAATTCAAATTAGAGTACATTTATGAAAGTTGATATTCAGAGATTTCGGCCCAAAATAAGCTTGCATATCCATCATTCAATAAAATTGTTTCGAACTACCTCCAAAGCAGATGCAATCAGCCATGACTCGGCCCTGGTTTTTATCCTTGAAGTCATTGGTACGATGAATTAAAAAAAAAAAATATTTGAAAGTTATAAATCCAGTAAATCTCAAGATGTGTGATTTTACCATATTAATTTGGGATAATGATATCACACAAAACAGTTATACTTGGAAAACATTCAATTTCTTAAATTTTGATCATGAGATTCAAGATGCCACTTTTATTCCCTAGTTAAGTATACAAAAATAATATCCACTGTATCTCTAAATTTCGAAGTTGTTTGCTCACCTCTAATCAAAAGAAACTGTTTGGGCTGAAACCAATCAAATGTCAGCCTTTTATTTAACTCTGAATCGATTTCATGCATCGTGTTACCTCAAATAGCATTTTTAACTTTTTTTTTTTTTTTTTGACGGAATTTTCTCACCGCAATTGATTTCTGAATTTTGGATAATTGGGAGTGTTAGCCAGCTAATTTTGAGTACAGTTGGGGAAGTTGCATATTTTGTGCTTTCACCCTTAATTATAGAGATTTATGGATCACTCAAGTGTAATAGTTTTAACATTCCTAAAGCACACACACACAATAAAAACAAACAAAAATGACAATTTTTTTTAACACTTCATATGAAAAAAGGCACAAATGACCCTCGTCCTAATGTAAAAACCCAAACAATCTCTATACATTAATGAAACTCAGAGTTCCTTCAATGTTCATATTTTTTGTAACTCATGCGCTATATATCTACGAAGACGAGGAATCAATTTATAAATTGTAATTGATCATATATCTACGTTCTGCGATAATGTTTATACTTTCTCGTATAGATTTTTAGATGAGTCAAAAGCTCATCAACATTCCTTCTCACGAGGCATTTCCGTTTTGACATATTACCCAAGTAAATGTGGCTAATGGCGTAACACAAACCTTCATAATGTGCAAATATACTTCTTCACTACATTCAGGCAGAAGGCTCGATGTAGTTTTAAAGTGCTTCCACATCGGATAAAAGACAATGCTCATTTGACGTTTCTCCCTTTTTCCTGTGACACCCACGTTAATTCAAGCTTATTGTTCTTAAACACCTCAGATGCTAGCTCTCTTTTCGTGTCAATCGATTTCTTGTTATATAATACCTAAATATAATTTTTCCACCTCCAGAAACGTCTTTGAGTTTTTTAAATAATTTAGAGTGTTTTCGAATAAATTTCGAGTACATTTAGGATAGTTGCATATTTAGCTATATCGACAAAAAATAAGTTTATACAGCCGTCATTCCAGCAAAATAGTTTCTAACCACAACGATAGCTGATGGCATCATGGGTAACATGTTCACACTGGCCACTATTTTTATCCGCTAAGAAACTACTAAGATGAATAAAAGTTAAAATCCCGTTAATCTCATCATACCAGAACAAACACTTGAGGTCGACGCTCCTTCAACCTGATGTTTTTTTTTTATTCCCTTCATTAACAATGAAAGTGAGTGCATGAGGAACAAATTAATGTTTATAAATAGTATATACCAATCCAGCTGTTGTTTCTATTTCCTAATAGTTTATCTGATAATCAGTACCTATACAATTTTCTTGTAAACGATTTAATACCTTGAGTGATTTTTCCTTGGTAAATATGGTAATGATATCACATGAACCGTCATACTGCAAAAATTTTCAATCTTTTTATATTTGCTCAGGAGGTTCAAGAGGCCACTTTGAAGGCCTAGTTACACGAATAAAAATATTACCTGCTTTATCTCTAAATTTTTGTTTCCACAACTAATATACGAAGCTCATTGAGTTTACCAGTCAAATGCCAGCCTTCTTTCACTGTGAATAGATTTCTTTCTACGTGTTACCTTGTTTAGCCTTGTTGCTGATTTTTTTTTTTTTTTTCCGATCCGTAATTTTTTCTCCCTCAAATGTTTTCTGAAGTTTTGATGGAATTGGGAGTGTTTCCCACCTTTTTAGAGTTCATTTGTGGAGGATTCACATTTAATGTTTTCGTGCTCAATTATGCGGTTTTTAGGAACACTCAAAAATTGCATTTTTGAATCACTCCTAACGAGGATGCTTTAACCGTAACAAAACTTGTACGATTTTCTTATTCTGAAGTTACAACTTCAAATGGAAGTAAAAGATACAATGTAAAAGACGATTATAAATCGAAAATCTCCAGACGATATTAATACTGGTCAGTGTTATATCAACTTGCATCTTTTTATAGCAATCTGTATGACGATGAATAAAGTTACAAAGGGTGATTAATTATTTATCTCGGTATTACGATAGCGTTTATACTTTCTCATATTAATTTTTATGTAAGTCAAAAGCTCATCAATATTCCGTCTCAAGAGTTTTCAGAGTTCTGATATTTTGCTTAAGAAATTGTGGCTTAAGTTGGAACACGAACCTTCATAATGTGCAAACATTCTTTTTCTTTTACATTCAATCAGGAGGCTCGATGTAATTTTAATTTGCTTGTGCTGCAGATAAAAAAACGTTTCCCATTCGAAATATCTAGCTTGTTTCGGAGACCACCATTGCTCTCTTTAAGCCCCAGTCACACTGCAGGTACGATGAAACCAGTCCCCGAGCACGGAGGTCTCCGAGCGGTCGTGCCACCGATTGGTTGCCGTTGGTCGTCCAGTGTCCATCCAGCATCCGTCCAGTGGGCGGCCGAGCGGCGAGCATGGCCAGGTCAAGCCGGCCGGTCGTCGGCAGGCCGCCGTTTGTGCGTCCTGTCGCAGTTTAGACCGCTACTACTAGACCGACACCAGCCGCCAGCCAATGGTCTCGGTCCAGCCCACCATCTGTTGCCCGACCAATCGCCGGCTGGACGGCGGCCGGACTTCAAGCACCATCCCGGACAGGAGGCTTGTGGATGGCGGCCGCCACGGTCCAGTCGTCGCCTTGACGGAGTGCAGACGGCCACCACACAGAGCGGGTGGTAACTGACCTCCTTCCGGATGGCAACCACCACTTGAAAATCAGGTGTCGGGCCAGTCGCGGTCCGTAAGCCGGCCAGAAGCAGTCCAGCCGCCCACCGGGCGGCTTCCGTGCCGCGACATCGGTGGTTGTGGGGAGGTTTTTCATGTAGCACGAAACACCTCGTGACAATTATTTGGTCGCCATGGTGGCCTGCGGCTAGACCGAGACATATGAAGACCGGTCGTAAACCTCGCCAAAACCACCCACAACTTGCAGGTCGCTGGTGGTTTGCGATAAGTCGTACCTGCAGTGTGACTGGGGCCTTACGTATCAACCGATTTTTTATGTTTTCTTAATATGATTTTTTCAGTCAGAAATGTCTACTGAGTGTTGGAAATATCTGGGTGCGTTTCCAAATCAATTTCTAGTACATTTGCGGAAGTTGCATATTTTGCGATTTTGCCCAAAAATAGGTTTATACAGATATCACTCCAGCGGATGCTCTCAGCAGTAACTTTCACAATTGCCATTCCTTTATATCCTTGAAGTTACTACTAAAAACAGAAAAAAATAAAATCATCGAAAATAACTCCAGTTAATCTCGACACAACAGTTTAGGTCAACAGCCCCTACAAGATTTTTTCTGATCCCATCATGAACCAAGTAATGTTTTGAAATTGTATATCTTTATTATGTATATATACCTAGTATTCAGTACTTAAGCAACTTTCTTTTAAACGATTTTTTGCCTTTCGTAGTTTTATCTCTAAATTTCTAGGCTGTTTACACGTCTCTAATCAAACGAAACTCTTTGTAGCTTAGGGATCGCAGGGTCTGCCCGTCGGCAGAGCAGAGAAACTCTGACCCTTTGTGCAGCGAACTGTGCAGCGCTCGGGCCGGTCTTGTGATGCGCCCGTGAGCTTCCAGCCTCGGGCTTGCCCCCTTCCCGACTCCCAGCAGGCCAAGCACGCGAGGCCTACTCGTGACAGTACGCCTCACCTTGAAGTCAGCCCGTGACAACAATGGCCACAGACATGTCGGCAGAAGGTAACCGCCTCGAAAATTCGTCGCGAGGGCCACGGCGACTACATTGCTCTGCATATAGTAATCCGAGCGAGAACTTTCTTTACCTGTGAATAGATTATTTTAATCATACGTAACTCATTTAGACCTGTTAGTTATTTATTCCCAGGCGGAATTTTATCATCCTCAGATATTGTTTCTGAATTTCAGGCAATTGGGATTGTTTCCGAGCTAATTTAGAGTTAATTTTTGGAAGTTGCATATTTAGTGTTTTCGCCCTCAGTTCTGCGGTGTTTAGCATTTAGTATAATAGTTCTGAATTACCTTTAAAGTGGATGTTTTTACTGTAACAAAAGTTGTACCATTTTGTTTTTCCTGAAGTTACCTCTACAAATGAAAATGAGTCTCAAATGACCATCAGTCTAAAGTAAAATTACAATCTCGACGATTTCCTCAACAGGCATTTTTTTTGTAGTTATGTCAACGGAATAATAAAGTAATAAATGGTAATTAAGCATATATCTCGTTATTGCGGTAGTTTATACCTTCATATTATTTTTTTGTAGGTCTAAATCTCACAAATATTCCCTTACGAGATATTACAGTTCTGAGAGATTTTACCTAATGAAATATCTTACGTTAGAACACGAGCCTTCATATTGTGCAAATATTATTTTTCTTTTATGTTCAGTCTGGAGGCTATGTAATTTTAAGGAGCTTTTACTAAGGGTAAAAATGACCTCCTTTCTCATTCAAAATTTCTCCCTTGTTTCTGTGACCCCCACAACTCTCTTTATGTGTTAATGGATTCCCTCAGAAAAGTCTTCTGAGTTTTGGAAGTTTGTGTTTCCGAAGCAGATGCTATCAGCCGTGACTAGGCTGTGGTTCTTATCCTTGAAGTCACCTCTAAGATGAATTAAAACAAAAACAAAAACAAAAAAATCATTGAAAACTAAAAATCCAATAAATCTCAAGATGACAGAGACAACAGTTCAGGTCGACGCTCCAGTAAAATGATTGTTTTTAGACCCATCTTTTACAGTAAAACTGCGTATAAAAGGAACCGACAAATGTGTAGAAATTGTATATCTCAGTTCGGCTGTGTATTTAACTTTCCCTACTAATACATATCTGATCATCAATACTTAAACAATTTTCTTGGAAACTATTACCTTTCGGAGTGATTTTACCTTGTTAATTTGGGATAATGATATCACACGAACAGCCATACGTGGCAAATATTCCATTTTTAAAATTTTGATAAGGACATTCAATACCACTTTAAAGGCCTAATTATGCAGGATAATATAATATCGGTTCTCTCTCTAAATTTCCAAGTTGTTTACACGGGTCTACCCAAAAAAAGCTGTTTGGCCTGAAACCAGTCAAATGCGTCTTTTTTACCTGTGAATTGATTTCTTGCTTCTTGTTGCCTTATTTAGCATTTTTACCTTTTCTTTTGAGACGGAATTTCCTGACTTTCAGAATTGATTTCTGATTATTGGCAGGGGGATGAATATAGTTTTGAATGACGAGTTGCTTGAGGAGGTAGTTTTAAATATCTAGGGTCACATGTTGCTGTGGATGGAAGAATAGATGCAGAAGTGAAGTTTAGAATAAATGAAATGTGTATCGTTCGCTCGGAATGGATGTAAAGAGAAGGCTGTATGAGGGTGTTGTGGTACCGACTGCGTTATATGGGGCTGAAACATGGAATATGGGTGTAGCAGGAAAAGTTTGAATGTAATGGAGATGAGGTGTCTGAGGAGTATGTGTGGAGTGACGCCTATGGATCGAGTGCGAAATGATGAAGTACGAAGAACTGGAGTTGTTCGGGAGATGGCTGGTAGAGTTGAGCAGAGGGTGTTGCGATGGTTTGGGCAGATGGAGAGAATGGATAATGAGCGATTGGTGAAAAAGATAACTAGATCTGATGTGAGAGGTGTAAGGCTGAGAGAAAGACCACGAATAGGATGGATGGACAGTGTGAAGAGAGCGCTGGATGCGAAAGGGATATGTTGAGCAAGGAAGAGTGGCTGTGCATGACAAATAAATGGAGAAATTGTGTGAATAAGTGATGATGCAGCCCTGAGGGGATATTCTCCCGCATTTGGTCTGATCAGCTTTCAGTTCAGGTGCTGGTAAGGGGATGGGTCTGTTATGATGTGGCAGGGGTAAACCAGCTCTGCTGTCAGGCCCTGCTGCGGATGTCACTGATTGCATTGTGCGGTGTGGTGCATTGAGGATCTGTCAATTCTCCCCTTTGGTGCTAAGATGCGAATGAATGTGTTTGAATGGATAAGTAAATGGGGAGTGTGTCGTCCTATCTCAGCTACCCCCCTTTCCTTTGGGGGAAGAAACCTAGGTATATAGATAGATACATAGGATACAGCTGGAAGTGTTATCCAGCTAATTTTAAGCATATTTGGGGAACTTGCATATATATTTTTTTTTAACCCTCAATGACGCAGATTTTACGATCACTGGTGTATTAATTTTAACTTATTCCTAAACAAGATGTAACAATTTTTTTTTCTTAATCTTAAATTAACACTGCAAATGAAGATGACATAAATGACCCTCGTCCTAATGTAAAAATCCAAACAATCAGTATAAATTAATAGAGCTCATTCAGTGTTCCTTCAACCTGCCTTTTTTTTTGTGTGTGTGTAACTGTCATGCACTATATATCTATGAAGAAGAGGAATCAATTTATAAATGGTAATTGATTATGTATTCCCGTACTGCGATAATGTTTATACTTTCTCGTATAAACTATTTGGTAAGAGTCAAAAGCTCATCAACATTCCTTCTCACGAAGCATTTCCGTTTTGACAGATTTTACCCAAGTAAATATGGCTTATGGCGGAACACAAACTTTCATATTGTGCAAATATACTTCTTCACTACATTCAGGCAGAAGGCTCGATGTAGTTTTCAAGTGCTTCCACTTCACGTAAACGATAATGCACATTTGACGTTTCTCGCTTGTTTCTGTTACACCCAGATCAATTCAAGCTTATTGTTCTTAAACACTTCACATGCCAGCTCTCTTTCCTGTCAATCGATTTCTTATATGATACCTAAATGCCATTTTTTCACCTCCAGAAACGACTTCTGTTATGGAAATAATTAGGAGTATTTTGCAAACAATTTCGTGTAGATTTGTGAAAGATGCATATTTAGCGACATCGACAAAAAATAAGTTTATACAGCCATCACTCCAGTAAAATGCTGATGGTATCGAGTATAACAAGTTCACACTTGCCACTAGTTTTTATCCGTGAAGGCCCTGCTAAGATTTAAAAAAAAAAAAAAAAAAAAAAAAAAAGCATCGGAAATTAAAAATCCCGTCAATCTCATCATGCCAGATACAACACTTCAGGTCGACGCTCCGGCAACCTTTTTTTTTTTTTTTTTTATTCCTATCATGATCATGAAACTGAATGCATGAGGAACAAAGATATGTTTAAAAATTGTATATCTCAGTACGTCTATGAAGTTTATTTTTCGTAATAATATATATTTTATAATCTGTGCCTATACTATTTTCTTGTGAAAGATTTAATGCCTTGCGGAGTGATTTTACGTTGATTGATATGGGTAATGATATCACAAGAACCGTCATACTGCGAAAATAATAAATTTTTCACTTATTATCTGGGGGTTTAAGAGGCCACTGAAGCCCTAGTTGTACAATTTAAAATATCTGTTTTCTCTAAATTTTTTGGTTGTTTCGACAACCAATATTTGAAACTCACTGGGTTTACCTTTCAAATGCCACCCTTCTTTCTGTCAATATATTTCTTTCTACGTTTTATCTCGTTTATCCTTGTTACTGATTTTTTTTTTTCCAATTCGTAATTTTTTCTCCCTCTAATGTTTCCTGAATTGGGAGTGTTTGCCACCTTTTTTAGAGAACATGTGAAAGATTCCTATTTAATCTTCTCACACTGAATTATGCAGTTTTTACGATCACTCAAGAAAAAAAGTTTTTAATCACTCCTAGAGACCATGCTTTTACGTAACAACACATGTAAGATATTTTTATTCTGAAGTTTCAACTTCAAATGATGATAAAAGACACAAATGACCTTTTTCCTAACGTAAAAATCCAAACAATCTGCAGACGACATTTGTACAGTTCATTCGGTGCATTTTTTTTTATAGCAATCTCTTTGGAGATGAGGAATAAAGTTACAAATGGTAATTATATATCTCGGTATTGTGATAGCGTTCATACTTTCTCGTATTGATCAAAAACTCGAGGTATCTGAGTTCTGATACTACACCTAAGAAAATTTGGCTTATGTTGGAACAGGAACCTTCATTATGTGCAACCATTCCTTTTCTTTTACATTCAGTCAAGAGGCTCGATGTAATTTTAAAGTGCTTCGGCTAGTAAAATGAAAACCTGTCTCATTCGATATTTGTCGATTGTTTGTTTCACCCACATCAAGTGAAACAGTGTTTGTAAACACCTGAGGTGTTTCTTTGTGTCAATCGATGTAAACACCTCAGGTGTTTCTTTACGTGTCAATCGATTGTTTTTATTTTGTTTCCAATATGTGATTATTTCGACGTCAGAATTATCTTCTGAGATTTGGAAATTATTGGGTGTGTTTCCCAATCAAGTTTGAGTACATTTGTTGAAGTTACATATTTAGCGATTTCTCTCCAAAATAACTTTATACAGCCAGCACTCAGTAAAATAGTGTTGAACTACCCATAAAGCCTATCAGGACTCAAAATTATAATAATATATCTCATAGCATGATGGATAGATAGATAGATAGTGTAATAGATCGGAGCACCAAAGTCTGGGAATCTTTGTCTTCACGATTGTTTGGAAGATGTTGTTCATTCTTGCTAACGTCATTTGTGTTGGCCATTTTTTTTTTTCATGGTTTTCCTTGTAACTTAATTTGTTTGTTTCCACTCGGTCGCTTTAATAAATAAATATTTAATACAGCTCATTTAATGGCTCACCATGTAACTGAGTATATTTTCTTTATAACTTTGTGGATGTAATAATGTATAGTTGTATGTATGAAACACGCTTTTTATGTAGGTATAAATGGTAACACCCGTTGGTAGTAAATGCATGCTATAGTAAATGAATGAATATATAGTTTAGTATAAGTATTTAGTGACTGAATTATGCAGATAATTGAAATAAGTATGTGTACGTAAGTTGTAACTATATATCACATTTTATATGTTTATGCAGAAGTTATTGTCTACGACTGTGTATTGTATAAATGAAGTAACTATGTAGCTCACTAATTATTTCGTGTTGGTAATGATGAGTGGTGGTGCACGTGGTGATAGCGTTGTTCTTCACGGGTTGATTGACGTGTTATGGGGGTGTCGTCAGCTTCTTAGCAAAACACTAACACAGCGACTTTTCAGTCTTGCAGCTGTGGTGAGTAACGATGAGTAACTTGAGTCAAGATGAATGACTGAGATATGTGGTCAATGTGGGTTCTGGTATTTGCTGCCGTCGCCTTGACCTCTTCACTCCTTGCTTTAGCGTGGTGATGTTGGTGGAGGTAAGGGACTGTTGGAGAGAGCGGTGGGGGTCATGTGGATGTTGCTGTGTACTCGCTTTTCGTTTGGTATTCCTCACTCAACTCGTCCTTCTTATTGTATACTCGATTGTGTTTAATTGATTGTAGAAGTAATGGTTTGAAGGCGTCGGGTCGTCCGTTACTGTCACCAAGATATTTGGACTTAACCCTATAATCTAGAGATTTGGTTTTAGTTTTCGTGTTATCTTGTTTAACTTCGTAGCTTCTTGTGGATCAATTATGCATATATTATACACATAGACGAGCGGTAGTTATACGTGAGTAGGTTTGTAAGTAATCTTAATTCCAATTGTCATGCAATGAAAGGAGGGGTAAAGAGAAGTTTGGGACAATGTATAATTTTATTAGTCTTGTAAAGATTACAGTCACACGAGTGAAGTACTGAGTCCTGCTGTTACCTCCCAGACTTGTCTCGCTAGACCCCTCCTTTCTCTCCCTCTCTGTACAACCTTTCGGTTCTATAGCTAGCGTCCCTCTGCCTCTGTAACTCTTCCATCCTACTTTACGAGGGCTAGTGTCACGTGTAATGTACACCCACGAGCAAAATTTCGCCGACAGTCCCTGCCAGGCATATATTTCTGAACATAGCCCATTGAGGGAGCAGCGCTCGTCCACCAGAGTAAGGGAGAAAGGAGGAGACGGAGAGGGGGAGTGGGTGGGGGAAGGAGGCAACGAGACGGGAGGGAGAGGGAGGTAACAAGACAGGGGAGGAGAGAGAGCCTGTGGCGATGGTTGGTGACACATATCGGTTCTTTTATATTATTATTATTATTATTATTATTATTATTATTATTATTATTATCATTAATACTACTACTACTACTACTACTACTAATAATAATAATAATAATATTATTATTATTATTATTATTATTATTATTATTATCATTAATAATAATAATAATAATAATAATAATAATAATAATAATATTATTATTATTATTATTATTATTATTATTATGTGTGAGATAAATATAAGAAAGAAGGACGTAATCCTGCGTTAATGCAGGCGTGTGTGTGTGTGTGTGTGTGTGTGTGTGTGTGTGAGTGTGTAAATTCTTATAAATTTGTTTCATTATTTATCCTCTGTCATCCCACTATAAATATCCGTCGGCAAAACATTTCCAGTGTTTTTCTGGTAATTATTCATCTCGAACTTAGGGTCTAGGGTAGTGTGTAATAATAATAATGAAAAAAAAAAAAATTATATGAGCGATTAAGACTTCCTTTCCCTTAAGACAGATTGACATGGGAAATCATAATTATAAGATCAGTCTCTGTAACTATCATTCCTATCGAGCATTACAAAACTAAGGCAAAGAAGTATACATTTGACAGTAAACATGTATTATATAATAGAGAACAGAGTAATACCATACAAACAACATACCGCTTTTGCACTTTGAGAATACGTCGGACGCATTATCAATGGCTAGTGATACGCTGACGTGAGCAACTATCTAAACCCTCCCACCACCGGCCACCCTCCCTCCCACTCACAGTTACCAGACGTGTGGTGCCTGGTATATATATATATATATATATATATATATATATATATATATATATATATATATATATATATATATATATATATGTACAGTCTCGGCCAGGTGTAAGTATCCAGCCTCTCCCAGCTAAATCCGGCATGTGGCAGCGTCGCATCCATGGTTTCGAAAGGTGAAGCAGGGAGAGACATATCAACCTGAGTCGAATCAGTTACTTGAGCTATAGCTAGCGAGACGATAATGGAAGGTGGTGTTTTTCATTGTTACATTATTGTTCCAAAATACTGGTATAATTTCATTGTCAGCTTTACAATATTTAAAAGCACCATATTTATGTGCTTTACACGTCATGCCATCTTTGTAGCAGATGGAATCATGTAAAATGCATCGTGTTCAGGCGCATCATTTACTATATTTTGTCTGTAAGTTCCCATATTGTAGAGCCTCGACGAATGTCGGTCAAAGCGATAACACTGATTGGTAATGGTTCCTTTAATGAACTCCTGTCGCGTTATCAGTTAATTCCCTTAATACAAACACCTGTGTGTGATTCTCTCTCTCTCTCTCTCTCTCTCTCTCTCTCTCTCTGTCTCTCTCTCAACCGCACCTTCACTCAGTTTATCTCGTCCACCTCCACCCACCCATCCCAGCATCATACTGATTTTCCATGTAGCAGTTCACGGGAATGTGAACTTCTCTCCACACTTGCCAATAAAATATATGTTGTTAAAAGTATGTCATAACGTTGCCATATCATAGTGATAGAAAAAAACATCCATTTCATACTAGAGCCCACAACGTTTTACTCACCGTATATGAGGCCTCGTTTGCTTACGGAATAAAGAGAAACTCCGAAAGAAAGCAACATGATTTGTTATTAGCAAGTGAGTGATGCATATATATATTATTTATTACAATTATCTACCCTTCACCTTCAACTCCTACAAACACTGGAGCCCTAACAGTAAACCGGAACTCAGTAATGGGTCCACCCTCCACCGCTGGCAATGTCTTCGCGCACTGTCTGGAACGGACGCCACGATTTTTTGGGTTGTTCCGATATGCTTCCCATTCTGCATTCGTGTGACAGCAGCTGGTTTGACCTCCGTTCGTGTTGTGGAACCCAGGAATTCACTATGTTCGCCCAGATGTTCTCTATTGGGTTCAGATCACAACCCTTACTTGGCCATTCAAGGAGGTCTACATCGCGTTGATCTTCAAACCACCGTTTAACAATTCGCGCGGTGTGGACTGGGCAGTTATCCTGTTGAAGCAACATACCATATTAGTTTTTTTCTTTGTAGCAGTTATCAATAGACATATAGAATAGATATATATTAAGATGCAATGTTAGTTAGAAACAGTGATTAATGGATAATGAAGATGTAAAAGTAGAATGAAACGACGTCTCTTAGACATTACTATTATTATTGATATTTACGTATGAACGCATGATAACGGAGTTGCAGCTGCTTACATTTATGTATGGTAGTTGCATGTTCCGGATTATAGATACTGATTTATATATTAGAGCAAGAAACCACCAAATGAAACAGGACATAAGAGGGCATTCTAAATGAGGAAAAAAAAAATATTTTCCATTACAATTGAATATGGATAAAGTAATTATTAACACATGCACTCATTTTACAAACTTATTGCATACTTTATCGCCTCAGTCCGCAGAAAAGAGTACGAATAAAAGTAATTATAAAGTAACAGGAACAAAACACGTCACCAAAGTGTCGCACACTCTTAACGCAGTTTATGGACACCCAACCCTGTGTCCCATATTCAGAAAAGGTGCTTCATACACACAGGGTCCTATAACATAACAACGTAAACAAAATTCATTCACCTACCTGCATGAAGATAATCCGCTCAGGATAGGGGAGAGCCATTGCCCGAACAGATGGCAACATCACCTCTTCCAAAATCTCGAGATACTGGTCAGCAGTAAATCACCCATGAATTTCTGTCAGCTCGCCTAGGCCGTAGAGATGTAGCCAGCCCCACACATTGCAGGTCACATGGCCACTCCGTTGTGATTCGAAAATATTTTGGCGGGAATACCTAGAATATAGTGAATTGTTATACACTGATATTCATTATAAATGGTTAATGTCAATGAAAGGAAAACCCCCTTAGTCCTAAAAAGTATTTGTAGGGCGAGTAGGTGACAGATGTGGGACGTAAGCAGAAAGGGAACAGAGTGGAAAAAAATCAGTTACAGAATACGAGATAATGGTTTGATTAACATAACTATGAGAACATTAAGACATGCAAAACATTTATAGGCCTACCTGGTGTTGTTCAACCGCCAACATCGTAAACGTCCGCGGGTGTTGCTGGCAAAGGTTTTCTCGTCAGAGAAGACGACTCTACCCAAGTATGAAAGATCCTCTTGCACAAAGGTCTCAGCAAATCGTAGCCGACCCTCTCGGGGCCTCTCCTCTAACTTCTTCACAGCTGGGGACCGATGATGATACCCGCGTTCGTGTAGCCTGCGTCTGACAGTTCTAGCCGACACATCAAACTGCAGCCGATCACGAATTAATACAGCGTGTGTGATGGGATTACGCCTTGCCTCTTCCACTATTTCTGTCTTGTTCCTCTGTTGTTTTTCGTGGTCCTCTTTTCGGATGTTCAAGTAGGCTGCCACTTTCTTCCCATCTGTTCAACCACATCCTCACTGTTTTTCGTGTTGTTCCAAGCTCGTGAGCTATGGCAGAAATAGACATGCCTGCGTCTCGCATACCGACTATACGGCCCCGACGTGCTACTCTCTCATGGGATGTGTTCATGACGAAGAGGGGAACAGTCTGATCCACAACGTGCATCATAGTCACCTCATCAGTTCGTATGAGGCGAGTAGGCTAGGAGCGCAGTTGGTAGCACTTCCGACTGGCGACCTGGTGGTGATGCGTTCGAATCCCGGTACCGCTGTGTTGTCTGGATCTATGGGTAGTGCCCATCCGTAATCCATAGTAGGGCTACATGGCCTCTGATGCCAACCTCGGTGGAATTCATTTCCATGTCATCTGTTCGTGTTGGAATGATGGACACACACACACACACACACACACACACACACACACACACACACACACAGGTGTTTGTATTAAGAGAATTAACTGATAACGCGACGGGAGTTCATTAAAGGAACCATTACCAGTGTTATCGCTTTGACCGACATTCGTCGAGGCTCTACAATATGGGAACTTACAGACAAAATATAGTAAATGATGCGCCTGAACACGATGCATTTTACATGATTCCATCTGCTACAAAGATGGCATGACGTGTAAAGCACATATGGTGCTTTTAAATATTGTAAAGCTGACAATGAAATTATACCAGTATTTTGGAACAATAATGTAACAATGAGAAACACCACCTTCCATTATCGTCTCGCTAGCTATAGCTCAAGTATATATATATGTAAGATTGACACGTGAAGAAAGCTGGCACCTGAGGTGTTTATAAACACTATTTCAATTGACGTGGGTGACACTGAAACAATCTAGAAATTTTGAATGAAACCTCTTTTCATTTTTAGCTGCAGTAGAACCACTTTAAAATTACATCGAGCCTTCTGATTGAATATAAAACACAAAGAATAATTGCACATTATTAAGCCTCGTGTTCCAATATACGCAACATTTCATTCGGTAAAATCTTTCAGAACTGTAATATATCGTAATAGGATTGCTGATAAACATTTGACACAAAAGATTAATACTAGAAGGTACAAACTATTGCAATTCCGAGATATGTACTTTATTACCATTTATAACTATATTATTCCGTAGACATAGCTCCAAAAAAAAAAAAAAAATGCAGGCAGAGGAAATTATTTACAGATTGTAATTTCACGTTATTAAAATGGTCATTCGTGACACATTTTCATTTGTAGAGGTAACTTCAGGAAAAACAAAATGGTTGAAGTTTTGTTACAGTGAAAGCATCAGCTTTATGAGTAATTAAAAATATTTTACCTAAGTTATGCTTAACGCCGCTGGGAAACAATCCCAATTACCTGAAATTTAGAAACCATATCTGAGGATGATAAAATTCCTCCCCGGAAGAAAAATATGTAATAAAGCTAAATGAGTTAAGACGTACGATTAAATCGATTCAGAGGTAAAGAAAGTTCTCACTCCGATTATTTATGCAGAGCGATGTCCTCTCCCTGGCCCTCGGGAGGAAATTCAAGGCAGTTACCTTCTGCCGACATGTCTAGACCACTTTTTTCGCGGGCTGATTTCGAGGTGAGGCGTTCTGTCAAGAGTGGGCCTAGCGTGCTCCACTGACACAGTGCCTGGCCTGTGGGAGGCGGGAAGGGGGGAGAGCCCGAGGCCAGAAGCTCACAGGCACACCCCAAGACCGGCCCGATCGTTTTGGTGTTCGTCGCACCTAAGGGCAGAGTTCCTCTGCTCTGGTGGCGGACCGACCCCTTGATCCCTACGCTCCAAAGAGTTTCGTTTGATTAGACACGTAAACAACCTGAAAATATAGGGATAAAATTGATACTGTTATAATGAAGCATTTAAAGTGGCATTTTGGCCTCCTGATCAAATTTTAAGTGGAATAATTTCACACTACTACGGTTAGAGTGATCATTATCCATATTTACACATTTACCAAGGTAAAATCACTTTGCTTACAAGAAAATTGTAGAGGAAATTCAGTTATTTATTATAAGGGAAAAAATACTACATACCCGTACTGAGATAAACAATTTATAAACATTATTCCTTATTCACTCAGTTTCATTGATCATGATTATAATAAAAAATTATCAGGTTGCACGAGCGTCGTCCTGGTGTTGTGTCTTTCATGATGAGATTAACGGAATTTTTAATTTCCGATGACTTTTTTTTTTTTTTTTATCCTAGCCGTGTCTTCACGGATAAGAAGTAGTGGCAAGTAGTGGCTGATACTATCAGCTTTGGTTGTAGTTCGAAACTCTTCTGTATAGATTCATTTTGGGTAAATATGCAACTTTCACATATGTAACCGAAATTGATTGCAAAACACTCACAGTTATTTCCAAAACTCATGAAACGTTTCTGAAGGTGAAAAAAATTACAAATTTTAATCACAAAAAGGAAATTGAAAAACACGAAAAGAGAAATGGCATCTGATCTTTTCAAGAACAATATGAGCATTGTTTTGATCTGCAGTAGAAGCACTTTAAAATTACGTCGAAAATTCTGCCTGAATGTAGAAAAGAAGTATATTTGCACATTATGAAGGTTCTTGTTCCGCCACAAGCCAAATTTTCTTGGATAAAATCTATCAGAACGGAAATGCCGCGTGAGAAGGAATGTTGATGAGCTTTTGACTCTTACCTAAAAATTTATGCGAGAAGTTTTAACATCATCGGAGTATGGAGATATATAATCAATGAGCATTTATAAATTGATTCCTCTTCGTCGTCGATATGACTTACAAAAAACATGCAGGTTGAAGAAACACAATGAGCTCCATTAATGTTTAGAGATTGGGTCATTTGTGATTTTCTCATTTGTATTGTTAACTTAATATTAAAAAACAGGGCATTTTTTTTTTTTTTACGGTTTAAGCATCGGTTTTAGGGGTTAAAATTATTACACTTCAATGATCCTAAAATCTGCAAAATTTAAAGTGAAAATAAAATATATGCAAGTTCCTCAAATGCACTCAGAGTAAGCTAGCTAACACCCAATTGTATCCAAAATTCGTCAAAAAAAAAATAGTGCTAAATGAGGTAACATGAAGCATGCAATCGATTTATAGGTAAAGAAGGCGGGCATTTGTGGAGTTTCATTCCAAAGAGTTTCGTGTAAACAACTTGGAAATTTAGAGGCATAACTGGTATTATTTTTGTCTGTATAATTAGGATTTTAATGTGGTATCGAAATTCCTTAGAATTTAAAAAGTGGAATATTTCCCAGTATGACTTCGTGTGATATACAAATTAACAAGGTAAAATCACTCCGAAAGGCAATAAATCGTTTCCAAGAAAATTAAGTATTGATAATTAGATATGTATTGGTACTGAGATATACAAATTACACAAATTTTTTGGTTCCTCATGTATGAAGTTTTATTGTTCAAGGTGGGTCTAAAAACAATCGCTTTTCTGGAGCGTCGACCTGAACTGTTGTGTCTGTGCCTTGAGATTTACTCAATTTTTAATTTTCATTTTTTTTTTTTTTTAATTCAAGCGGTACACTTCAAGGATAAAAAGCAGAGCCTAGTCACGTCTGATAGCATCTGCTCTAGAAATAGTTCGAAAAAATTTTACTGGGAGATGGCTGTACAAACTTATTTTTGGCCGAAATATTTAGATAAGTAACTTTCATTTATGTACTCAAATTGAAATAGGAGAAATACATTTCCAGAACTAAGAAGACTTTTCTGAGGATGAAAAAATCTCATTTAGGCAACAAAAACAAATCCATTATCACGTAAAGAGAGCTGTAGGAGTTCCCGAAACAATCGATAAATTTCGAATGACAAAGGTTTTCATTTCTATCTGCAGTATAAGCACTTTAAAGTTACATCGAGCCTCCAGAATGAACATAAAAGAAAATTAATATTTGCTCAACATTAAGCTCGTGTTCCAACACAAGACACATTTCATTAGGAAAATCTGTCTGAACCGTAATATCTCGTAAGAGGAATATTTGTGAGGTTCTGACTTACAAAAAATTAATACGAGAAGGTATAAACTATCGCAATACCGAGATAACTACTTAATTACCATTAATAACTTTATTCGTGCACATAGATTTAAAATAAAATGCAGGTTGAGGAAATCGTTTTGAGACTAATTTTACGTTAGATTGATGGTCATTTGACACTCATTTTAATTTTTAGAGGTAACTCAAGGAAAAACAAAATGGTACAACTTTTGTTACAGTAAAAACATCCACTTTAATAATAATTTAAAACTATTATACTTTACGCCAAACACCGCAGAACTGAGGGCGAGAACACTAAATATGCATCTTCTACAAATGAATTCTAAATTAGCTCAATTGCCTGAAATTCGGAAACCATATCTGAGGATGATAAAATTTCGCTTGGGAATAAATAACTGTAACAAGACTAAATGAGTTAACACCAACGATTAAATCGATTCACAGGTAAAGAAAGTTCTCGCTCGGATCACTATATGCAGAGCAATGAAGTCGCCTTCGTCCTAGCGACGATTATCGAGGGTTACCTTCTGCCCACATGTCTGAGGCCATTTTTATCGTGGGCTCACTTCAATGTGAGACGCACTGTCACGTGCTTGGCCTGCTGGGAGGCGGGAAAAGGGGCAAGCCCAGGACCGGACCGAGCAATGCACCTTTCGATGCACATAGGGGCAGAGTTTCTCTGCTCTGCCGACGGGCAGACCCTGCGATCCCTACGTTACAAAGTTTCGTTTGATTAGAGACATGTAAACAGCCTGGAAATTTAGCGGCAAACTCCGAAAAAACTCCGTTTAAAAGAAAGTTGCTTAAGTACTGATTACTGGGTGTACATAATAAGGAAAAAGTAATTACATAGCCGCAATGAGATATACAATTTCAAAACATTACTTGGTTCATGATGGAATTAAAGTAAATGATGTTGCAGGGGATGTTGACCTAAACTTTTGTGTCTGTTGCATTGAGATTAACTCTAGTTATTATTTTCGATGATTTTATTATTTTCTGTTTCTTATCCGTAACTTCAAGGATAGAAAGGAGTGTCAATTGTGAATGTTATTGCTGAGAGCATCCACTGGGGAGATATCCTTTATAAACCTATTTGAGGGTAAAATCACTTAATAAGGAATATCCCAAAATTAATTGAAAATTGATTTCGAAACGCACCCAATTATTTCCAACACTCAGTAGACATCTCTGATGGTGATAAAATCATATTTAGGAAACATATAAGAGGAAATCAGTTGATGAGTTAAGAGAGCAATGATGGTCTCCGAAACAAGCTAGATATTTCCAGTGAGAAACGTTTTCCTTTTTATCTGCAGTAGAAGCAATTTAATATTACATCGAGACTCCTGATTAAATGTAAAGGCAGATTTAGCAAGTGACCTGGCATGAGAGGTCCAGCTGAGGGCACTGTTAAGTGAGACGCCAAGAATTTCAATACTTTTGGAGATGGGAATATTAGCAGCACTGAAGGTAATGTACGAATGTGGCAATATCTGTCTGTATAAGAGACAAGGTTTTGTCCCCATTCACTGATCGTAGATAGATCTTGATTTATGGAGATGGATGTACTTTGTAAATGGGTGTCTGAGTGTGAATGAACTATGTAGAGATGAGTCATCTGCATATGAGTGAATGGAATTGTAGGTGACAGATAAGAGATCATTAATATGACCCAGAAATAAGGTTGGCACCAGAACTGATCCCTGCGGCACGCCGTCGTTGAGTGGAAATTGGAATATACATCATCTACTTTTACTCTTATTTTCCTGTCACTAAGATATGAAGAAATCCATAGCAAAGGAGTTTGGACAGCAGGGAACGGTGCCATACTCTGTCGAAAGCTTTAGAAATATCAAGAGCTACTGCATTAGTTTCTCCATGTGGAGATTGAGTATGTCAATGGTGGATCTTTCGTGGCAAAAACCATATTGTCTATCACTAATTAAGATGTTGGATTCAAGATGTTTAACAATGTGCTTATTAATTAATGTTTCAAATACCTTACCCAAGAGAAGATGTGACAGCTTTTACCGTAACAAAACTTGTAAAATATTTTTATCCTGAAGTTAAAACTTAATATGATAAAAAATGACACAAATGACCTTTTCTTAGCGAAAATTCTGTTACCGAAACAAATCTTAATTTTTTTAAAATCCTGTAGTACGCCTTCAAATGAGAATAAAAGTGCCAAATGACCCCCTTCCTAACGCAAAAATCCAAAAACTAACCAGTCATTAATTTAATTCAATCAGTGTTGCCACAACATGTAGTTCTTTGTCTACGGACATGAGTAATAATGTTGTTAATGGTTTTTAATAATTTATCTCGGTATTTAGATAGTGTTTTTCACCCTCAGGAAAGCCTTCTGAGTTTTGGAAATGTGTTTCCGATTCAAATTTGAGTATATTCAAGAAAGTTGCATATTTAGAGATTTCGGCCAAAAATAAGTTTGCATAGCCATAGCTCAATAAAATTGTTTCGAACTACCTCCAAAGAAGATGCTATCAGGCGTGACTAGGCTCTGGTTTTTATCCTTGAAGTCTTTGATGAGATTTTGGGATAATGATATCACACAATAAAGTTATACTTTGGAAAATATTCAATTTTTTTTAAATTTTGATCAGGAGATTCAAGATGCCACTTTGAAGCCATAGTTATACAGACAAAAATAATATCCGTTATATCTCTAAATTTCAAAGTTGTTTACACGTCTCTAATCAAAAGAGAATGTTCGGGCTGAAACCCATCAAATGCAAGCCTTTTTCTACCTGTGAATCGATTTCATGCGTTATGTTACATCATTAAGAATGTTTAACTTTTTATTTTTTTGACGGAATTTTCTTACTCTGATTTCTGAATATTTGATTCAATCGGGAGTGTTAGCTAGCTAATTTTGAGTACATATGGGAAACTGTCATGTTTCGTGTTTTCACCCTCAATTATGCAGATTTTACGATCACTGAAGTGTAATAGTTTAAACTTATTCCTAAAGCAGATGCATATGCTGTAACAAAAAGAGAAAATGGCATTTTTTTTTATCTTAACACTGCAAATGAAAAGTCACAAATGCCCCTCTTACTTATGTAAAAATCCAAACAATCTCTATACGTTAACAGAGCCCATTCAGTGTTCCTTCAACCTGCATTTTTTTGGTGGTATCTGTCGTTCACTATATATCTTCGAAGAGGAATGAATTTATAAATGGTAATTGATTATATATTTCCGTACGCGATAATGTTTAAACTTTCTCGTATACATTTTTAGGTAAGAGTCAAAAGCTCAACATTCCTTCTCACGAGGCATATCCGTTTTGACAGATTTTACCCAAGGAAATATGGCTTCTGGCGTAACACAAACCTTCATAATGTGCAAATATACTTCTTTACTACATTCAGGCAGAAGGCTCGATGTAGTTTTAAAGTTCTTCCACTTCAGATAAAAGACAACGCTCATTTGACGTTTCTCGCTTGTTTCTCTGACACCCACCAATTCAAACTTATTGTTCTTAAACAGCTCTCTTTTCGTGTCAATCGATTTCTTGTTATACGAAACCTAAATGTAATTTCTTCACCTCCACAGACATCTGAGTTTTTTAAAAATAATTTAGTGTTTTGCAATCAATTTCGAGTACATTTGTAAAAATTGCACATTGAGTGATATCGACAAAAAATAAGTTTATACAGGCATAACTCCAGTAAAACAGTTTCGAACTACCACCAAATTTGATGGTATGATGGGTAACAGGTTCACACTGGCCACTACTTTTTATCCGCTGAGACACTGCTAAGATGAATAAAAATTAAAAAATCCCATTAATGTCATCATGCCAGACAAAACAGTTCAGGTCGAGATTCGTGCAACCTGTTTTTTATTCCCTTCATGAACAATGAAAATTAGTGTATGAGGAACAAATTAATGATGATAAATTGTATATCTCAATACACCTATATAGTTTCTTTTTCCTAATAATATATATCTGATAATCAGTTCCTATACAATTTTCATGTAAACGATTTAATGCTTTTCTGAGTTATTTTACTTCAGTAAATATGGATAATGATATCACATGAACCGGAATACTGGTAAAATATTCCATATTTTCATATTTCATCAGGAGGCCCAAGAGGCCACTTTGAAGCCCTAATTATACGAATAAAAATATTATCTGCTTTGTCTAAATTTTTGTTTCCATGACTAATATTCGAAACAGTTTGGGTTTACCCTTCAAATGCCAGCCTTCTTTTCCTGTGAATAGATTTCTTTCTACGTGTTACCTTGTTTAGCCATATCACTGATTTTTTTCTTCCTGAAATGTTTCCTGAATTTTAGAATTGGGAGTGTTTCCCACCTTTTTTAGAGTACATTTGTGGAAGATGCATATTTAATGTTTTCGTGCTCATTTACGCGATTTTTAGGAACATTCAAGAATAACAGTTTTGAATCACTCCTAAAGGCGATGGTTTTACCGTAACAGAACCTGTACGACTTTTTTATCCCAAAGTTAAAACTTCAAATGATATAAAAGACGCAAAAATCCAAATAATCGTCAGACGATATTAATACAATTCATTCAGTGTTATATCAACTTACATTTTTTTATAGCAATCTGTGCAGATGAGGAATAAAGTTATAAATGTTCTATCTATCTATTGCCAGACGCCTCAATCCCGTTTGGGGTGGCCACGAACAAATCGCTTCCAAGTCGCCCTGTCCCCCGCCATTTCACTGCCCTGCTCCCAACTCACACCCCCCTCTCTCATATACCTCTCCACCCCATCCCTCCATCTCATCCTCGGCCTCCCCCTCCCTCTTCCCCCCTCCACCTCACTCACATACACTCTCTTCGTCAGTCTTTCACCCTCCATCCTCTCCACAAGGCCAAACCACCTCAGTGTGTTCCTTATGACGCTTATAAATGTTAATTAATTATATATCTCGGCATTGCCATTGTGTTTATACTTTCTAATATCAATTTTCATGTAAGTCAAAAGCTTATCAAAATTCCTTGTCAAGAGTTATCAGAGAATTTGGCTTAAGCTGGAACACGAACCTTCATAATGTGCAAATATTCTTTTTCTTTTATATTCAATCACTTCTACTGGAGATGAAAAGGAAAACGTTTCTCATTGAAATATCTCCCGTGTTTCGGACACCACCATTACTCACTTTACGCATCGATCGATTTCTTGTTATCTTTTTCCTATATTTGATTTTATCACGGTCAGAAATGTCTACTGAGTGTAGGAAATAATTGGGCGCGTTTCCAAATTAATTTCTAGTACATTTGGGGAAGATGCATATTTAGCTATTTTGCCCAAAAATAGCACTCAAGCATAATAGTTATGCAGTACCCCCAAAGCGGATGCTCTCAGCAGTATCTCACAATTTCCACTGCTTTTTATCGTTGCACTCCCGGCTAAAAACCAAAAAATTAAATTAGAATTAATGTCATCGAAAATAAAAACATCATTTTAACACGACAGACACAATAGTTTAGGTCAACGCCAGTGCAGCCTGATTTTCTCCAGACCCATCACGAACAACAAACCTACATGAGGAACCATGTTATGTTTTGAAATTGCATTTTTCATTACAGCAAGTAATTACTTTTCCCTTGTAACGTATATCTATTGATCAGTACTTAACCTTTCTTTTAAACGCCTTTCGGAGTTATTTCACCTTTGTCAATATGGATAATGATCACACAGACCGTCATACTGTGAAAACATTCCACTTTTAAGATTTGATCAGGAGGCCAAAATGCCAATTTAAAGGCCTTGTTATAACAATATTAGTTTTATCTCTAATTTCCAGGTTGTTTACGTGTCTAATCAAACGAAACTCTTTGGAGTGTAGGAATCGCGGGTTCTGTCCTCCGGCAGAGCAGAGGAACTCTGTCCCTAGGTTCGGCGAACGCTGCAGCGCTCGGGCCGGCCTTGGGGTGTGCCCGTGAGCTTCTGGCCTCGGGCTCGCCACTCTTCCCGGCTAACACAGGCCAGGTCCATTCGTGACAATACGCCTCACCTCGAAGTCAGCCCGCAAAAAAAATGGCCCAGACATGTCGGTAGAAGGTAACTGCCTCGAAAATCCTCGCGAGAGCCAGGCCGAGGACATAGCTCTGCATATATAATCCGAGCGAGGACTTTACCTTTGAATCGATTTAATCGTATGTGTTAACTTATTTAGGCCTGCTACATTTTTTTTTTCCTATGCGGAATTTTATCATCCTCAAATATGGTTTCTGAATTTCAGGTAATTGGGATTGTTTCCCAGCTAATTTAGAGTTCATTTGTGAAGTTGCATATTTAGTGTTTTCTCTCTCAATTCTGCGGTTTTAAACATTATGTAAGTATAATAATTTTGAATTACTCTTAAAGCGGATGCTTTTACTGTAACAAAACTTGCACCATTTTGTTTTTCCTGAAGTTACCTCTACAAATGAAAATGAGTCACAAATGACCTTCCTAACGTGAATTTACAATCTGCAAATAATTTTCTCTAATTGCATTTTTTTTTTGTAGCTATGTCTACGGAGCAATAAAGTTATAAATGGTAATTAAGTACATATCTCGGTATTGCGATAGTTTAAACCTTCTCGTATTAATTTTTTGTAAGTCAACTTTTCATCAATATTCCTCTCACGATATATAATAGTTCTGAGAGATTTTACCTAATGAAATGTGGCTTATGTTGGAACACTAGCCTTCATAATGTGCAAATATTTTTTTTTTTTTATTCAATCATGAGGCTCGATGTAATTTTAAAGTGCTTCTACTGCAGGAAAAAATGAAAACCTGTTTCAGTGTCACTCACTTCAACTGAAACAGTGTTTGTATACACCTCAGTTGTCAGTTTTCTTTACGTGTCAATCTTATATATATATATATATATATATATATATATATATATCCATTATCATCATCAGCCATAACTAGTCCACTGCTGAACAAAGGCCTCCCTCAACCTTTTCCATGAATTCCTTGACTGAGCCAATCTTTGCCACATTTTCCCTGCAAATTTCTCTATGTCATCTCTCCATCTCCTGTCTGGCCTTTTTCTGCTACACTTACATTCTCGTGGTGTCCAGTCAGTCAGCCTCTTGCTCCATCCATTATTCTTGCTGTATGGCCTGCCCGCCTCCATTTCTGTTCTTTTATAACTTCTATAAAATCTTTGACCAGTCTGCTCTCTCACCCAAGTTGATCTTTTCCTGTCTCTTAAAGATAATCCCAGCATTGACCTTGCCATTTCTCTCTCAGAACGGATTAATAAATTTAACATTGATTTTGTCAGTTTCCGAGTCTCACAACCATACGTCATAGCTGGAATTATGCATTCGTTGTATACTTTTCGTTTCATACAAACTGGCAAGCCACTTTTCATAATGTCTTTATTTTTACCGAAAGCTTTCCATCCAATTGTAATGCGTCTTTTTATTTCGCTATCAAAATCCTTCGTTAATTTTGGTATTTGTCCCAAGTAGTTTTACTCCTCAACTTCTTCAAGAATTTCATCGGTTAATCTAATGACGCTCTTTGGTGTTTGTGGATTAAACATTAGTTTTACTCCTGTTCATCTTCATTCCTACTTTCAGACTTTCTCTGTTCAGGTCATTTAACATTTCTTGCAATGCCTCCGCTGTTTCTGAGATTAGGACAATGTCATCTGCAAATCTTAAATGGTTTAGTTTTTCTCCATCTATGTTCACTATTTGTTTTCCCAGGCTATCTTTCTGAAAATACTTTCTAGGCATGCTGTAAACAAGTTTGGCGAAATAGTATCTCCCTGACCCAGGCCCTTCTCAATCTTTTTTCCAAGTCCTTTTGTACTTTAACTGTAGCAGTTCCCTCTTTATATGTTTTTCGAGCAGTTTTATATTGTTCTCATTCACTCCTTGTTCTCGCAATGAATTTACAATTGCTATGTGCTCCACTGAGTCGAAAACCTTTTCGTAATCAACAAAACCTAAGCACAGTGGTTTATTATATTTTGTAGTTTTCACAATTAGCTGATTCATTGTATGTAGATGATCAGTGGTGGAATACCTGCTTCGGAATCCTGCCTGTTCACGAGGTTGGTTTTCCTCCAAAATTGTTGTTATTCTGTTCGTAAGGACTTTAGTGAAGAGTTTGTAAATGACATAAGCTAATGGGTCGATATTTACTAAGATGATTGAGCCACCTTTTTTGTATAGTAAAATAACTATCTCATTACACCATCTTTTGGGAATTTTCTTCTGTTTTTAACAGTGGGTAAATAAGTGAGCTAGCCTATTTTGTACTTCTACTTCTGCTTCCAACAGTAAATCTGTTACTATTCCATCTTCTCCTGGAGCCTTCCTTCTTTTCCTATTTTTAGGACAAATATTTACTTCGTCTGGTGTTACCTCAGATATTTCATTTGCGTCAACTAAAAAGTTAGCTATTGGTACTACTGTCTTTGATACATACAGTTCTTTGTAAAATTCTTCAACTCTTCATCTTATACTTGCATTTAAAGATTTCACCGTTTTATTCTTTCAGTGATGTCATTTGTTGCTTTCCTAGGGCCATTTTACGTCGGACGTGTTTCAGACTTTTTCCGTTTTTGTTGGTTTCTTTGATCTTATCCCTGTTTTTTTCTTTTTTCTTTTCTTTTGTTGATAAGCTTATTTAATTCCGCTCGTTCGATTTCGTCTTGCTTTATTTTACTTTCAATTCCTTCCTTTTTTTCATAAGCTCGAGTGTCTTTTCTGAATATTTCTTGGCTTTGGTATACTTCCGCTGATTCTCTTAGCACTTTTGTTAGTCTGCCATTCGGCTCATCAATGTCACATTCAGCATTACTTAGAGCCGGAAATCTGTTCCTTATTTCCAGCTGAAAGGCTGCTTTGTTTTCGTTTACTATTATTGGTCATATCTTTTTATCTTTAATCATCTTTCACTTCTGAGATTGGATCTGGCTGTGCAACCCACCATTCTATGATTACCTATATTTACTTTGTTGAAAACTGTGACGTGATCGTGTTATTCTTATCTGGTATAATGAAGTCAATTTCATTCTTTGTTTCTCCATTTGGGCTACTCCAGGTCCACTTTCTCCCTGTTCTTTTGTGGAAGAATGTGTTCATTATGTTAAACATTTCAGCAAAATTTACCAGCATTTCTCCTCTTTCCTTTCTCCCACTCCAAATTTTCCCATACATGCTTCTCTATTTTCGACTTCCAACCTTTTTCATTGAAGTATATATTGTCTATTCTTCTTCCATAATCTGGGAGATATCATAGAATGTTTCTATTTCTTCATCTGAGCTCTGAGAAGTTGGTGCATTTACTTGCAAGACTTTCAGGGTATATTTTTTGCAGTCTAATGACAAATGCTGCTGTCAGATACAATGCTGAATTTAACAAAGTTGTCTGCAAGATTTCTGTTAATTAGAAATTCTACACCACTATTTCATTTTCACTTCCTCTGTAGTAAAATAGGTGGTTGCTAGATATGTTAATTAGAAATTCTACACCACTATCTTTCATTTTCACTTCCTCTGTAGCAAAATAGGTGGTTGCTGTCTTCGAGCTGAATTCCTTTTTCCTTTTTTCTGTGGATCCCACTCAAACCTACAATATCGCAACTAATGTTTTCCATTTCATTCAGTAGGTTATCAAGTTTATAGTCTTCTCCGAGGTTTCTTACATTGTATGCATAGATCTATATGAAGTTCAGTTTGTTTAACTTCCAAGAGTCTAATTTTCCTACACAGCTACTCACTTTCAGTGGCACACTGCCCGTAAGCAGAGGAGGCAGTGCAGTTGAACCTTTAGTAGACGATGATTCAACAGGAACGCCCGTCAAATCATCTGCAATAGAACTCATGTTTGGTTGTGAAGATTGTGGTAAATAATCTCACATCCATGCCACATAGTTTCTGGTGAGATGTAATTTTTGTCCCACATTATTCGTTATATTCGGTGGAGGCCTCTATATCTATAGGGGGTTCCATGGTCTGCGCCAAGACGGTACTTCGATTATCTACAATACCTTCCTCTATCCGCCACCCGGGGACGCACCAGGTAGCAGTGGGATTCTTCCATTCGGCTCATGTACTCATATATATATATATATATATATATATATATATATATATATATATATATATATATATATATATATATATATATATATATATATATATATTATTTCCATAACACGTCAATATATATATAATCAAAATAATATATATATATATATATATATATATATATATATATATATATATATATATATATATATATATATATATATATATCCTAAATTTGATTATTTCCAAGTCAATATTGACGTCTGTTATGGAAATAATTGGGTGTGTTTCGTTATCAAGTTTGTGTACAGCTCCGGACAGATGAAACGGCTACATCCCATCCACCAGCGACTTGGTTTGGGTCTCAGTGGTTCTGGTAACAGTTGCAGGTGGAGGGAGGGGGGATGTGGGAGGGTGAGGAGGGGAGAAATGTGGGCGGAGTTATATAGGGGGTAGTGTGGGAGGGTGAAGAAGCAGCACAGTCTGGCTGGTGGGAGGGGAGACGAATGGTTGGGTAGCGGAGACGAGAGTCTGCTGGAGGGTAAGACAGGTGAGTGTGATTAGATGAAAAGAAATTACAAAAAATAATTATATCTGCTGCATATATTTCATTTTATCTACTAAATAAAAACACTGTCCATTATTCACCACCGTATTTGGGTATACTACTCATTATTATTATCCTTTGGATATTAGGCAATAAATAAAGATATTGGACGGTCTTTCGGACCCGAACCAATTTTTTCATCTCTTTTCTTCAGCTATTTCCGTATTCCTATTATCCCTCGTGCTTGAAGTCCCCCTTGTTATCACTTTCTCCTACGCCCTACCTTTTTTTTTTAGGCATAAGGCAGTTTAACTTTCTCTTTAAATAACCATATTTGTCAACAAAATATTCCTTTCATTAATCTATTTAATTACCTGTTTTCTTTCAATATGCATTTGTCTAATAATGGGTGTTACACCTTAATTGGCGCCGTTATTTGACGTTTTGAATAAATTTGGTCTAAATTTACGCATATATTGCAGTCTCTCTCAAGTAGGCTGGCAACCTCACACATCCTCCCCCCTGCTTTCTCCTTCTCTCGCTACCCGTTCCCTCCTTTCCTTTTGTAGTACTGTTTATCTGTTCTTTCTTATATTTTTAACCTCATTATTGTGCCATAGGAATTTCTCCCTTATCACCTACAGTCCTACTACATGAAAGTGGAAAAAACTGCCATCGGGAAAAGAATAACTGGAAATTTATGGCGAAGGTTAGGATATTAGTTATTTAGAATGAAAGTGCTGGCAGATACGCATTCTTGACGTGATTATCAAAGCCACAGCATGTCGCCTTCATAAAACAGAAGGACTATAGGTTTCATGCATTACCTCCTTACGTCCAGCATTACTGTGCAGAACGGACCACAAGGACAGTACTGGTAGTCATCGTGATTCTCATGAATCTCTCCATAGGCTATTGAAAACAGTGCTTTATGCTCAACTTCAGAAGTATGTTCTCATCATGGCAATGATAGGCAAAGATAATAAAAACAATATATACAACCAAATTATCATTTATTATACAACAAAGCTCAAACTGGCTCCGTGTTACCTGAAAAAAACTAAATACCTGATAATATATATATATATATATATATATATATATATATATATATATATATATATATATATATATATATATATATATATATATAGATAGATATATATATATATGGATGATGCCATGTCGTAGCGCTTAAGGGAATAACAGGGATGACGACGGTGATAATTGTCACAAGGGAACGAGATGAAAGGAAAATTTCCTCTACCTGAAGTAAATTCTAATGGACTAATAATTCGAGACCCCGTTTATTGACAATAATTTTTATAGATCTGCATGTCGCCGTTATTGCGTCTCGGAACATTTCGGTAGATGATATAACTGATATAAATTGATAAATGGGTAGAGAGATATCCTTATCGTCTATATTACGTGATAAGTATGATATAGTAATGATAATCTGTCCTGATAGAGTAAATCTTGCTGTGACGGAAGGGTATTTTTAAAGCGAACTAATTTATACCACAGACTATCAGAAGTGTTTCTTCGTAAATTGAAGCTCGATGAATGCCAGGAAGCAGGTGACCTTGGTGTTTCTTATGAGGGATCCGGTTCGTGACAGTATGGAGGATGCATAGAGCTCAAATTTATCAAACAGTATCCTCGTAACTGGCCACCTCTTCAACCACTTCCTGAAACTCAGACATGGAGTACCGGGGTGAGAATAACGCCATAATGACTAATACACCACAAACACATGGATATTTATACATCAACGAGAAACGACTGTGGTTCACTTGTATTTTCTATGGACTGCAATAAACACCGTTACTCAGGGCAGACCACCATTTCCATGTTTTGTCAGTATATACTGAGATGAATCATTCTAACCGAATCAGGTAGATCTTCTCCGTCAACTGAGACAGTGGCATACTGACATGTGAATTAATTGTCATGTCTGGTTATTCTTTAGAAACTAAAAAAAAAAAAAAATGACTACCTGTAGAAACAAATAAAATAATATACAAACTTGCGCCACGTGACACTATGCGAACTCGTTAGCTTTCCTCCCATGAACAGAGGTGTTAACAGAGGTATCAGCCACCCGGGGGCATCAGTCACACCGATTCAGAATGGAGGCAAGACGTAGAGAGGCAAGACGGAGAGAGGCAAGAGAAAGGAGGATTGGTTTAAGAGGGCGCATTGTAGGGATGCGTGAAGCCGGGCAGTCCATCCGAGCCATCGCTAACACCCTGGGAATTTCCACCAACACTGTCTAAAGGTGGATAAGGTGAGTGTAGATATAGTTCCTCTAATAATAAATAACATAACCGTCAGTTTAGGAGTTAAAGACACATAAGGTTTATGAAATAACACCACATCATGTTCTTCCTGACCTTACTATATAATACATTTCCTTCCGTCTGGCCAACGCAAGTTTAAATATGGTAACATCGCATTGCACGCTCGTGATTGGCGGAACAAATGTGGTCCTTTACCCTTGGCTTGTTAAGATAAATATTTAAAATTTATGCCTTCATAAATGTATTTTTATTAATCTTTGTGTCGTTGAGTAATAAAATAACGTTAACGAAGGCATAACTTATTTGTTCATCTCAACATATGTTCGGTAATCACGAACTGCCAATGCGATAGTGTCATATTTACAAATAATGCCACAATCACGTAGGCCTGACGAAATAAAATCTTATATATTGTAACTGTTTAGGGATGAAAGTTTTAATGTGTAGACAACTAAGCTAGAAAACACGCATCCCGGATAATGTTAGGGTAAGGACTGCAGGTCTACATTGTCAGGTGCGACTGTGTTGAATGATTCATGTAAAATCTAATGCCACACTACTCCTCCCAAAAGCCTCGTTCCCTAGTTTAGGCCTCAAAAATTGAGTAGGAGTAAGGTGAGCGGTTATTAAGACAAATTAGATAAAGAAAACTACACAGAAAAATCAGATGAAACTGTCACTGTCATCATAAATATGTAACTGGTGGCAACGAGGTGGTTATCTCGTATCTGAGACTGATACCCGGGTCGGTGTAGTAGTTGGACAATTTTCCGAGCCAACTGTGTTCCTGATCGCGTAGCAGAAAGTAGAAACTCTGATGTAAAACCGGGGGTTGCACTCTTATCTAAGGTGCCTAATTCGCCGTGAAATACTAATATATATATATATATATATATATATATATATATATATATATATATATATATATATATATATATATATATATATATATATATATATATATATATATATTTTCACGTAGTTTAGGGCCTGCCATAATCTACGTGACTTTGAGCTTTCTTGTGTAGGGGAAGAAGGTCGAATGTCGCCTAGTTTTTCATAGAGGGTAATTCAAACACGACTAAGTAAACAGGATATCAAATTTGGGATTTGGCCAGTAAGCTTCTTCTCCTCTACACGCCTCAAATATGAATAGTATTTTTCATTGAAATATATGTGAACAGGTTTCTGTATGATGAGTTTCCTATGTGGAAAGAATTTGTGTTTTCTGTGTTACATATAAGAAATTACCCAAAGTTTTCTTTCATCATGGCATTTTTTATCAATAACCATGATCAACACTATGAACTCTAAATTTAAATTTGTTTGCCAGAGCAGAGAACACTGACTGGTATGGCAACCTACCACGGGGAAGACCATCACGGTGCACTACTCCTGCTCAGAGGCAAGATATTGTGCAAACCGCAGAAGCCGATCCACAGACAAATGCGGTAGCCATAAGGGAATCGCTGCATCTTGATGTCAGCGAGAGCACTGTAAGACGAGTGCTGCACGAAGCGGGGTTGCATCATAGGACCCCAGCAAACAAGGAATTTCTGAATGACCAACATCGCGAGGGAAGGCTACGGTTTGCCCAACATGTTGACAAGCCAGAGGATTTTTGGAAGAGTGATATGGACAGATGAGAAAACCTTCTCCTCTTCGTGTCACGGAAGGCGCCATTGCTGGAGGAGGAATAATACTCGGTGAGTATAATTTCTGAGGTTTTTGCTTCTATAAACTAAACTATTCAGTCATACATGACCATAAGAATATATAAATAATTACTGCAGGGGGACAACCAGTTTCATTACAACGTCAGCGACATCAATAAAATAGTTACTAATAAGAGTCCATGCAGAGTAAATTACTTTGGGTATATAGGGTTACGCAGTGTTTGAATTAGTGACTGTAAAACATTTTCCCTCATACAAACTTTAAATACTAATGGGATGGAAAGATCACGCTGGCATGAAGTCAACAACTTTAAATAATACCCACACTAGACAGACGTTAATTTTTCCCTTGGGAATCCTAAAAGTGGTAAGTGTAATAACTCTACTTGCTTACATTCAAAATGCATATTCACTTAGTTTGTGTCACTGCTACCATACCAACCTGAACTATGGCACACAGACTGACAAAGACAACCTACCAAATCTTATCCCTAGCGAACAGGTTATTTAATGATTTATTACTCATACATATAGATATCATCTTTGCATATTTCGCACCATCAATTTAGGCTCCCCCTAAGTAATCAATATTTATCCTACCATTGTCCAGTTAGTAACCCTATAAATGAACTTCTATAAGGCAACCACGCATTTCACATGCTTGTTCTTTAGTGTAGGCTATTCCTCAGTTGCACTGAAGTAAGACAGGCATTCATGGCATGTCATTAACATTTCCCAATATTGTTAAGAACCTCTTGATAGTATAAAACAAATATGCAATTATACCTTGAAGATTATTAATGCTAGCCTCCTTCTTTCAACAGATACAACCAGGAAAACGTATTTCAGGTGGCCAGGAGTGGACACGTGAAAGTAAATATTTGGGGGTGGGTAAGCTGGCATGGGATGGGTGACATGCACCACATAGAGGGTCGGTTCAATTCCGAGAAGTATATTGATATACTTAATAACTTCTTTCTGCCCTCATTTTCTGCCAGCAACCATCCATTTCCTACTAGTCCAGTATATTTTGTCCAGGACAGATGCCCCGTTCACCAGGCTCGCGTGGTCCAGGAGTGGTTCCAGGAGCACCCTCGCTTCCAGCTTCTGCCCTGGCCCAGTAAGGGTGCGGACTGCAACCCCATAGAAAATATCTGGGGATCAATGGTAACTTCGTGGTAGCCTGAACAGGAACGCACACCCCAGGAGCTACTGGACCACACCCGGCGAGTATGGGAAGTCTTCCGGGGTAAACCTGACCTTGTGAAATGTCACACAGGTAATATACAAAGACGTCTTCAGGCTGTGATCGAGAAGGGTGGTGGATGGACAGGATACTGAGAGGTAGTAAGTGTTAAGTCTCATTGCTCTCATTGCTCTTGTTAGTCAATGAAATATATATGTTGTTAGCTGTGCAAATAACACGCACACACAATTATATATTATATATATATATATATATATATATATATATATATATATATATATATATATATATATATATATATATATATATATATATATATATAATCATACAGGCTCTACACATGAAATTTAACATCGAGTAACCCTATATGCCCAAAGTAATTTCCTCTGCATGGACTGACGTTGTAACGAAACTGGTTGTCCCCCTGCAGTAATTATTAATATATTTTTATGGTCGTGTATGACTGAATAGTTTAGTTTATACAAGCGAAGACCTCAGAAATAGTACTCACCGAGTATTATTCTCTCTCCAGCAGTTGCGCCTTCAGTGACACACTTCCAAAAATCCTCTGGCTTGTCAACATAACGTTTGCTAGGGTCCTGTGATGCAACCCTGCTTCGTGCGTGCAATACTCTTCTCATAGTCTTTTCGCTGATATCATGGTCTGAGCATCGGTTTCTGTGGCGTGTAGTGCAACATGGTGGTTTCCGTGTGGTAGGTTGCCATTCTAGTGTCCTCTGCTTTACCCAACACAATAAATTTTAGATCAAACAGTGTTGTTCATGGTTATTAATATATATATATATATATATATATATATATATATATATATTTAATTTCTTTAGGTTACATGTGATTGTGTGAGCTGGTTACACCCTTGAAACTGCAGGACGGAGGCAGTTTGAACTTTGTTGTATAATAAATGATAATTTGGTTGTATATATTGTTTTTATTATCTTTGCCTATCATTGCCATGATGAGAACATAATTCTGAAGTTGAACATAAAGCACTGTTTTCAATAGCCTATGGAGAGATTCATGAGAATCACGATGACTACCGTGTGGTCCTTAATGTGTTATACATGGCATTCTGCACAGTAATGCTGGACGTAAGGAGGTAATGCATGAAACCTATAGTTCTTCTGTTTTATGAAGGCGAAATGCTGTGGCTGCGATAATCACGTCAAGAATGCGTATCTGCCAACACTTTCATTCTAAATATCTAATATCGTTACCTTCGCCATAAATTTCCAGTTATTCTTTTCCCGATGGCAGTTTTTTCCACTTTCATGTAGTAGGACTGTAGGTGATAAGGGAGAAAATCCTGTGGCACAAAAAGTTTGTAAGAAGAAATGAGGTAAAAAATATGAGAAAGAATAGATAAACAGTACTACAAAAGGAAAGGAGGGAACGGGTAGCGAGAGAAGGAGAAAGCAGGAGAGAGGATGTGTGAGGTTGCCAGCCTACTTGAGAGAGACTGCAATATATGCGTAAATTTAGACCAAATTTATTCAAAACGTCAAATAGCGGCGCCAATTAAGGTGTAACACCCATTATTAGACAAATGCATATTGAAAGAAAACAGGTAATTAAATAGATTAATGAAAGGAATATTTGTTGACAAATATGGTTATTTAAAGAGAAAGTTAAACTGCCTTATGCCTAAAAAAAATGTAGGGCGTAGGAGAAAGTGATAAAAAAGGGGACTTCAAGCACGAGGGATAATAGGAATACGCAAAATAGCTGAAGAAAAAAATTATGAAAAAATTGGTTCGGGTCCGAAAGACCGTCCAATATCTATTTATTGCCTAATATGCAAAGGATAATAATAATGAGTAGGATACCCAAATACGGTGGTGAATAATGGACAGTGTTTTTATTTAGTAGATAAAATGAAATATATGCAGCAGATATTATAATAATTTTTTTGGAATTTCTTTTCATCTAATCACACTCACCTGTCTTACCCTCCAGCAGACTCTCGTCTCCGCTACCCAACCATTCGTCTCCCCCTCCCACCAGCCAGACTGTGCTGCTTCTTCACCCTCCCACACTACCCCCTATATAATATAACTCCGCCCACATTTCTCCCCTCCTCACCCTCCCACATCCCCCCTCCCTCCACCTGCAACTGTTACCAGAACCACTGAGACCCAAACCAAGTCGCTGGTGGATAGGGTGTAGCCGTTTCATCTGTCCGGAGCTGTACATTTGTGGAAATTGCAAATTTAGCGGTCTCTCAAAAAGAAGTTTATACAGTCTGCACTCCAGTAAAATAGTTTTCAACTATCCATAAAGCGGATGCTATCAGCAGTATCTAGTTCATAATTGCCACTCCTTCTTATTCTCGGAGTCACGGATATGAGAAACAACAAAATATATATATATATATATATATATATATATATATATATATAGTTCATTCATTATTACTTCAACGTGTAATTTTTAGTAGCTATGTCTAGGGACATGAGTAATAAAGTTATAAACGGTAATTAATTATATATCTCGGTATTACGATAGTGCTTATAATTTTGTGATAATTTTCATGTCAAAACCTCATAAGTATTGTTAATCAAGAGGAATCACACTTTTGAGAGATTTTATCTAGGGAACTCTGACATATTGGGTCATAATTCATGTCATGCCAAAAAAATTTTTTTATATTCAATTTGGAGGCTCTACGTAATTTTAAGTGCATATATGGTAGATGAAAATGAAAACCTTTCTCATTCAAAATTTCTCGCTTGTTTCGATGACCCCGACAGCTCTTTTTACCTGTCAATGGATTTCGGACAAAAATACGTTTTTACAGACACCACTCAGTAAAATTGTTTCGAAGTACCTCCAAAGCAGATGCCATCAGCCGTAACTAGGCTGTGGTTTTTATCCTTGAAGTCACCGCTAGGATGAATGAACACAAAAATAAGAAATAATTGAAAAGTAAAAATCCATTAAATCTCAAGACGACATATACAATAGTTCAGGTCAACGCCCCAGCAAAGTGATTGTTTTTAGACCGATCATGAACAATAAAACTGCCTATATGAAGTACCGAGAAATACATATAATTTGTATACCTCAGTACCAATACATATCTGATCATCAGTACTTAATTATCTTTGAAATGATTTATTGCCTTTCGGAGCGATTTTACCTTGGGATAATATCACACGGTCATACCGGGAAAATATTCCACTTTTTCAATTTTCATAATAAATTTCAAGATATCACTATAAGCAATTTCTATACAGATATAAATTGTATCCATTATATTTCTAAATTTCCAAGTTCTTCAAACACAACTCTTTGGGCTGAATCTCCTCAAAAGCTAGCCTTCTTTATCTGTAAATCGATTTCATTCATCATTTTTCCTAATTTAACATTTTGATTGATATTTCTTTTTTTATTGACAAGGAATTTTCTCTCCCTCAGAAATGACCTTAATTTTGGATCCAATTGGGAGTGTTCGCCAGCTAATTTTGAGTACATTTGAGGTACTAGCGTATTTTGTGTTTTCGCTTTCAATTATGCAGATTTTGTGATCACTGAAGTGTAATAATTTTAACATTCCTAAAGCCGATGCCTAAACTGTAACAAAAAAACGACCAGTTTTTTAAATCGTAACACTACAAATGAAAAAAAAGTCATGAAAAAAGTCCAATCTCTAAACACTGATGGAGCTAATTCAGTGTTACTTCAACCTGCATGTTTTTTGTAGCTGCAATGCACTATATATCGACAAAGAAGAGGAATCAATTTATAAATGCTAATTGATTACATGTCCGTAATGCGAAAGTGTAAAGTATAATTTTTTAGGAAGGAGTCAAAGTTCATCATTACTTCTCACCGGTAATTTCCGGTCTGACAGACTTTACCCAAGACAATGTGGCTTATGGCGGAACACGAACCCTCATAATGTGCAAATATACTTCTTTATTCAGGCAGAATGCTTTATGTCATTTTAAAGTGCTTCAACTACAGATAAAAAACAATGTTCATTAGAAGTTTCTCGCTTGCTTCCGTGACACCCACTTCAATTCAAGCTTATTGTTCTTAAACACACCAGATTCAAGCTCTCTTTTCGTGATTATCAATTTCTTGTTATATGACAGAAATCTGTAATTTTTTTCACCTCCAGAAACGTCTCCTGACTTTTGGAAATACCTGGGCGTGTTTTACAATCAGTTTCGAGTATATATGTGAAAGTTGTATATTTAGCTATTTCGACCAACAATAAATTTACGTAGATATCATTCCAATAAAAGAGTTTCGAACTACCACCAAAGCTGATTGTATCAGCCGTAACAGGTTCCCACTTGCCAGTACTTCTCATCCCTAAAGACACGGTTAAGATGAATAAAAAAAAAAAAAAATCATCGGAAATTATAAATTCCATTAATCTCATCATGCCAGACAAAACACTTCAGGTCGACGCTCGTTGAACCTGATATTTTTAATTTCCATCATAAGCAATTAAACTTTGTGTGAGGAATAAAGTATATCTCAGTACGGCTATGTAGTTTCTTTTTACTATTTAAAATACATATCTGATAATCATTTCCTATACAGTTTTCTTGTAAAAGATTTAATACCTTACGGAGTGATTTTACCTTGACAAATATGGGTAACGATATCACTTGAACCGTCATACTGCAAAAATATTTTTATATTTCATCAGGTGGCTCAGGAAGCCGTGTTGAAGTCCTAGCTATACAAATGAAAACATTAACTGCTTTATCTCTAAATTTTTGTTTCCACGACTAATATACGAAACTCATTGGTTTGTTTCCACGACTAATATACGAAACTCATTGGGTTAGCCGTCTCTCCCTGTGAATAGATTTAATTCTACGTGTTACCTTGTTTAGCCTTGTCACTGATCTTTTTTTTTCCGATTCTCAATTTTTTCTTTCTCAAATGTTTCCTGAATTTTAGATAGAATTGGAAGTGTTTCCCACCTTTCTTATGCTACATTTGTGTAAGATAAATATGTAGTTTTCAGGAAAAGTTTTGAATCACTTTTTTATCCCAAATTACAGCTTCGGTTGATAGTAAAAAAGAAAAAATACAATCTCCCGACGATATTAATACAGTTCATTCAGTGTTATATACTCTTGCATCTCTTCTTGGAATATGGATATGCGGAATAATGTTACAAATGGTAATTAATAATATTTCTCGGTATTGAGACTGTTTATACTTTCTCTTATTAATTTCTATACAAGAGTCAAGAACTCATCAATATTCTGTCTCAAGGGTTGAGTACTGATATTTTACTTAAGAAAATGTGGCTTAAGTTGGAACACGAACCTTCATAATGTGCAAAGATTCTTTTTCTTTTACATTCAATCAGGAGGCTAGATGTAATTTTTAATTATTTCTACTGTTGACGAAAAGGAAAACGTTTCTCATTAGAAATATATCGCTTGTCACGGAAACCACCATTGCTTTCTTTACGCATCAATCGATTTCTTGTTATCTGATTCCTATGATTTTTTAACCAACAGAAATGTCAACGGAGAGTTGAAAATAATTTGGTGCGTTTCCAAATCAATTTCAAGTACATTTTGCTATTTTGCCAAAAAATAGCACTCTAGCAAAATAGTTAAGAAGTATCCCCAACGCGGATGGTCTCAGCAGTAACTCTCACAATTACCAATCCTTTTTTATCCTTGTATTCACGGCTAAAAAAAAAAAAAAAAATTGAAATAAAAACATCATTTTAACACGACAGACACAATAGTTTAGGTGATCGCCCGTGCGGTCTGATTTTTTCCAGACCCATCATATACAACAAACCTGTATGAGGAACCTAGTTATTTTTTGAAATTGTATATCTCATTACAACAGTGTAATTACTTTTCCCATATGTATCCAACTTTCTTTTAAACGATTTATTGCCTTTCGGAGTTTTGTCTAATTTTCCAAGTTGTTCGCACGTCTCTAATCAAATGAAACTCTTTGTAGCTTATGGGTCGCAGGGTCTGCCCGTTGGCAGAGCAGAGAAACTGTACAACGAACGGTGCAGCTCTCGGTCCGGTCTTGTGATGTGCCTGTTAGCTTCCTGCCTCGGGCTTGCCAAGCACACAAGGCCCACTCGTGAGGGTACGCCTCACCTTGAAGTCAGCCCGCTATAAAAATAGCCACAGACATGTCGGCAGAATCCAACCGCCTCGAAAATCGTCGCGTGGATCAGGGCGAATCCATCGCTCTGCATATAGTAATCCGAGGGAGAACTTTCTTTACCTGTGAATAGATTTAATCGTAGGTGTTAACTCATTTAGTCAAGTTACAGTTATTCCCAGGCGGAAGTTCATCATCCTCAGATAAGGTTTCAGAATTTCAGGCAATTGGGATTGTTTAGGGTTCATTTGTGGAATTTGCATATATTTTTTTTTCACCCTCAGTTCTGCTGTGTTCAGTATTATGTATAATAGTTTTGAATTACCCATAAAGTGGATGCTTTTACTGTAACAAAACTTGCACCATTTTGTTTTTCCTGAAGTTACCTCTACAAATGAAAATGAGTCCCAATGATCATCAATCTAACGTAAAATAAAGCATTCTTAGAATATGTAGTGTGAATGCCGGCTACTATGGCAATCGAGGATATTTCTTTGCTATCACGTATCAACAGCTCGATTAAAGGCTCGCCTCAAGAAATGGGTCAGTGAAATAATAAATAGATTAATAAAACAGTATGAATTTCAAATATCATCACGCACACATTATGGACTAAAAATCAAGACGATATCCTCAACGTACATTTTTATTTTTTAGCTATGTCTACGGAGTAATAAAGTTATAAATGGTCTCAGTGTTGCGATTGTTTATACCTTCTCATTATTTTTTGGTAAGTCAAAACCTCATTAATATTCGTCTTGCGAGATAATACAGTTTTTATACTCAATCATTAGGCTCGATGTAATTTTAAAGTGCTTCTACTGCAGGTAAAAATGAATACCTGTCTCATTCAGAGTTTCTAGATTCAGTTTCACCCACTTCAATTGAAACAGTGTTTGTAAACACCTCAGGTGCCAGCTTCCTTTTCGTGTCAATCTTTTTTTAATATTTCCTGAATGTGATTATTTCGAAGTCAAAATTGACGTCCGAGGTTTTGGAAATAACTATGTGTTTCGCTATCAAGTTTGAGTACATTTGTGGAAGTTGCATATTTAAAGATTTCTCCCCAAAAAATAAGTTTATATAGCCAGCACATCTGTAAAATAGTTTTGAGCTACCGATAAAGCGGATGCTATCAGCAGTATCTGGTTCACAATTGCCACTCATTTTTATCGTTGGCGGCACGGATTTAAAAAAAAAAAAAATTCATCCAAGGCATAAAATCCATTTAATCAGAGCACGACAAAACTAACAGTTGAGATCAACGCTCTTTCATGATTTTTTTTTTTCCCTCCACGAAGAACAGTAAACACGTATATACGAAGTATAACTAATGTTTGTTTTTGGTATAAATTATCATACATATATTAGTAGGAAAATGAAAATTGCTGTACTGAGTTATACAACTTACAATTTTCTTTTAAACGAATTATAGCCTTTCGGAGTGCTTTCACTTTGGTAAATATGGATTATGATATCATACGAGTCGTGATACTGGGAAAATATTCCATTTATAGAACTGATCAGGAGGCTCAAGATGCCACTTGTTATACAGAAAAAATAGTCTGTTTAATCTCAAAATTTTTTATTGTTTTACACGCCTATAATCAAACGAAACTCATTCGCTGAGACCCGTCAAATTTCAGCCATCTGTAAATGTGTACCTATTTCATCCTTCGTGTTACCTGGTTTATCCTTCTTATTAAATTGTCATATTTGAGGCGATTTGGTTAGACGAGAAGTAATGTTTCCTTAATTTTAGTGACAATTGGAAGTGTTTCCTAATTTAGGGTAGATTTGTTGATGTATATTTATTGTTGTCGCCCTCAATTGTGCGGTTTTTAGCATCACTCTAGGATAATAGTTTTCAGTTACACCTAACGAAAATTCTGTTACCTTAACAAAAATTGTACCATTTTCTTTTATCCTAAAGTTACGACTTCACACGAAAAGTGCCAAATGACCTTCTTCCAAAAGCAAGAATACAAACAATAACCAGACATTAATTTAGTTTGTTGAGTGTAAGTTTTACGTGTAATTTTTAGTAACTATGTCTACGGACATGACTAATGAAGTTATAAATTGTAATTAATTATATATCTCGGTATTGCGATAGTTTAAGATTTTTCGTGATAATTTTCATATTGCTTATCAAGAGGTATCACACTTCTGAGAGATTTACATAGGGAATTCTGTCATATTGTGTCATGAAAATTCACAGTGTGCAAATATTATTTTTTTTATTTATTTTTTTTTATGGTCAACCTGCAGGCTTTATGTAACTTTAAAGTGCTTATACTACAGACAAAAATAAAAACCTTTCTCAATCAAGATTTCTCGCTTGTTTAGATGACCCACACAGTTATCTTTACGTGTCAATAGATTTTTTTTTTTTTTTTTTTTTGCCTAAATGAGATACTCTCACCCTCACAGAAGTCTTCTGAGTTTTTGAAATAACTTTCAGATTCAAATTTAAGTACATTTATGAATTGCATAATTAGAGATTTCGGACAAAAATAAGTTTCTACAGCCACCACTCAGTAAAGTTGTTTCGAACTACCTCCAAAGGAGATGTCATCAGCCGTGACTAGTCTGTGGTTATTATCCTTGAAGTCACAGCTAAGATGAATTAAAAAAAAAAAATATTGAAAATTAAAAATCCAGTACATCTCAAGACGACAGAGATAACAGTTCAGGTCGAAGCTCCAGGAAAATGATTGGTTAGAACGTCACTGGAGGTAAGCACTGGACTCCTAAACATCTTGGGCTTGCCAGCACTTTGCACCAGGCTACACGGTCTAAAGAACTTGAACTATTTTACAAAGCTGGACATCATAAGTTACCCGAAACTACTGCAGGTTGACACATCTCTGGCTGAGTACACTGAAAACAATGGATGCAGAAACAGGAGCAGTGATTCCACCAAACTTTGTACCAAACAGATTCGTTCACTTCACGTGTGACAACATTGACATCAACGACAACAGTTTTGATGGTAAAAACAGCTTCCATGCCACACAGATCGCTGGATGGCAAAGAGGTCCCGAAGCGGACATAGGACTGAAGGACCTTCGACCTTCCCCAAACAGGAGTCTGAAAGTTCCCGAAGTCATGGATCACCTTTCACCTGCTGCAGTGGTGACAGGAAGACTTGAACCTAGAGCAACTGAGGGCATCAACAAAGAATGGTACAATGAATCAAATGATGACAAGCCATCAGCAGCTCAAGCCATTGCCAAGGACATGGCCTTTTTCCTGTAACGACAAGATGTAGACATCAAGACAGGCTGGACACATTTTAACCAAAGCAACTGTAGCGCCAATCCTGAAATGACAAGTGTTGGTTACATACCAATTGTCCAGGCCCCAGCCCATGAACTTGACACTCTCCATACGGTGGTTTAGAGATGCAAACACATTGCAACACAACTTGGACAACACTATGTCGTACTCACAGTTGATGAAGCCCTTTATTGTAAGCTGATGGAGCTCAAGTGGGGAAAGGACGAATACCACGACTCCCTGGTCGTCAAAATGGGCGGGTTGCACATATCGCTGAACTTTGTGAAGGTCATTGGGAAACATGTTCAATCATCTGGCTTGGGTTGAAATCAAAATCCTTGGTCCTGGTACAGCAGAACAAGTCCTCACGGGCAAAGGCAAGTCATACTCAAAAGCAATGCGAGCACATAAGCTAACCATCCAGGCCATGAGGAGAATCCTGATGCCAAAACTCCTGACCTTCATCCAAAACGAAGCACAAGGGCTAAGGGCTGAAATAGAGGCAAAAGCAAACAGCGAAGACATTGAAGAACTGTTATTGCATCAATGGTGCCAACGCTGATGTCCCTACCCCCAGTCCCAGACTCATGTGTGGAACTGATCACCTGCAACTGCGCCAACCGATGTATGAGTGCACGTTGCAGATGTAAAAAGTCCCACTTGCGTTGTACAGGCAGCATGCAAATGTAGAACATCCGATGACGATTGCAGCAATGTCGAAGCCCAACAATGACATTGTGTAAAACACACTGCCACTATGCCTGTTCATCAATTTGCAATCTACAACTTGTTGTAATATAAATGTGTTGTCAGCCATCCAGGATTTTTGTTTATGTTTATTATTTAAGAGAAAAGTAATATCAATAAAATAATGACTTTATAGTGGGTTTTAATAAGGTTTTACGGTCGTCATAATGATATACGGACGAGGCACCACTTGTAAAAATGATGCTTTTGAGTTTAAGGCGGCCATCTTGGATTTACCCGTCTGACGGTGTCAGCTTGAGAGATACAGCTTGGCAAACAGCAAAAATGGATTCTGCACCAAAAAAACACCCTAGAAAAGCTTATTTTCCAACTTTGACTCCAAAATGCCTGGAGTTGTCCAAATACGTTAAAACCGGACAAGACTAAGAGTTCATTTGTGGAAGTTGCATATTTAGTGTTTTCACCCTCAATTTTGCGTTGTTTAGCATTATTTAAGTATAATTGTTTTGAATTACTCTTAAAGCGGATGTTTTTACTGTAACAAGACTTGTACCATTTTGGGTTTCCTGAAGTTACCTATACAAATAAAAATGAGTCACAAATGACCATCTTGCTAACGTAAAATTAGAATCTCCAGACGATTTCCTCAACCTGCATTAATTATTTGTAGCAATGTCAAAGAAGTAATAGAGTTGTAAATGGTAATTAAGTACATATCTCGGTATTGCGATAGATTATACTTTCTCCTATGAGTTTTTTCTGTCAAAACCTCAAGTATTCCTCTTACGACATGTTACAGTCCTAAGAGATTTTCTATCTATCTATATACCTAGGCTGCTTCCCCCAAGGAAAGGGAGGTAGCCGAGACAGGACGACACACTCCCCATTTACTCATCCATTCAAACACATTCATTTGCATCTTGGCCCCAAGGGGAGAAGGGACAGATCCTCACCGCACCACACAGCACAGGGGTCAACTGCGCAATGCAATCAGTGACATCCGCAGCAGGGCCCGACAGTAGAGCTGATTTACCCCTGCCACATCATTACAGACTCATCCCCTTACCCGCACCTGACCTGATCAGCTGATCAGACCAAATGCGGGAGAATATCCCCTCAGGGCTGCGTCATCACTTATTCACAATTTCTCTCCATTTATTTCTGTCACGCACAGTCACTCTTCCTTGCTCAACAGACATCCCTCTCGCATCCAGCGCTCTCTTTACACTGTCCATCCATCCTATTCGTGGTCTTCCTCTCAGCCTTACACCTCTCACATCAGATCTAGTTATCTTTTTCACCAAACGCTCATTATCCATTCTCTCCATATGCCCAAACCATCGCAACACCCTCTGCTCATCTCTACCAGCCATCTCCCGAACAACTCCAGTTCTCCTTCGCACTTCATCATTTCGCACTCGATCCATACGCGTCACTCCACACATACTCCTCAGACACCTCATCTCCATTACATTCAAACTTTTCCTCTCTGCTACACCCATATTCCATGTTTCAGCCTCATAAAACGCAGTCGGTACCACAACACCCTCATACAGCCTTCTCTTTACATCCATTCTAAGTGAACGACATCTAAACACTTTTTTCATTCCTCCCAGCACCTTTCCTACTTCATTTCTAAACTTCACTTCTGCATCTAGTCTTCCATCCACAGCAACATGTGACCCTAGATATTTAAAACACTCTACCTTCTCAAGCAACTCGCCATTCAAAGTTATATTCATCCCCCTACCATCTACCAACTTCGTACACTTCATCACTTTACTCTTATTCTCATTTACTTTCAATTTCCTCCTTTCACACACCCTTCCAAACTCCTCTACCAACTGTCTCAATCTCTCCTCTGAATCAGCCACCAGTGCAGTATCATCAGCAAACACCAGCTGCTTCAGATTCCACTCTCCACCATCAACCTTCACCAGACTCAGACCTCCACCTAAAACTCTTGCATTCACCTCCCTTACAACACCATCCATGTAAATATTAAACAACCAAAGCGACATCACACATCCCTGTCGCAGCCCCACTCTCACAGGAAACCAGTCACTCATAGCATTTCCCACTCTTACACACGCTCTACTATTTACATAACTTTTCACCCCTTTTAGTACCCTACCATCAAGTCCATACAATCTTAAAACAGTCCACAAAGCCTCCCTATCAATTCTCTGATACGCTTTCTCTAAATCCATGAATGCCCAAAACACATCCTTGCCTTTCGCTAAATACTTTTCACACACTCACAGCAAACCCTTTCCTAAAGCCACACTGCTCTTCACCAATCACTCCCTCTGTACCCTAACTCTCATAATTAACACTTTACCGTAAACCTTACCTACAACACTCAACAGACTTATACCCCTGAAGCTAGTACATTCATACTTATCACTCTTGCCTTTATACAACGAGACCACACAAGCACTTGCCCAGTCAACTGGCACCATACCTTTCACAAAGCACACATTCAACAATCTTACTAACCAGTCAACAATGGTCACCACCACCTTTCAGGCATTCCACAGCACACCCATCCATACCTGCAGCTTTCCCTGTTTTCATCTCCTTTACTGCCTTCTCCACTTCCTCCTTCGTGATTAAAGAATCATTCAACTCTCCCAACACATTTATTCCTTGCACCCTTCCATCTGCCACAATCTCAGCCACTCTTTCCTCCTCTACATTTAACAATCTTTCAAAATACTCTGCCCATCTATTCCTTACTGCATCCATCTCAATTAACATCCTTCCATCCTCTGCTTTTACTCGTTCTTCATTCCCAGACTCTTCCTTTCGCACCCTTTTCACCTCCTTCCAAGACATTTTATTGTTGAAAAATCCCTGTAAGCCACCTACCCCACCTCTCATCTGCTGCCACTTTAGCATCACGCACAGCCCTTCTCGCCCTATTCCTCTTTTCCTTATACCTTTCATATGACATATCCTTCCTCTGCAGCCACACTTCATATGCACGTCCCTTCTCAGCCACAGCCATACTTACTTCCTCGCACCACCATTCACTTCCTTTACTTACACCACCACCCACACGTCTCACACCACACACCTCCTCTGCATGCCCCACCACAGCACGCTTAAACAACTGCCATTCCTCCTCCACACTGCCACTTCTTTTTGTTCTCGAAGTTACGGCTAACAAAAAAAAATAATCGAAAATAATAACCATTTAATCTCAACACAACAGACACAACAGTTTAGGTCAACATCCCATGTAACAAGATTTTTTCTAATCCCATCATGAACCAAGTAATGTTTTGAAATTGTATCTCGTTACGGCTATGTAATTACTTTTTCCTTATTATATATACCAAGTTTTCAGTACTTAAGCAACATTCTTTTGAACGATTTATTGCCTTACGGAGTTTTTTCTCTTTGTAGAGTAGGGATCTCAGGGTCTGCCCTTCGGCAAAGCAGAGAAACTCTGCCCCTATGTGCAGCGAACGGTGCAGCGCTCGGGCATGCCCGTCCTCCCGCCTCCCAGCAAGCCAAGTATTCGGGGCCTACTAGTGACAGAACGTCTCACCTCGAAGTCAGCCCTCGATAAAAAAGGCCACAGACATGCAGGAGAAGGTAACCGTCTCGAGAATCGTCAGGAGGGCCAGTGAGACAACATCGTTCTGCATATAGTAATCAGAGCGAGAACATTCTCTACCTGTGGATCGATTTAATCGTAGGTGTTAACTCATTTAGTCGTGTTAGTTATTTATTCCCAGGCGGAATTTTATCATCCTCAGGTATGGTTTCTGAATTTCAAGCAATTGGGATTATTTCCTAGCTAAATTAGAGTTCATTTGTGAAAATTGCATATTTAGTGTTTCCACCCTCACTTCTGCGCTGTTTCGCATTAAGTGTAGTAGTTCTGAATAACTCTTAAAGTGGATGTTTTTACTGTGGCATAACTTACTTTTTTTTTTTTCCCCTGGATACCTCTACAAATGAAAATGAGTCAAATGACCATCAGTCTCACGTAAAAGACGATTTCCTCAACCTGTTTTTTTTTTTTTTTTTTAGCTATGTCTACAGAGTAATAAAGTTATAAATTGTAATTAAGTTTTTATATCTCAGTATTGTGACATTTTATACATTCTCGTATTATTTTTGGTAAGTCAAAGCCTCACAAATATTCCTTTTACGAGATATTACAAATCTGAGAGATTTTACCTAATGAAATGTGTCATGTTGGAACACGAGCCTTCATATTGTGCCAATTTTATTTTTCTTTTATGTTCAGTCTGGAGGCTCGATGTAACTTTAAAGTGCTTATACTGCAGATAAAAATGAAAATCTTTCTCATTCAAAATTTCTCGATTGCTTCGGTGACCCCTCCTTACATGTCGATGAACTTGTTTTGTTGCCTAAATGAGATTTTTTCACCCTCAGAAGTCTTCTGAGTTTTGGAAAAAAGTTTGTTTTTCCTATTCATATCTGAGTACATATATGAAAGCGTCTTATTATACACCTCAGTTGTCAGTTTTCTTTACGTGTCAATCTTATATATATATATATATATATATATATATATATATATATATATATATATATATATATATATATATATCCATTATCATCATCAGCCATAACTAGTCCACTGCTGAACAAAGGCCTCCCTCAACCTTTTCCATGAATTCCTTGACTGAGCCAATCTTTGCCACATTTTCCCTGCAAATTTCTCTATGTCATCTCTCCATCTCCTGTCTGGCCTTTTTCTGCTACACTTACATTCTCGTGGTGTCCAGTCAGTCAGCCTCTTGCTCCATCCATTATTCTTGCTGTATGGCCTTCCCGCCTCCATTTCTGTTCTTTTATAACTTCTATAAAATCTTTGACCAGTCTGCTCTCTCACCCAAGTTGATCTTTTCCTGTCTCTTAAAGATAATCCCAGCATTGACCTTGCCATTTCTCTCTCAGAACGGATTAATTTTTTTTCCATTGATTTTGTCAGTTTCCGAGTCTCACAACCATACGTCATAGCTGGAATTATGCATTCGTTGTATACTTTTCGTTTCATACAAACTGGCAAGCCACTTTTCATAATGTCTTTATTTTTACCGAAAGCTTTCCATCCAATTGTAATGCGTCTTTTTATTTCGCTATCAAAATCCTTCGTTAATTTTGGTATTTGTCCCAAGTAGTTTTACTCCTCAACTTCTTCAAGAATTTCATCGGTTAATCTAATGACGCTCTTTGGTGTTTGTGGATTAAACATTAGTTTTACTCCTGTTCATCTTCATTCCTACTTTCAGACTTTCTCTGTTCAGGTCATTTAACATTTCTTGCAATGCCTCCGCTGTTTCTGAGATTAGGACAATGTCATCTGCAAATCTTAAATGGTTTAGTTTTTCTCCATCTATGTTCACTATTTGTTTTCCCAGGCTATCTTTCTGAAAATACTTTCTAGGCATGCTGTAAACAAGTTTGGCGAAATAGTATCTCCCTGACCCAGGCCCTTCTCAATCTTTTTTCCAAGTCCTTTTGTACTTTAACTGTAGCAGTTCCCTCTTTATATGTTTTTCGAGCGGTTTTATATTGTTCTCATTCACTCCTTGTTCTCGCAATGAATTTACAATTGCTATGTGCTCCACTGAGTCGAAAACCTTTTCGTAATCAACAAAACCTAAGCACAGTGGTTTATTATATTTTGTAGTTTTCACAATTAGCTGATTCATTGTATGTAGATGATCAGTGGTGGAATACCTGCTTCGGAATCCTGCCTGTTCACGAGGTTGGTTTTCCTCCAAAATTGTTGTTATTCTGTTCGTAAGGACTTTAGTGAAGAGTTTGTAAATGACATAAGCTAATGGGTCGATATTTACTAAGATGATTGAGCCACCTTTTTTTGTATAGTAAAATAACTATCTCATTACACCATCTTTTGGGAATTTTCTTCTGTTTTTAACAGTGGGTAAATAAGTGAGCTAGCCTATTTTGTACTTCTACTTCTGCTTCCAACAGTAAATCGGTTACTATTCCATCTTCTCCTGGAGCCTTCCTTCTTTTCCTATTTTTAGGACAAATATTTACTTCGTCTGGTGTTACCTCAGATATTTCATTTGCGTCAACTAAAAAGTTAGCTATTGGTACTACTGTCTTTGATACATACAGTTCTTTGTAAAATTCTTCAACTCTTCATCTTATACTTGCATTTAAAGATTTCACCGTTTTATTCTTTCAGTGATGTCATTTGTTGCTTTCCTAGGGCCATTTTACGTCGGACGTGTTTCAGACTTTTTCCGTTTTTGTTGGTTTCTTTGATCTTATCCCTGTTTTTTCTTTTTTCTTTTCTTTTGTTGATAAGCTTATTTAATTCCGCTCGTTCGATTTCGTCTTGCTTTATTTTACTTTCAATTCCTTCCTTTTTTTCATAAGCTCGAATGTCTTTTCTGAATATTTCTTGGCTTTGGTATACTTCCGCTGATTCTCTTAGCACTTTTGTTAGTCTGCCATTCGGCTCATCAATGTCACATTCAGCATTACTTAGAGCCGGAAATCTGTTCCTTATTTCCAGCTCAAAGGCTGCTTTGTTTTCGTTTACTATTATTGGTCATATCTTTTTATCTTTAATCATCTTTCACTTCTGAGATTGGATCTGGGTGTGCAACCCACCATTCTATGATTACCTATATTTACTTTGTTGAAAACTGTGACGTGATCGTGTTATTCTTATCTGGTATAATGAAGTCAATTTCATTCTTTGTTTCTCCATTTGGGCTACTCCAGGTCCAATTTCTCCCTGTTCTTTTGTGGAAGAATGTGTTCATTATGTCAAACATTTCAGCAAAATTTACCAGCATTTCTCCTCTTTCCTTTCTCTCACTCCAAATTTTCCCATACATGCTTCTCTATTTTCGACTTCCAACCTTCCTCATTGAAGTATATATTGTCTATTCTTCTTCCATAATCTGGGAGATATCATAGAATGTTTCTATTTCTTCATCTGAGCTCTGAGAAGTTAGTGCATTTACTTGCAAGACTTTCAGGGTATATTTTTTGCAGTAATGACAAATGCTGCTGTCAGATACAATGCTGAATTTAACAAAGTTGTCTGCAAGATTTCTGTTAATTAGAAATTCTACACCACTATTTCATTTTCACTTCCTCTGTAGTAAAATAGGTGGTTGCTAGATATGTTAATTAGAAATTCTACACCACTATCTTTCATTTTCACTTCCTCTGTAGCAAAATAGGTGGTTGCTGTCTTCGAGCTGAATTCCTTTTTCCTTTTTTCTGTGGATCCCACTCAAACCTACAATATCGCAACTAATGTTTTCCATTTCATTCAGTAGGTTATCAAGTTTATAGTCTTCTCCGAGGTTTCTTACATTGTATGCATAGATCTATATGAAGTTCAGTTTGTTTAACTTCCAAGAGTCTAATTTTCCTACACAGCTCCTCACTTTCAGTGGCACACTGCCCGTAAGCAGAGGAGGCAGTGCAGTTGAACCTTTAGTAGACGATGATTCAACAGGAACGCCCGTCAAATCATCTGCAATAGAACTCATGTTTGGTTGTGAAGATTGTGGTAAATAATCTCACATCCATGCCACATAGTTTCTGGTGAGATGTAATTTTTGTCCCACATTATTCGTTATATTCGGTGGAGGCCTCTATATCTATAGGGGGTTCCATGGTCTGCGCCAAGACGGTACTTCGATTATCTACAATACCTTCCTCTATCCGCCACCCGGGGACTCACCAGGTAGCAGTGGGATTCTTCCATTCGGCTCATGTACTCATATATATATATATATATATATATATATATATATATATATATATATATATATATATATATATATATATATATATATATATATATATATATATATATATATATATATATATATATATATATATATATATATATATATATATATATATATATATACACCCAATTATTTCCATAACACGTCAATATTGACTTGGAAAAATCAAATTTAGGATATATATATATATATATATATATATATATATATATATATATATATATATATATATATATATTTTTATATATATCCTAAATTTGATTATTTCCAAGTCAATATTGACGTCTGTTATGGAAATAATTGGGTGTGTTTCGTTATCAAGTTTGTGTACAGCTCCGGACAGATGAAACGGCTACATCCCATCCACCAGCGACTTAGTTTGGGTCTCAGTGGTTCTGGTAACAGTTGCAGGTGGAGGGAGGGTGGATGTGGGAGGGTGAGGAGGGGAGAAATGTGGGCGGAGTTATATAGGGGGTAGTGTGGGAGGGTGAAGAAGCAGCACAGTCTGGCTGGTGGGAGAGGGAGACGAATGGTTGGGTAGCGGAGACGAGAGTCTGCTGGAGGGTAAGACAGGTGAGTGTGATTAGATGAAAAGAAATTACAAAAAATAATTATATATGCTGCATATATTTCATTTTATCTACTAAATAAAAACACTGTCCATTATTCACCACCGTATTTGGATATACTACTCATTATTATTATCCTTTGGATATTAGGCAATAAATAAAGATATTGGACGGTCTTTCGGACCCGAACCAATTTTTTCATCTCTTTTCTTCAGCTATTTCCGTATTCCTATTATCCCTCGTGCTTGAAGTCCCCCTTGTTATCACTTTCTCCTACGCCCTACCTTTTTTTTTTAGGCATAAGGCAGTTTAATTTTCTCTTTAAATAATCATATTTGTCAACAAATATTCCTTTCATTAATCTATTTAATTACCTGTTTTCTTTCAATATGCATTTGTCTAATAATGGGTGTTACACCTTAATTGGCGCCGTTATTTGACGTTTTGAATAAATTTGGTCTAAATTTACGCATATATTGCAGTCTCTCTCAAGTAGGCTGGCAACCTCACACATCCTCCCCCCTGCTTTCTCCTTCTCTCGCTACCCGTTCCCTCCTTTCCTTTTGTAGTACTGTTTATCTGTTCTTTCTTATATTTTTAACCTCATTATTGTGCCATAGGAATTTCTCCCTTATCACCTACAGTCCTACTACATGAAAGTGGAAAAAACTGCCATCGGGAAAAGAATAACTGGAAATTTATGGCGAAGGTTAGGATATTAGTTATTTAGAATGAAAGTGCTGGCAGATACGCATTCTTGACGTGATTATCAAAGCCACAGCATTTCGCCTTCATAAAACAGAAGGACTATAGGTTTCATGCATTACCTCCTTACGTCCAGCATTACTGTGCAGAACGGACCACAAGGACAGTACTGGTAGTCATCGTGATTCTCATGAATCTCTCCATAGGCTATTGAAAACAGTGCTTTATGCTCAACTTCAGAAGTATGTTCTCATCATGGCAATGATAGGCAAAGATAATAAAAACAATATATACAACCAAATTATCATTTATTATACAACAAAGCTCAAACTGGCTCCGTGTTACCTGAAATAAACTATATACCTGATAATATATATATATATATATATATATATATATATATATATATATATATATATATATATATATATATATATAAATATGGATGATGCCATGTCGTAGCGCTTAAGTGAATAACAGGGATGACGACGGTGATAATTGTCACAAGGGAACGACATGAAAGGAAAATTTCCTCTACCTGAAGTAAATTCTAATGGACTAATAATTCGACACCCCGTTTATTGACAATAATTTTTATAGATCTGCATGTCGCCGTTATTGCGTCTCGGAACATTTCGGTAGATGATATAAGTGATATAAATTGATAAATGGGTAGAGAGATATCCTTATCGTCTATATTACGTGATAAGTATGATATAGTAATGATAATCTGTCCTGATAGAGTAAATCTTGCTGTGACGGAAGGGTATTTTTAAAGCGAACTAATTTATACCACAGACTATCAGAAGTGTTTCTTCGTAAATTGAAGCTCGATGAATGCCAGGAAGCAGGTGACCTTGGTGTTTCTTATGAGGGATCCGGTTCGTGACAGTATGGAGGATGCATAGAGCTCAAATTTATCAAACAGTATCCTCGTAACTGGCCACCTCTTCAACCACTTCCTGAAACTCAGACATGGAGTACCGGGGTGAGAATAACGCCATAATGACTAATACACCACAAACACATGGATATTTATACATCAACGAGAAACGACTGTGGTTCACTTGTATTTTCTATGGACTGCAATAAACACCGTTACTCAGGGCAGACCACCATTTCCATGTTTTGTCAGTATATACTGAGATGAATCATTCTAACCGAATCAGGTAGATCTTCTCCGTCAACTGAGACAGTGGCATACTGACATGTGAATTAATTGTCATGTCTGGTTATTCTTTAGAAACTAAAAAAAAAAAAAATTACCTGTAGAAACAAATAAAATAATATACAAACTTGCGCCACGTGACACTATGCGAACTCGTTAGCTTTCCTCCCATGAACAGAGGTGTTAACAGAGGTATCAGCCACCCGGGGGCATCAGTCACACCGATTCAGAATGGAGGCAAGACGTAGAGAGGCAAGACGGAGAGAGGCAAGAGAAAGGAGGATTGGTTTAAGAGGGCGCATTGTAGGGATGCGTGAAGCCGGGCAGTCCATCCGAGCCATCGCTAACACCCTGGGAATTTCCACCAACACTGTCTAAAGGTGGATAAGGTGAGTGTAGATATAGTTCCTCTAATAATAAATAACATAACCGTCAGTTTAGGAGTTAAAGACACATAAGGTTTATGAAATAACACCACATCATGTTCTTCCTGACCTTACTATATAATACATTTCCTTCCGTCTGGCCAACGCAAGTTTAAATATGGTAACATCGCATTGCACGCTCGTGATTGGCGGAACAAATGTGGTCCTTTACCCTTGGCTTGTTAAGATAAATATTTAAAATTTATGCCTTCATAAATGTATTTTTATTAATCTTTGTGTCGTTGAGTAATAAAATAACGTTAACGAAGGCATAACTTATTTGTTCATCTCAACATATGTTCGGTAATCACGAACTGCCAATGCGATAGTGTCATATTTACAAATAATGCCACAATCACTTAGGCCTGACGAAATAAAATCTTATATATTGTAACTGTTTAGGGATGAAAGTTTTAATGTGTAGACAACTAAGCTAGAAAACACGCATCCCGGATAATGTTAGGGTAAGGACTGCAGGTCTACATTGTCAGGTGCGACTGTGTTGAATGATTCATGTAAAATCTAATGCCACACTACTCCTCCCAAAAGCCTCGTTCCCTAGTTTAGGCCTCAAAAATTGAGTAGGAGTAAGGTGAGCGGTTATTAAGACAAATTAGATAAAGAAAACTACACAGAAAAATCAGATGAAACTGTCACTGTCATCATAAATATGTAACTGGTGGCAACGAGGTGGTTATTTCGTATCTGAGACTGATACCCGGGTCGGTGTAGTAGTTGGACAATTTTCCGAGCCAACTGTGTTCCTGATCGCGTAGCAGAAAGTAGAAACTCTGATGTAAAACCGGGGGTTGCACTCTTATCTAAGGTTCCTAATTCGCCGTGAAATACTAATATATATATATATATATATATATATATATATATATATATATATATATATATATATATATATATATATATATATATATATATATATATATATATATATTCACGTAGTTTAGGGCCTGCCATAATCTACGTGACTTTGAGCTTTCTTGTGTAGGGGAAGAAGGTCGAATGTCGCCTAGTTTTTCATAGAGGGTAATTCAAACACGACTAAGTAAACAGGATATCAAATTTAGGATTTGGCCAGTAAGCTTCTTCTCCTCTACACGCCTCAAATATGAATAGTATTTTTCATTGAAATAAATGTGAACAGGTTTCTGTATGATGAGTTTCCTATGTGGAAAGAATTTGTGTTTTCTGTGTTACATATAAGAAATTACCCAAAGTTTTCTTTCATCATGGCATTTTTTATCAATAACCATGATCAACACTATGAACTCTAAATTTAAATTTGTTTGCCAGAGCAGAGAACACTGACTGGTATGGCAACCTACCACGGGGAAGACCATCACGGTGCACTACTCCTGCTCAGAGGCAAGATATTGTGCAAACCGCAGAAGCCGATCCACAGACAAATGCGGTAGCCATAAGGGAATCGCTGCATCTTGATGTCAGCGAGAGCACTGTAAGACGAGTGCTGCACGAAGCGGGGTTGCATCATAGGACCCCAGCAAACAAGGAATTTCTGATTGACCAACATCGCGAGGGAAGGCTACGGTTTGCCCAACATGTTGACAAGCCAGAGGATTTTTGGAAGAGTGATATGGACAGATGAGAAAACCTTCTCCTCTTCGTGTCACGGAAGGCGCCATTGCTGGAGGAGGAATAATACTCGGTGAGTATAATTTCTGAGGTTTTTGCTTCTATAAACTAAACTATTCAGTCATACATGACCATAAGAATATATAAATAATTACTGCAGGGGGACAACCAGTTTCATTACAACGTCAGCGACATCAATAAAATAGTTACTAATAAGAGTCCATGCAGAGTAAATTACTTTGGGTATATAGGGTTACGCAGTGTTTGAATTAGTGACTGTAAAACATTTTCCCTCATACAAACTTTAAATACTAATGGGATGGAAAGATCACGCTGGCATGAAGTCAACAACTTTAAATAATACCCACACTAGACAGACGTTAATTTTTCCCTTGGGAATCCTAAAAGTGGTAAGTGTAATAACTCTACTTGCTTACATTCAAAATGCATATTCACTTAGTTTGTGTCACTGCTACCATACCAACCTGAACTATGGCACACAGACTGACAAAGACAACCTACCAAATCTTATCCCTAGCGAACAGGTTATTTAATGATTTATTACTCATACATATAGATATCATCTTTGCATATTTCGCACCATCAATTTAGGCTCCCCCTAAGTAATCAATATTTATCCTACCATTGTCCAGTTAGTAACCCTATAAATGAACTTCTATAAGGCAACCACGCATTTCACATGCTTGTTCTTTAGTGTAGGCTATTCCTCAGTTGCACTGAAGTAAGACAGGCATTCATGGCATGTCATTAACATTTCCCAATATTGTTAAGAACCTCTTGATAGTATAAAACAAATATGCAATTATACCTTGAAGATTATTAATGCTAGCCTCCTTCTTTCAACAGATACAACCAGGAAAACGTATTTCAGGTGGCCAGGAGTGGACACGTGAAAGTAAATATTTGGGGGTGGGTAAGCTGGCATGGGATGGGTGACATGCACCACATAGAGGGTCGGTTCAATTCCGAGAAGTATATTGATATACTTAATAACTTCTTTCTGCCCTCATTTTCTGCCAGCAACCATCCATTTCCTACTAGTCCAGTATATTTTGTCCAGGACAGATGCCCCGTTCACCAGGCTCGCGTGGTCCAGGAGTGGTTCCAGGAGCACCCTCGCTTCCAGCTTCTGCCCTGGCCCAGTAAGGGTGCGGACTGCAACCCCATAGAAAATATCTTGGGATCAATGGTAACTTCGTGGTAGCCTGAACAGGAACGCACACCCAAGGAGCTACTGGACCACACCCGGCGAGTATGGGAAGTCTTCCGGGGTAAACCTGACCTTGTGAAATGTCACACAGGTAATATACAAAGACGTCTTCAGGCTGTGACCGAGAAGGGTGGTGGATGGACAGGATACTGAGAGGTAGTAAGTGTTAAGTCTCATTGCTCTCATTGCTCTTGTTAGTCAATGAAATATATATGTTGTTAGCTGTGCAAATAACACGCACACACAATTATATATATATATTATATATATATATATATATATATATATATATATATATATATATATATATATATATATATATATATATATATATATATATATATATATAATCATACAGGCTCTACACATGAAATTTAACATCGAGTAACCCTATATGCCCAAAGTAATTTCCTCTGCATGGACTGACGTTGTAACGAAACTGGTTGTCCCCCTGCAGTAATTATTAATATATTTTTATGGTCGTGTATGACTGAATAGTTTAGTTTATACAAGCGAAGACCTCAGAAATAGTACTCACCGAGTATTATTCTCTCTCCAGCAGTTGCGCCTTCAGTGACACACTTCCAAAAATCCTCTGGCTTGTCAACATAACGTTTGCTAGGGTCCTGTGATGCAACCCTGCTTCGTGCGTGCAATACTCTTCTCATAGTCTTTTCGCTGATATCATGGTCTGAGCATCGGTTTCTGTGGCGCGTAGTGCAACATGGTGGTTTCCGTGTGGTAGGTTGCCATTCTAGATAGTGTCCTCTGCTTTACCCAACACAATAAATTTTAGAACAAACAGTGTTGTTCATGGTTATTAATATATATATATATATATATATATATATATATATATATATATATATATATATATATATATATATATATATATATATATGTATTTAATTTCTTTAGGTTACATGTGATTGTGTGAGCTGGTTACACTCTTGAAACTGCAGGACGGAGGCAGTTTGAACTTTGTTGTATAATAAATGATAATTTGGTTGTATATATTGTTTTTATTATCTTTGCTTATCATTGCCATGATGAGAACATAATTCTGAAGTTGAACATAAAGCACTGTTTTCAATAGCCTATGGAGAGATTCATGAGAATCACGATGACTACCGTGTGGTCCTTAATGTGTTATACATGGCATTCTGCACAGTAATGCTGGACGTAAGGAGGTAATGCATGAAACCTATAGTTCTTCTGTTTTATGAAGGCGAAATGCTGTGGCTGCGATAATCACGTCAAGAATGCGTATCTGCCAACACTTTCATTCTAAATATCTAATATCGTTACCTTCGCCATAAATTTCCAGTTATTCTTTTCCCGATGGCAGTTTTTTCCACTTTCATGTAGTAGGACTGTAGGTGATAAGGGAGAAAATCCTGTGGCACAAAAAGTTTGTAAGAAGAAATGAGGTAAAAAATATGAGAAAGAATAGATAAACAATACTACAAAAGGAAAGGAGGGAACGGGTAGCGAGAGAAGGAGAAAGCAGGAGAGAGGATGTGTGAGGTTGCCAGCCTACTTGAGAGAGACTGCAATATATGCGTAAATTTAGACCAAATTTATTCAAAACGTCAAATAGCGGCGCCAATTAAGGTGTAACACCCATTATTAGACAAATGCATATTGAAAGAAAACAGGTAATTAAATAGATTAATGAAAGGAATATTTGTTGACAAATATGGTTATTTAAAGAGAAAGTTAAACTGCCTTATGCCTAAAAAAAATGTAGGGCGTAGGAGAAAGTGATAAAAAAGGGGACTTCAAGCACGAGGGATAATAGGAATACGCAAAATAGCTGAAGAAAAAAATTATGAAAAAATTGGTTCGGGTCCGAAAGACCGTCCAATATCTATTTATTGCCTAATATGCAAAGGATAATAATAATGAGTAGGATACCCAAATACGGTGGTGAATAATGGACAGTGTTTTTATTTAGTAGATAAAATGAAATATATGCAGCAGATATTATAATAATTTTTTTGGAATTTCTTTTCATCTAATCACACTCACCTGTCTTACCCTCCAGCAGACTCTCGTCTCCGCTACCCAACCATTCGTCTCCCCCTCCCACCAGCCAGACTGTGCTGCTTCTTCACCCTCCCACACTACCCCCTATATAATATAACTCCGCCCACATTTCTCCCCTCCTCACCCTCCCACATCCCCCCTCCCTCCACCTGCAACTGTTACCAGAACCACTGAGACCCAAACCAAGTCGCTGGTGGATAGGGTGTAGCCTTTTCATCTGTCCGGAGCTGTACATTTGTGGAAATTACAAATTTAGCGGTCTCTCAAAAAGAAGTTTATACAGTCTGCACTCCAGTAAAATAGTTTTCAACTATCCATAAAGCGGATGCTATCAGCAGTATCTAGTTCATAATTGCCACTCCTTCTTATTCTCGGAGTCACGGATATGAGAAACAACAAAATATATATATATATATATATATATATATATATATATATATATATATATATATATATATATATATATATATATATATATATATATATAGTTCATTCAGTATGACTTCAACGTGTAATTTTTAGTAGCTATGTCTAGGGACATGAGTAATAAAGTTATAAACGGTAATTAATTATATATCTCGGTATTACGATAGCTTATAATTTTGTGATAATTTTCATGTCAAAACCTCATAAGTATTGTTAATCAAGAGGAATCACACTTTTGAGAGATTTTATCTAGGGAACTCTGACATATTGGGTCATAATTCATGTCATGCCAAAAAAAATTTTTTATATTCAATTTGGAGGCTCTACGTAATTTTAAGTGCATATATGGTAGATGAAAATGAAAACCTTTCTCATTCAAAATTTCTCGCTTGTTTCGATGACCCCGACAGCTCTTTTTACCTGTCAATGGATTTCGGACAAAAATACGTTTTTACAGACACCACTCAGTAAAATTGTTTCGAAGTACCTCCAAAGCAGATGCCATCAGCCGTAACTAGGCTGTGGTTTTTATCCTTGAAGTCACCGCTAGGATGAATGAACACAAAAATAAGAAATAATTGAAAAGTAAAAATCCATTAAATCTCAAGACGACATATACAATAGTTCAGGTCAACGCCCCAGCAAAGTGATTGTTTTTAGACCGATCATGAACAATAAAAAAGCCTATATGAAGTACCGAGAAATACATATAATTTGTATACCTCAGTACCAATACATATCTGATCATCAGTACTTAATTATCTTTGAAATGATTTATTGCCTTTCGGAGCGATTTTACCTTGGGATAATATCACACGGTCATACCGGGAAAATATTCCACTTTTTCAATTTTCATAATAAATTTCAAGATATCACTATAAGCAATTTCTATACAGATATAAATTGTATCCATTATATTTCTAAATTTCCAAGTTCTTCAAACACAACTCTTTGGGCTGAATCTCCTCAAAAGCTAGCCTTCTTTATCTGTAAATCGATTTCATTCATCATTTTTCCTAATTTAACATTTTGATTGATATTTCTTTTTTTATTGACAAGGAATTTTCTCTCCCTCAGAAATGACCTTAATTTTGGATCCAATTGGGAGTGTTCGCCAGCTAATTTTGAGTACATTTGAGGTACTAGCGTATTTTGTGTTTTCGCTTTCAATTATGCAGATTTTGTGATCACTGAAGTGTAATAATTTTAACATTCCTAAAGCCGATGCCTAAACTGTAACAAAAAAACGACCAGTTTTTTAAATCGTAACACTACAAATGAAAAAATAGTCATGAAAAAAGTCCAATCTCTAAACACTGATGGAGCCAATTCAGTGTTACATCAACCTGCATGTTTTTTGTAGCTGCAATGCACTATATATCGACAAAGAAGAGGAATCAATTTATAAATGCTAATTGATTACATGTCCGTAATGCGAAAGTGTAAAGTATAATTTTTTAGGAAGGAGTCAAAGTTCATCATTACTTCTCACCGGTAATTTCCGGTCTGACAGACTTTACCCAAGACAATGTGGCTTATGGCGGAACACGAACCCTCATAATGTGCAAATATACTTCTTTATTCAGGCAGAATGCTTTATGTCATTTTAAAGTGCTTCAACTACAGATAAAAAACAATGTTCATTAGAAGTTTCTCGCTTGCTTCCGTGACACCCACTTCAATTCAAGCTTATTGTTCTTAAACACACCAGATTCAAGCTCTCTTTTCGTGATTATCAATTTCTTGTTATATGACAGAAATCTGTAATTTTTTTCACCTCCAGAAACGTCTCCTGACTTTTGGAAATACCTGGGCGTGTTTTACAATCAGTTTCGAGTATATATGTGAAAGTTGTATATTTAGCTATTTCGACCAACAATAAATTTACGTAGATATCATTCCAATAAAAGAGTTTCGAACTACCACCAAAGCTGATTGTATCAGCCGTAACAGGTTCCCACTTGCCAGTACTTCTCATCCCTAAAGACACGGTTAAGATGAATAAAAAAAAAAAAAATCATCGGAAATTATAAATTCCATTAATCTCATCATGCCAGACAAAACACTTCAGGTCGACGCTCGTTGAACCTGATATTTTTAATTTCCATCATAAGCAATTAAACTTTGTGTGAGGAATAAAGTATATCTCAGTACGGCTATGTAGTTTCTTTTTACTATTTAAAATACATATCTGATAATCATTTCCTATACAGTTTTCTTGTAAAAGATTTAATACCTTACGGAGTGATTTTACCTTGACAAATATGGGTAACGATATCACTTGAACCGTCATACTGCAAAAATATTTTTATATTTCATCAGGTGGCTCAGGAAGCCGTGTTGAAGTCCTAGCTATACAAATGAAAACATTAACTGCTTTATCTCTAAATTTTTGTTTCCACGACTAATATACGAAACTCATTGGTTTGTTTCCACGACTAATATACGAAACTCATTGGGTTAGCCGTCTCTCCCTGTGAATAGATTTAATTCTACGTGTTACCTTGTTTAGCCTTGTCACTGATCTTTTTTTTTCCGATTCTCAATTTTTTCTTTCTCAAATGTTTCCTGAATTTTAGATAGAATTGGAAGTGTTTCCCACCTTTCTTATGCTACATTTGTGTAAGATAAATATGTAGTTTTCAGGAAAAGTTTTGAATCACTTTTTTTATCCCAAATTACAGCTTCGGTTGATAGTAAAAAAGAAAAAATACAATCTCCCGACGATATTAATGCAGTTCATTCAGTGTTATATACTCTTGCATCTCTTCTTGGAATATCGATATGCGGAATAATGTTACAAATGGTAATTAATAATATTTCTCGGTATTGAGACTGTTTATACTTTCTCTTATTAATTTCTATACAAGAGTCAAGAACTCATCAATATTCTGTCTCAAGGGTTGAGTACTGATATTTTACTTAAGAAAATGTGGCTTAAGTTGGAACACGAACCTTCATAATGTGCAAAGATTCTTTTTCTTTTACATTCAATCAGGAGGCTAGATGTAATTTTTAATTATTTCTACTGTTGACGAAAAGGAAAACGTTTCTCATTAGAAATATATCGCTTGTCACGGAAACCACCATTGCTTTCTTTACGCATCAATCGATTTCTTGTTATCTGATTCCTATGATTTTTTAACCAACAGAAATGTCAACGGAGAGTTGAAAATAATTTGGTGCGTTTCCAAATCAATTTCAAGTACATTTTGCTATTTTGCCAAAAAATAGCACTCTAGCAAAATAGTTAAGAAGTATCCCCAACGCGGATGGTCTCAGCAGTAACTCTCACAATTACCAATCCTTTTTTATCCTTGTATTCACGGCTAAAAAAAAAAAAAAAAAAAAATTGAAATAAAAACATCATTTTAACACGACAGACACAATAGTTTAGGTGATCGCCCGTGCGGTCTGATTTTTTCCAGACCCATCATATACAACAAACCTGTATGAGGAACCTAGTTATTTTTTGAAATTGTATATCTCATTACAAGTGTAATTACTTTTCCCATATGTATCCAACTTTCTTTTAAACGATTTATTGCCTTTCGGAGTTTTGTCTAATTTTCCAAGTTGTTCGCACGTCTCTAATCAAATGAAACTCTTTGTAGCTTATGGGTCGCAGGGTCTGCCCGTTGGCAGAGCAGAGAAACTGTACAACGAACGGTGCAGCTCTCGGTCCGGTCTTGTGATGTGCCTGTTAGCTTCCTGCCTCGGGCTTGCCAAGCACACAAGGCCCACTCGTGAGGGTACGCCTCACCTTGAAGTCAGCCCGCTATAAAAATAGCCACAGACATGTCGGCAGAATCCAACCGCCTCGAAAATCGTCGCGTGGATCAGGACGAATCCATCGCTCTGCATGTAGTAATCCGAGGGAGAACTTTCTTTACCTGTGAATAGATTTAATCGTAGGTGTTAACTCATTTAGTCAAGTTACAGTTATTCCCAGGCGGAAGTTCATCATCCTCAGATAAGGTTTCAGAATTTCAGGCAATTGGGATTGTTTAGGGTTCATTTGTGGAATTTGCATATATTTTTTTTTCACCCTCAGTTCTGCTGTGTATAATAGTTTTGAATTACCCATAAAGTGGATGCTTTTACTGCAACAAAACTTGCACCATTTTGTTTTTCCTGAAGTTACCTCTACAAATGAAAATGAGTCCCAATGATCATCAATCTAACGTAAAATAAAGCATTCTTAGAATATGTAGTGTGAATGCCGGCTACTATGGCAATCGAGGATATTTCTTTGCTATCACGTATCAACAGCTCGATTAAAGGCTCGCCTCAAGAAATGGGTCAGTGAAATAATAAATAGATTAATAAAACAGTATGAATTTCAAATATCATCACGCACACATTATGGACTAAAAATCAAGACGATATCCTCAACATACATTTTTTTTTTTTTAGCTATGTCTACGGAGTAATAAAGTTATAAATGGTCTCAGTGTTGCGATTGTTTATACCTTCTCATTATTTTTTGGTAAGTCAAAACCTCATTAATATTCGTCTTGCGAGATAATACAGTTTTTATACTCAATCATTAGGCTCGATGTAATTTTAAAGTGCTTCTACTGCAGGTAAAAATGAATACCTGTCTCATTCAGAGTTACTAGATTCAGTTTCACCCACTTCAATTGAAACAGTGTTTGTAAACACCTCAGGTGCCAGCTTCCTTTTCGTGTCAATCTTTTTTTAATATTTCCTGAATGTGATTATTTCGAAGTCAAGATTGACGTCCGAGGTTTTGGAAATAACTATGTGTTTCGCTATCAAGTTTGAGTACATTTGTGGAAGTTGCATATTTAAAGATTTCTCCCCAAAAAATAAGTTTATATAGCCAGCACATCTGTAAAATAGTTTTGAGCTACCGATAAAGCGGATGCTATCAGCAGTATCTGGTTCACAATTGCCACTCATTTTTATCGTTGGCGGCACGGATTAAAAAAAAAAAAAAAATTTCATCCAAGGCATAAAATCCATTTAATCAGAGCACGACAAGACTAACAGTTGAGATCAACGCTCTTTCATGATTTTTTTTTTTTCCCTCCACGAAGAACAGTAAACACGTATATACGAAGTATAACTAATGTTTGTTTTTGGTATAAATTATCATACATATATTAGTAGGAAAATGAAAATTGCTGTACTGAGTTATACAACTTACAATTTTCTTTTAAACGAATTATAGCCTTTCGGAGTGCTTTCACTTTGGTAAATATGGATTATGATATCATACGAGTCGTGATACTGGGAAAATATTCCATTTATAGAACTGATCAGGAGGCTCAAGATGCCACTTGTTATACAGAAAAAAATAGTCTGTTTAATCTCAAAATTTTTTATTCTTTTACACGCCTATAATCAAACGAAACTCATTCGCTGAGACCCGTCAAATTTCAGCCATCTGTAAATGTGTACCTATTTCATCCTTCGTGTTACCTGGTTTATCCTTCTTATTAAATTGTCATATTTGAGGCGATTTGGTTAGACGAGAAATAATGTTTCCTTAATTTTAGTGACAATTGGAAGTGTTTCCTAATTTAGGGTAGATTTGTTGATGTATATTTATTGTTGTCGCCCTCAATTGTGCGGTTTTTAGCATCACTCTAGGATAATAGTTTTCAGTTACACCTAACGAAAATTCTGTTACCTTAACAAAAATTGTACCATTTTCTTTTATCCTAAAGTTACGACTTCACACGAAAAGTGCCAAATGACCTTCTTCCAAAAGCAAGAATACAAACAATAACCAGACATTAATTTAGTTTGTTGAGTGTAAGTTTTACGTGTAATTTTTAGTAACTATGTCTACGGACATGACTAATGAAGTTATAAATTGTAATTAATTATATATCTCGGTATTGCGATAGTTTAAGATTTTTCGTGATAATTTTCATATTGCTTATCAAGAGGTATCACACTTCTGAGAGATTTACATAGGGAATTCTGTCATATTGTGTCATGAAAATTCACAGTGTGCAAATATTATTTTTTTTTATTTTTTTTTTTTTTATGGTCAACCTGCAGGCTTTATGTAACTTTAAAGTGCTTATACTAGACAAAAATAAAAACCTTTCTCAATCAAGATTTCTCGCTTGTTTAGATGACCCACACAGTTATCTTTACGTGTCAATAGATTTTTTTTTTTTTTTTTTTTTTTTTTGCCTAAATGAGATACTCTCACCCTCACAGAAGTCTTCTGAGTTTTTGAAATAACTTTCAGATTCAAATTTAAGTACATTTATGAATTGCATAATTAGAGATTTCGGACAAAAATAAGTTTCTACAGCCACCACTCAGTAAAGTTGTTTCGAACTACCTCCAAAGGAGATGTCATCAGCCGTGACTAGTCTGTGGTTATTATCCTTGAAGTCACAGCTAAGATGAATTAAAAAAAAAAATATATATTGAAAATTAAAAATCCAGTACATCTCAAGACGACAGAGATAACAGTTCAGGTCGAAGCTCCAGGAAAATGATTGGTTAGAACGTCACTGGAGGTAAGCACTGGACTCCTAAACATCTTGGGCTTGCCAGCACTTTGCACCAGGCTACACGGTCTAAAGAACTTGAACTATTTTACAAAGCTGGACATCATAAGTTACCCGAAACTACTGCAGGTTGACACATCTCTGGCTGAGTACACTGAAAACAATGGATGCAGAAACAGGAGCAGTGATTCCACCAAACTTTGTACCAAACAGATTCGTTCACTTCACGTGTGACAACATTGACATCAACGACAACAGTTTTGATGGTAAAAACAGCTTCCATGCCACACAGATCGCTGGATGGCAAAGAGGTCCCGAAGCGGACATAGGACTGAAGGACCTTCGACCTTCCCCAAACAGGAGTCTGAAAGTTCCCGAAGTCATGGATCACCTTTCACCTGCTGCAGTGGTGACAGGAAGACTTGAACCTAGAGCAACTGAGGGCATCAACAAAGAATGGTACAATGAATCAAATGATGACAAGCCATCAGCAGCTCAAGCCATTGCCAAGGACATGGCCTTTTTCCTGTAACGACAAGATGTAGACATCAAGACAGGCTGGACACATTTTAACCAAAGCAACTGTAGCACCAATCCTGAAATGACAAGTGTTGGTTACATACCAATTGTCCAGGCCCCAGCCCATGAACTTGACACTCTCCATACGGTGGTTTAGAGATGCAAACACATTGCAACACAACTTGGACAACACTATGTCGTACTCACAGTTGATGAAGCCCTTTATTGTAAGCTGATGGAGCTCAAGTGGGGAAAGGACGAATACCACGACTCCCTGGTCGTCAAAATGGGCGGGTTGCACATATCGCTGAACTTTGTGAAGGTCATTGGGAAACATGTTCAATCATCTGGCTTGGGTTGAAATCAAAATCCTTGGTCCTGGTACAGCAGAACAAGTCCTCACGGGCAAAGGCAAGTCATACTCAAAAGCAATGCGAGCACATAAGCTAACCATCCAGGCCATGAGGAGAATCCTGATGCCAAAACTCCTGACCTTCATCCAAAACGAAGCACAAGGGCTAAGGGCTGAAATAGAGGCAAAAGCAAACAGCGAAGACATTGAAGAACTGTTATTGCATCAATGGTGCCAACGCTGATGTCCCTACCCCCAGTCCCAGACTCATGTGTGGAACTGATCACCTGCAACTGCGCCAACCGATGTATGAGTGCACGTTGCAGATGTAAAAGTCCCACTTGCGTTGTACAGGCAGCATGCAAATGTAGAACATCCGATGACGATTGCAGCAATGTCGAAGCCCAACAATGACATTGTGTAAAACACACTGCCACTATGCCTGTTCATCAATTTGCAATCTACAACTTGTTGTAATATAAATGTGTTGTCAGCCATCCAGGATTTTTGTTTATGTTTATTATTTAAGAGAAAAGTAATATCAATAAAATAATGACTTTATAGTGGGTTTTAATAAGGTTTTACGGTCGTCATAATGATATACGGACGAGGCACCACTTGTAAAAATGATGCTTTTGAGTTTAAGGCGGCCATCTTGGATTTACCCGTCTGACGGTGTCAGCTTGAGAGATACAGCTTGGCAAACAGCAAAAATGGATTCTGCACCAAAAAAACACCCTAGAAAAGCTTATTTTCCAACTTTGACTCCAAAATGCCTGGAGTTGTCCAAATACGTTAAAACCGGACAAGACTAAGAGTTCATTTGTGGAAGTTGCATATTTAGTGTTTTCACCCTCAATTTTGCGTTGTTTAGCATTATTTAAGTATAATTGTTTTGAATTACTCTTAAAGCGGATGTTTTTACTGTAACAAGACTTGTACCATTTTGGGTTTCCTGAAGTTACCTATACAAATAAAAATGAGTCACAAATGACCATCTTGCTAACGTAAAATTAGAATCTCCAGACGATTTCCTCAACCTGCATTTTTTTTTGTAGCAATGTCAAAGAAGTAATAGAGTTGTAAATGGTAATTAAGTACATATCTCGGTATTGCGATAGATTATACTTTCTCCTATGAGTTTTTTCTGTCAAAACCTCAATTATTCCTCTTACGACATGTTACAGTCCTAAGAGATTTTCTATCTATCTATATACCTAGGCTGCTTCCCCCAAGGAAAGGGAGGTAGCCGAGACAGGACGACACACTCCCCATTTACTCATCCATTCAAACACATTCATTTGCATCTTGGCCCCAAGGGGAGAAGGGACAGATCCTCACCGCACCACACAGCACAGGGGTCAACTGCGCAATGCAATCAGTGACATCCGCAGCAGGGCCCGACAGTAGAGCTGATTTACCCCTGCCACATCATTACAGACTCATCCCCTTACCCGCACCTGACCTGATCAGCTGATCAGACCAAATGCGGGAGAATATCCCCTCAGGGCTGCGTCATCACTTATTCACAATTTCTCTCCATTTATTTCTGTCACGCACAGTCACTCTTCCTTGCTCAACAGACATCCCTCTCGCATCCAGCGCTCTCTTTACACTGTCCATCCATCCTATTCGTGGTCTTCCTCTCAGCCTTACACCTCTCACATCAGATCTAGTTATCTTTTTCACCAAACGCTCATTATCCATTCTCTCCATATGCCCAAACCATCGCAACACCCTCTGCTCATCTCTACCAGCCATCTCCCGAACAACTCCAGTTCTCCTTCGCACTTCATCATTTCGCACTCGATCCATACGCGTCACTCCACACATACTCCTCAGACACCTCATCTCCATTACATTCAAACTTTTCCTCTCTGCTACACCCATATTCCATGTTTCAGCCTCATAAAACGCAGTCGGTACCACAACACCCTCATACAGCCTTCTCTTTACATCCATTCTAAGTGAACGACATCTAAACACTTTTTCATTCTTCCCAGCACCTTTCCTACTTCATTTCTAAACTTCACTTCTGCATCTAGTCTTCCATCCACAGCAACATGTGACCCTAGATATTTAAAACACTCTACCTTCTCAAGCAACTCGCCATTCAAAGTTATATTCATCCCCCTACCATCTACCAACTTCGTACACTTCATCACTTTACTCTTATTCTCATTTACTTTCAATTTCCTCCTTTCACACACCCTTCCAAACTCCTCTACCAACTGTCTCAATCTCTCCTCTGAATCAGCCACCAGTGCAGTATCATCAGCAAACACCAGCTGCTTCAGATTCCACTCTCCACCATCAACCTTCACAGACTCAGACCTCCACCTAAAACTCTTGCATTCACCTCCCTTACAACACCATCCATGTAAATATTAAACAACCAAAGCGACATCACACATCCCTGTCGCAGCCCCACTCTCACAGGAAACCAGTCACTCATAGCATTTCCCACTCTTACACACGCTCTACTATTTACATAACTTTTCACCCCTTTTAGTACCCTACCATCAAGTCCATACAATCTTAAAACAGTCCACAAAGCCTCCCTATCAATTCTCTGATACGCTTTCTCTAAATCCATGAATGCCCAAAACACATCCTTGCCTTTCGCTAAATACTTTTCACACACTCACAGCAAACCCTCTCCTAAAGCCACACTGCTCTTCACCAATCACTCCCTCTGTACCCTAACTCTCATAATTAACACTTTACCGTAAACCTTACCTACAACACTCAACAGACTTATACCCCTGAAGCTAGTACATTCATACTTATCACTCTTGCCTTTATACAACGAGACCACACAAGCACTTGCCCAGTCAACTGGCACCATACCTTTCACAAAGCACACATTCAACAATCTTACTAACCAGTCAACAATGGTCACCACCACCTTTCAGGCATTCCACAGCACACCCATCCATACCTGCAGCTTTCCCTGTTTTCATCTCCTTTACTGCCTTCTCCACTTCCTCCTTCGTGATTAAAGAATCATTCAACTCTCCCAACACATTTATTCCTTGCACCCTTCCATCTGCCACAATCTCAGCCACTCTTTCCTCCTCTACATTTAACAATCTTTCAAAATACTCTGCCCATCTATTCCTTACTGCATCCATCTCAATTAACATCCTTCCATCCTCTGCTTTTACTCGTTCTTCATTCCCAGACTCTTCCTTTCGCACCCTTTTCACCTCCTTCCAAGACATTTTATTGTTGAAAAATCCCTGTAAGCCACCTACCCCACCTCTCATCTGCTGCCACTTTAGCATCACGCACAGCCCTTCTCGCCCTATTCCTCTTTTCCTTATACCTTTCATATGACATATCCTTCCTCTGCAGCCACACTTCATATGCACGTCCCTTCTCAGCCACAGCCATACTTACTTCCTCGCACCACCATTCACTTCCTTTACTTACACCACCACCCACACGTCTCACACCACACACCTCCTCTGCATGCCCCACCACAGCACGCTTAAACAACTGCCATTCCTCCTCCACACTGCCACTTCTTTTTGTTCTCGAAGTTACGGCTAACAAAAAAAAATAATCGAAAATAATAACCATTTAATCTCAACACAACAGACACAACAGTTTAGGTCAACATCCCATGTAACAAGATTTTTTCTAATCCCATCATGAACCAAGTAATGTTTTGAAATTGTATCTCGTTACGGCTATGTAATTACTTTTTCCTTATTATATATACCAAGTTTTCAGTACTTAAGCAACATTCTTTTGAACGATTTATTGCCTTACGGAGTTTTTTCTCTTTGTAGAGTAGGGATCTCAGGGTCTGCCCTTCGGCAAAGCAGAGAAACTCTGCCCCTATGTGCAGCGAACGGTGCAGCGCTCGGGCATGCCCGTCCTCCCGCCTCCCAGCAAGCCAAGTATTCGGGGCCTACTAGTGACAGAACGTCTCACCTCGAAGTCAGCCCTCGATAAAAAAGGCCACAGACATGCAGGAGAAGGTAACCGTCTCGAGAATCGTCAGGAGGGCCAGTGAGACAACATCGTTCTGCATATAGTAATCAGAGCGAGAACATTCTCTACCTGTGGATCGATTTAATCGTAGGTGTTAACTCATTTAGTCGTGTTAGTTATTTATTCCCAGGCGGAATTTTATCATCCTCAGGTATGGTTTCTGAATTTCAAGCAATTGGGATTATTTCCTAGCTAAATTAGAGTTCATTTGTGAAAATTGCATATTTAGTGTTTCCACCCTCACTTCTGCGCTGTTTCGCATCAAGTGTAGTAGTTCTGAATATCTCTTAAAGTGGATGTTTTTACTGTGGCATAACTTTTTTTTTTTTTCCCTGGATACCTCTACAAATGAAAATGAGTCAAATGACCATCAGTCTCACGTAAAAGACGATTTCCTCAACCTGGTTTTTTTTTTTTTTTTTAGCTATGTCTACAGAGTAATAAAGTTATAAATTGTAATTAAGTTTTTATATCTCAGTATTGTGACATTTTATACATTCTCGTATTATTTTTGGTAAGTCAAAGCCTCACAAATATTCCTTTTACGAGATATTACAAATCTGAGAGATTTTACCTAATGAAATGTGTCATGTTGGAACACGAGCCTTCATATTGTGCCAATTTTATTTTTCTTTTATGTTCAGTCTGGAGGCTCGATGTAACTTTCAAGTGCTTATACTGCAGATAAAAATGAAAATCTTTCTCATTCAAAATTTCTCGATTGCTTCGGTGACCCCTCCTTACATGTCGATGAACTTGTTTTGTTGCCTAAATGAGATTTTTTCACCCTCAGAAGTCTTCTGAGTTTTGGAAAAAAGTTTGTTTTTCCTATTCATATCTGAGTACATATATGAAAGCGTCTTATTATACACCTCAGTTGTCAGTTTTCTTTACGTGTCAATCTTATATATATATATATATATATATATATATATATATATATATATATATATATATATATATATATATATATATATATATATATATCCATTATCATCATCAGCCATAACTAGTCCACTGCTGAACAAAGGCCTCCCTCAACCTTTTCCATGAATTCCTTGACTGAGCCAATCTTTGCCACATTTTCCCTGCAAATTTCTCTATGTCATCTCTCCATCTCCTGTCTGGCCTTTTTCTGCTACACTTACATTCTCGTGGTGTCCAGTCAGTCAGCCTCTTGCTCCATCCATTATTCTTGCTGTATGGCCTTCCCGCCTCCATTTCTGTTCTTTTATAACTTCTATAAAATCTTTGACCAGTCTGCTCTCTCACCCAAGTTGATCTTTTCCTGTCTCTTAAAGATAATCCCAGCATTGACCTTGCCATTTCTCTCTCAGAACGGATTAATTTTTTTTCCATTGATTTTGTCAGTTTCCGAGTCTCACAACCATACGTCATACAAACTGGCAAGCCACTTTTCATAATGTCTTTATTTTTACCGAAAGCTTTCCATCCAATTGTAATGCGTCTTTTTATTTCGCTATCAAAATCCTTCGTTAATTTTGGTATTTGTCCCAAGTAGTTTTACTCCTCAACTTCTTCAAGAATTTCATCGGTTAATCTAATGACGCTCTTTGGTGTTTGTGGATTAAACATTAGTTTTACTCCTGTTCATCTTCATTCCTACTTTCAGACTTTCTCTGTTCAGGTCATTTAACATTTCTTGCAATGCCTCCGCTGTTTCTGAGATTAGGACAATGTCATCTGCAAATCTTAAATGGTTTAGTTTTTCTCCATCTATGTTCACTATTTGTTTTCCCAGGCTATCTTTCTGAAAATACTTTCTAGGCATGCTGTAAACAAGTTTGGCGAAATAGTATCTCCCTGACCCAGGCCCTTCTCAATCTTTTTTCCAAGTCCTTTTGTACTTTAACTGTAGCAGTTCCCTCTTTATATGTTTTTCGAGCGGTTTTATATTGTTCTCATTCACTCCTTGTTCTCGCAATGAATTTACAATTGCTATGTGCTCCACTGAGTCGAAAACCTTTTCGTAATCAACAAAACCTAAGCACAGTGGTTTATTATATTTTGTAGTTTTCACAATTAGCTGATTCATTGTATGTAGATGATCAGTGGTGGAATACCTGCTTCGGAATCCTGCCTGTTCACGAGGTTGGTTTTCCTCCAAAATTGTTGTTATTCTGTTCGTAAGGACTTTAGTGAAGAGTTTGTAAATGACATAAGCTAATGGGTCGATATTTACTAAGATGATTGAGCCACCTTTTTTGTATAGTAAAATAACTATCTCATTACACCATCTTTTGGGAATTTTCTTCTGTTTTTAACAGTGGGTAAATAAGTGAGCTAGCCTATTTTGTACTTCTACTTCTGCTTCCAACAGTAAATCGGTTACTATTCCATCTTCTCCTGGAGCCTTCCTTCTTTTCCTATTTTTAGGACAAATATTTACTTCGTCTGGTGTTACCTCAGATATTTCATTTGCGTCAACTAAAAAGTTAGCTATTGGTACTACTGTCTTTGATACATACAGTTCTTTGTAAAATTCTTCAACTCTTCATCTTATACTTGCATTTAAAGATTTCACCGTTTTATTCTTTCAGTGATGTCATTTGTTGCTTTCCTAGGGCCATTTTACGTCGGACGTGTTTCAGACTTTTTCCGTTTTTGTTGGTTTCTTTGATCTTATCCCTGTTTTTTTCTTTTTTCTTTTCTTTTGTTGATAAGCTTATTTAATTCCGCTCGTTCGATTTCGTCTTGCTTTATTTTACTTTCAATTCCTTCCTTTTTTTCATAAGCTCGAATGTCTTTTCTGAATATTTCTTGGCTTTGGTATACTTCCGCTGATTCTCTTAGCACTTTTGTTAGTCTGCCATTCGGCTCATCAGTGTCACATTCAGCATTACTTAGAGCCGGAAATCTGTTCCTTATTTCCAGCTCAAAGGCTGCTTTGTTTTCGTTTACTATTATTGGTCATATCTTTTTATCTTTAATCATCTTTCACTTCTGAGATTGGATCTGGGTGTGCAACCCACCATTCTATGATTACCTATATTTACTTTGTTGAAAACTGTGACGTGATCGTGTTATTCTTATCTGGTATAATGAAGTCAATTTCATTCTTTGTTTCTCCATTTGGGCTACTCCAGGTCCAATTTCTCCCTGTTCTTTTGTGGAAGAATGTGTTCATTATGTCAAACATTTCAGCAAAATTTACCAGCATTTCTCCTCTTTCCTTTCTCTCACTCCAAATTTTCCCATACATGCTTCTCTATTTTCGACTTCCAACCTTCCTCATTGAAGTATATATTGTCTATTCTTCTTCCATAATCTGGGAGATATCATAGAATGTTTCTATTTCTTCATCTGAGCTCTGAGAAGTTAGTGCATTTACTTGCAAGACTTTCAGGGTATATTTTTTGCAGTAATGACAAATGCTGCTGTCAGATACAATGCTGAATTTAACAAAGTTGTCTGCAAGATTTCTGTTAATTAGAAATTCTACACCACTATTTCATTTTCACTTCCTCTGTAGTAAAATAGGTGGTTGCTAGATATGTTAATTAGAAATTCTACACCACTATCTTTCATTTTCACTTCCTCTGTAGCAAAATAGGTGGTTGCTGTCTTCGAGCTGAATTCCTTTTTCCTTTTTTCTGTGGATCCCACTCAAACCTACAATATCGCAACTAATGTTTTCCATTTCATTCAGTAGGTTATCAAGTTTATAGTCTTCTCCGAGGTTTCTTACATTGTATGCATAGATCTATATGAAGTTCAGTTTGTTTAACTTCCAAGAGTCTAATTTTCCTACACAGCTCCTCACTTTCAGTGGCACACTGCCCGTAAGCAGAGGAGGCAGTGCAGTTGAACCTTTAGTAGACGATGATTCAACAGGAACGCCCGTCAAATCATCTGCAATAGAACTCATGTTTGGTTGTGAAGATTGTGGTAAATAATCTCACATCCATGCCACATAGTTTCTGGTGAGATGTAATTTTGTCCCACATTATTCGTTATATTCGGTGGAGGCCTCTATATCTATAGGGGGTTCCATGGTCTGCGCCAAGACGGTACTTCGATTATCTACAATACCTTCCTCTATCCGCCACCCGGGGACTCACCAGGTAGCAGTGGGATTCTTCCATTCGGCTCATGTACTCATATATATCTATATATATATATATATATTTATATATATATATATATATATATATATATATATATATATATATATATATATATATATATATATACGAAACACCCAATTATTTCCATAACACGTCAATATTGACTTGGAAAAAATCAAATTTAGGATATATATATATATATATATATATATATATATATATATATATATATATATATATATATATATATTATATATATCCTAAATTTGATTATTTCAAGTCAATATTGACGTCTGTTATGGAAATAATTGGGTGTGTTTCGTTATCAAGTTTGTGTACAGCTCCGGACAGATGAAACGGCTACATCCCATCCACCAGCGACTTAGTTTGGGTCTCAGTGGTTCTGGTAACAGTTGCAGGTGGAGGGAGGGTGGATGTGGGAGGGTGAGGAGGGGAGAAATGTGGGCGGAGTTATATAGGGGGTAGTGTGGGAGGGTGAAGAAGCAGCACAGTCTGGCTGGTGGGAGAGGGAGACGAATGGTTGGGTAGCGGAGACGAGAGTCTGCTGGAGGGTAAGACAGGTGAGTGTGATTAGATGAAAAGAAATTACAAAAAATAATTATATATGCTGCATATATTTCATTTTATCTACTAAATAAAAACACTGTCCATTATTCACCACCGTATTTGGATATACTACTCATTATTATTATCCTTTGGATATTAGGCAATAAATAAAGATATTGGACGGTCTTTCGGACCCGAACCAATTTTTTCATCTCTTTTCTTCAGCTATTTCCGTATTCCTATTATCCCTCGTGCTTGAAGTCCCCCTTGTTATCACTTTCTCCTACGCCCTACCTTTTTTTTTTTTAGGCATAAGGCAGTTTAACTTTCTCTTTAAATAATCATATTTGTCAACAAATATTCCTTTCATTAATCTATTTAATTACCTGTTTTCTTTCAATATGCATTTGTCTAATAATGGGTGTTACACCTTAATTGGCGCCGTTATTTGACGTTTTGAATAAATTTGGTCTAAATTTACGCATATATTGCAGTCTCTCTCAAGTAGGCTGGCAACCTCACACATCCTCCCCCCTGCTTTCTCCTTCTCTCGCTACCCGTTCCCTCCTTTCCTTTTGTAGTACTGTTTATCTGTTCTTTCTTATATTTTTAACCTCATTATTGTGCCATAGGAATTTCTCCCTTATCACCTACAGTCATACTACATGAAAGTGGAAAAAACTGCCATCGGGAAAAGAATAACTGGAAATTTATGGCGAAGGTTAGGATATTAGTTATTTAGAATGAAAGTGCTGGCAGATACGCATTCTTGACGTGATTATCAAAGCCACAGCATTTCGCCTTCATAAAACAGAAGGACTATAGGTTTCATGCATTACCTCCTTACGTCCAGCATTACTGTGCAGAACGGACCACAAGGACAGTACTGGTAGTCATCGTGATTCTCATGAATCTCTCCATAGGCTATTGAAAACAGTGCTTTATGCTCAACTTCAGAAGTATGTTCTCATCATGGCAATGATAGGCAAAGATAATAAAAACAATATATACAACCAAATTATCATTTATTATACAACAAAGCTCAAACTGGCTCCGTGTTACCTGAAAAAAACTAAATACCTGATAATATATATATATATATATATATATATATATATATATATATATATATATATATATATATATATATATATATATATGGATGATGCCATGTCGTAGCGCTTAAGTGAATAACAGGGATGACGACGGTGATAATTGTCACAAGGGAACGAGATGAAAGGAAAATTTCCTCTACCTGAAGTAAATTCTAATGGACTAATAATTCGACACCCCGTTTATTGACAATAATTTTTATAGATCTGCATGTCGCCGTTATTGCGTCTCGGAACATTTCGGTAGATGATATAACTGATATAAATTGATAAATGGGTAGAGAGATATCCTTATCGTCTATATTACGTGATAAGTATGATATAGTAATGATAATCTGTCCTGATAGAGTAAATCTTGCTGTGACGGAAGGGTATTTTTAAAGCGAACTAATTTATACCACAGACTATCAGAAGTGTTTCTTCGTAAATTGAAGCTCGATGAATGCCAGGAAGCAGGTGACCTTGGTGTTTCTTATGAGGGATCCGGTTCGTGACAGTATGGAGGATGCATAGAGCTCAAATTTATCAAACAGTATCCTCGTAACTGGCCACCTCTTCAACCACTTCCTGAAACTCAGACATGGAGTACCGGGGTGAGAATAACGCCATAATGACTAATACACCACAAACACATGGATATTTATACATCAACGAGAAACGACTGTGGTTCACTTGTATTTTCTATGGACTGCAATAAACACCGTTACTCAGGGCAGACCACCATTTCCATGTTTTGTCAGTATATACTGAGATGAATCATTCTAACCGAATCAGGTAGATCTTCTCCGTCAACTGAGACAGTGGCATACTGACATGTGAATTAATTGTCATGTCTGGTTATTCTTTAGAAACTAAAAAAAAAAAAAATTACCTGTAGAAACAAATAAAATAATATACAAACTTGCGCCACGTGACACTATGCGAACTCGTTAGCTTTCCTCCCATGAACAGAGGTGTTAACAGAGGTATCAGCCACCCGGGGGCATCAGTCACACCGATTCAGAATGGAGGCAAGACGTAGAGAGGCAAGACGGAGAGAGGCAAGAGAAAGGAGGATTGGTTTAAGAGGGCGCATTGTAGGGATGCGTGAAGCCGGGCAGTCCATCCGAGCCATCGCTAACACCCTGGGAATTTCCACCAACACTGTCTAAAGGTGGATAAGGTGAGTGTAGATATAGTTCCTCTAATAATAAATAACATAACCGTCAGTTTAGGAGTTAAAGACACATAAGGTTTATGAAATAACACCACATCATGTTCTTCCTGACCTTACTATATAATACATTTCCTTCCGTCTGGCCAACGCAAGTTTAAATATGGTAACATCGCATTGCACGCTCGTGATTGGCGGAACAAATGTGGTCCTTTACCCTTGGCTTGTTAAGATAAATATTTAAAATTTATGCCTTCATAAATGTATTTTTATTAATCTTTGTGTCGTTGAGTAATAAAATAACGTTAACGAAGGCATAACTTATTTGTTCATCTCAACATATGTTCGGTAATCACGAACTGCCAATGCGATAGTGTCATATTTACAAATAATGCCACAATCACTTAGGCCTGACGAAATAAAATCTTATATATTGTAACTGTTTAGGGATGAAAGTTTTAATGTGTAGACAACTAAGCTAGAAAACACGCATCCCGGATAACGTTAGGGTAAGGACTGCAGGTCTACATTGTCAGGTGCGACTGTGTTGAATGATTCATGTAAAATCTAATGCCACACTACTCCTCCCAAAAGCCTCGTTCCCTAGTTTAGGCCTCAAAAATTGAGTAGGAGTAAGGTGAGCGGTTATTAAGACAAATTAGATAAAGAAAACTACACAGAAAAATCAGATGAAACTGTCACTGTCATCATAAATATGTAACTGGTGGCAACGAGGTGGTTATCTGAGACTGATACCCGGGTCGGTGTAGTAGTTGGACAATTTTCCGAGCCAACTGTGTTCCTGATCGCGTAGCAGAAAGTAGAAACTCTGATGTAAAACCGGGGGTTGCACTCTTATCTAAGGTTCCTAATTCGCCGTGAAATACTAATATATATATATATATATATATATATATATATATATATATATATATATATATATATATATATATATATATATATATATATATATATATATATATATTCACGTAGTTTAGGGCCTGCCATAATCTACGTGACTTTGAGCTTTCTTGTGTAGGGGAAGAAGGTCGAATGTCGCCTAGTTTTTCATAGAGGGTAATTCAAACACGACTAAGTAAACAGGATATCAAATTTGGGATTTGGCCAGTAAGCTTCTTCTCCTCTACACGCCTCAAATATGAATAGTATTTTTCATTGAAATATATGTGAACAGGTTTCTGTATGATGAGTTTCCTATGTGGAAAGAATTTGTGTTTTCTGTGTTACATATAAGAAATTACCCAAAGTTTTCTTTCATCATGGCATTTTTTATCAATAACCATGATCAACACTATGAACTCTAAATTTAAATTTGTTTGCCAGAGCAGAGAACACTGACTGGTATGGCAACCTACCACGGGGAAGACCATCACGGTGCACTACTCCTGCTCAGAGGCAAGATATTGTGCAAACCGCAGAAGCCGATCCACAGACAAATGCGGTAGCCATAAGGGAATCGCTGCATCTTGATGTCAGCGAGAGCACTGTAAGACGAGTGCTGCACGAAGCGGGGTTGCATCATAGGACCCCAGCAAACAAGGAATTTCTGAATGACCAACATCGCGAGGGAAGGCTACGGTTTGCCCAACATGTTGACAAGCCAGAGGATTTTTGGAAGAGTGATATGGACAGATGAGAAAACCTTCTCCTCTTCGTGTCACGGAAGGCGCCATTGCTGGAGGAGGAATAATACTCGGTGAGTATAATTTCTGAGGTTTTTGCTTCTATAAACTAAACTATTCAGTCATACATGACCATAAGAATATATAAATAATTACTGCAGGGGGACAACCAGTTTCATTACAACGTCAGCGACATCAATAAAATAGTTACTAATAAGAGTCCATGCCAGAGTAAATTACTTTGGGTATATAGGG